>NC_138207.1:100777068-101214568 GCF_964194415.1 Vipera berus | reverse complement strand
GGCCGGGGACTTTCCCTGCTGCTGGCGTTTCGGGCAAGGAGGGAAGCCGGGCCGGGACGCGCCCCCCCCGCCTCCCATAAACGGAGCCCGCGGGCCCGGCACGGCCCGACCTTGTCCCAGCCCGGGCAGGCAGCGCCTCTGCGGCCCCCGCTCCAGGCCCGGGGCGTCGCCAGCCCAGAAGGGGGGTCGGGAGCGGCGGGCCCGGCCGAGCGGAGCAAGGGAGGGATGGAGCGGGGGGGGGGAAATGAGGGGGGGGCGGCCGGGGAAAAGCCCTTGAAGAGGGAGCGTGACGTCACATCCCCTTGACCCTCCAATCACCTCGGGCTCCTATTTGATTGGAAGGCGGCAAAGGCTTTAATCTCCCACTAATTCAGCTGCTCGGGAAGCGCCCGGGCTCCGCCAGAGAAGCCGAGGCCGGGGCCGGGACAGCGGCTGGGCGGAGCAGCAGGAGGAGGCGGCAGCAGAGGCCGAGGAGAGCCCGCCGGGCCAAGCAAAGCAGGCAGGCAGGCGACGGGCCGCCCCTCCCCGGGACACGAAGCCACCCCCACCCCCCCACCCCCGAAAAAAAACCACCACTACAGCGCCGCGCAAAACCACGGATTTATTTCTCCTGGGTCGGCAACCGGTGGAAGCCTGGGAGTTTTGCCCTTCTCCGAATTGGTGAAACAAGAAGGAAAGGAAAAGCGAAGACTTTGCGGGGGCTGGGGGTGGACACACCCCAAAAAAGGCTTTGGAGGAAGCGTCTCCCCGCCGTTCTGCCGCCGCTGCGGCCGCCGCCGCTGCTTCTTCCCCCGACTTTGCAAAGGGGCGTCTCTGCGGGGGGGGGATCTCCCTCCTTTCCCCTCCCTCCTTTCTCCTCCCCCCCACCCCCGTGCCCGAAGTCGCGCGTGGCAGCCGCAGAAGCCCCGTTTCGCTTCCTGAGCAGCAGCAGCAGCAGCGTTGTCCCCCCCCCCCCCCGCGAGCTTTCATGCCAGGCTTTGGGTCATGATTACAGCCCCCGCGCTCTCTGCCGTAAGAAGTAGTCCGCGCGGAGGAGGAGGAGGAGGAGGAGGAGGCGGAGGCGCGGCAGAGCGCAGCGGCGGCGCGGAGCTCCCCTGGCAAAGCGGAGTCGCCGGGAACCTTTCTGGCGGCGGCATCGGCGGCAAAGCTTTCTTCCACGCCATCCCCCCTTCGGACCCTCTGCGCCAGGCCAACCGCCTGCCCATCAAAGTCCTGAAAATGCTCACGGCGCGGACCGGACACATCTTGCACCCCGAATATCTCCAGCCGTTGCCTTCCACGCCCGTCAGCCCCATCGAGGTAAGTAGGGGGGGGGGCTGGTGGTGGAGAGCGGCGACGCAGGGCAAAAGGGAGGGACCCTTTGTGGGGCGCTGGCTTCGTTTCAACCCCTCTCCCCGCCCCGCACCCCCACGACACCCCGTCCAGCCTTCGGACGATTGCCGGGCAGCGCGATTTCGGGGCAGGCTGGCTGGCTCGGCAGGGGAAGCTCTGGGGGTGGGGTGGGTGGGGGGCGCCGCCGTCGCCTGGACTGTCTCCCGCCGCCCCCTTAACCCTCGGCGGAGGAGGGAGAGGCGGCCGGCCCGGCTTTTCCATTTTGCAACCCTCGGCGCCTTTGCGCTCTCTTTCCCCCCCTCTAAAAGGGTTTCTCCGGCGGCATTTGCACCTTGAATCGGTCAGGCTCGGTCCTTGCCCCCCCCTACACCCCCACCCCCCGCCGCTTGTTGATTCTGGAAGCTGATTTGCCATCCGAGGGGCGGCAATCTGAAACTCAGCGCCCCGGCCGCTTCGAAGGGGGGCTTTGGGAAAGGAAGCGCCCTGGCCTCTTTGGAGGGGGGGGCGGAGGGTGTGTGTGTCTTGTGTGCGTGTGTCCGTGTTTGTGTGTGTGTGTGAAGCCACCTCGGGCACGACGAGGGTCCCGGGGGGCGGGGGGGGGCGGCAGGACGAGTTAAACAGAGCGGATCCCGGGGCGGCGGGCGCGGGAGGCGAGGAGCCCCAACGGGGAAGATCCGGGGGAGCGCAGGGCGCCGGGGCTCCGCTTCCCTTGCGGGGCGGCGAGGGGACGCGCCACAGGGCTGCGCCTTTCAGAGGCAGAGCAGCGGGCGAAGGCGGCGGTCGGGGCGGAGTGTGTGTGTGTGTGGGGAGGGTGTTTGGAGGGCAGCTCCGTCCGGGCACCCGCTCGGGGCGCCTCCCTGCCTGCACTCAGAGCCCTCTCTTCTCCTCCTCCTCCTCCTCCTCCTCCCCGGCCTTCTGCAGCTGGACGCCAAGAAGAGCCCGCTGGCCCTGCTGGCGCAGACCTGCTCCCAGATCGGCAAGCCGGACCCCTCGCCCTCCTCCAAGCTTTCCAGCGTCACCTCCGGCGGCGGCGGCGGCGGCGGCGACAAGGAGGCGGCCAAGGCGGCGCCCTTGAAGCTCAGCGACATCGGCGCCGAGGACAAGTCCAGTTTCAAGCCCTACGCCAAGCCCGGCGCGGAGAAGAAGGACGCCTCGGCCGGCGGAGGCTCCGCCGCCTCCTCCGGGGGGAGCTCGGGCGGCAGCGGCGGCGAGAAGTCGGGCTTCCGAGTGCCGAGCGCCACCTGCCCGCCGTTCACGCCCAGGACAGGCAGCCCCAGCTCCAGCGCCTCGGCCTGCTCGCCCGGCCTGCTGCCCGGCGGAGAGAGCAAGGGCGGCGGCGGCGGCGAGGCGGAGAAGAAGGAGGCGGCGGAGGGCGGCGGCAAGGGCGCTCCCGACGGCTCCGGCCGCCTGGCTGCCGTCGGCGGGGTCGGGGCCCTCTCGGCGGCCGAGCTGAGCCAGGCCCACGAGGGCGCCAAGGGGTTGCTGGCCGGCGTGGCTTCGGCCGCCTCCTGCTCGACGGCCGAGTCCCCCTGCAGCGCCGTCCCGTCGTCGGTGGCCGCCGCCGTCTCGGTGCTGGGCTCGGCCGGCCTGGTGGCGCCCGTCTCCCCCTACAAGCCCGGCCAGACCGTCTTCCCGCTCCCGCCGGCCGGCATGAGCTACCCGGGCTCGTTGGCCGGCGCCTACGCGGGCTACCCGCCGCAGTTCCTGCCGCCGGGCGTGGCGCTCGACCCCGGCAAGGGCGGCGGCGCGGGGGCCGG
Source organism: Vipera berus (assembly GCF_964194415.1). NCBI lineage: Eukaryota > Metazoa > Chordata > Lepidosauria > Squamata > Viperidae > Vipera > Vipera berus. Next base: position 101,211,479 of record NC_138207.1, on the reverse strand, counting down.
CGGCGGCGGCGGCAAGACGGCGGGCTCCAGCCCCCTGGCCGGCGCCTCGCCTCCCTCGGTGGTGACGGCCAGCCTGTGCCGCGACCCGTACTGCCTGAGCTACCACTGCGCCACCAGCCACCTGGCCGCCGGCGCCTCCTGCGCCCACGAGCAAGCGCTGAAAGCCGGCGCCTACCCGCTGGTTTACTCGGCGCCGCCGCTGCCCGCCGCGCCGCCCTCGCTGGCCGGCCACCCTCTCTACCCCTACGGCTTCCTGCTGCCCAACGACCCCCAGCCGCACAGCTGCAACTGGGTCTCGGCCAACGGGCCCTGCGACAAGCGCTTCGCCACCTCGGAGGAGCTGCTCAGTCACCTGCGGACTCACACGACCTTCCCCGGCCCGGCCGAGAAACTGCTCACCGGTTACCCCAGCTCCAGCTCGTTGGCCGCCGCCGCCGCCGCCGCCGCCATGGCCTGCCACATGCACGTGCCCACCTCGGCGGCCGGAGGGCCGGGCAGCCCCGGCGGGCTGGCCTTGCGCAGCCCGCACCACGCCTTGGGACTCAGCAGCCGCTACCACCCCTACTCCAAGAGCCCCCTGCCCGCCCCCGGCGCCCCCGTCCCGGTCCCGGCCGCCACTGGACCCTACTACTCCCCTTACGCGTTCTACGGGCAGAGACTAACGACAGCCTCCGCGCTGGGATACCAGTGAGTTTGTGTGTTTTTGCCCACCCCGCGGGGGTGGGGGGGAGAGAGACGCCTGAGGCTGGGGGATGTTTTTTTTCGGCGGGGCTGGGGGGGGGGACGTCGAGGAGAAGGGGGCGACCTGAAACCACGCTTTGGTGGGGCGGGGTGGGGAGAGAGAGAGAGAGAGAAGGAAAGACGTCCCTCGGAAAAGTTTCTTATAAGAATCCACTGACCGGAGAAAATGGCAAAAATGGACGTTGTTTTTTTTAAAAAAAAAAAAATAAATAAAAAATAAATATATATATATATAAAGATAGTGTTCATCTTGAGGACTGGATCCATGGGCACTGTATTTATTTATGTTAGCTTCAAGCGGGACGATGAATCCGTAAAACAAAAAAAAATGAAGAGGAAAAAAGTGAATTTATACCTAATTTCAGCTTTGATAGGCTTCGAGGAAAGCAGAACAAAACACGAAGTGGAAACACCCGTTGTAGAATATAAATCAATAAAAAAAAAGGAAACGAGAATTAGAGGTCTCCCTCCTGAATGTTACTTTGAAATTACTACCTGGTTGTACTGTTATTGTACGTCCTTATTTAACGGCGGGCGGGCGAAGCCCTCAAATGCGTGCGCCTCTTTTCCCAAGAATTGCTTCCCTGGCAATTTGGTCGATTCCCGTTTCAAATTGCAGCGATTTTTCCAAGTATCCCGCGGCAAGAGAGATAATTGGCTTTTTCCCCTGTATGTATCCCGACGGAAAGGACACCCAGCCACCACTTCCCCCCCCCCCCAAAAAAAACCTCCGTTTGCCTTATTTTTACTCTCTCAAAGGAACACTTGACTATTTTTTAATTGGTAAAAGTCCACGCGGTAGCTAGGACAGGGGTGACGTCATGTATTTAAAAATAATAGACAATGTATCGCTTTCAAAGATTAAAATTCTGTATATTTGATGTATTAAAAAAAAAAGAAGGTTTACTTTTCTTTTGAAATAACCTTTTTTTTTTTTGGAGTCTGTTACCAAACGCACTTTAATTAATTACCGGGCGGATGAAAGTAAAGGAAGAGAAACAAGACAGGGAAGGCTGATTATAATCCGGTTTAATTAGTTAGTAACCCGATCCTTTTCTTTGATCGCAACCGCGGCGTTATTAAGCAGAGCTGGCAATTGACACGAAAAAACAAAAGCGAAGTCGGCTCCTGTTTCAGGGCAAGGAAGGCGTCGGCCTTGCCGGGATTTGCACCCCGGAGGCGCGGAACAGAACAGGCCGCCTTTCCCCTTGCAGGGACGATCGTGGCGCGCCCTCCGTGCTTATTTATTTCTCCATTTATTTCTTTTTTACACGCGGCGAATGAACTCCTGCTTGCATTTAGGGGGAACCTGGGTCACGATCCAGGCAGATTCCGGAAGGAATCGGGCCGGCGGGAAGAGGTCTTCATCGCTCCTTCTTTGGCCAGGATCGACCGTGGCGCGGACGGTCTGGGCTTTTTCCTCGCCAAAGGAGCGGCGGTTTTATTTTATTTTAATTTTAATTTATTTTAATTAATTAATTTTATTTATTAATTTTAATTTATTTTAATTCCATTGATGAAGGGACGAGTGGCGTGGAGCAGTTTCCACCCCCCCCCCTTTTTTTTTTCTTCTTTAACACGAGCGAAGACGTTCCTCGGGTGCGGGTGGGGTGGATATTTCCGAAACCCAGGTTGGTTTCCGAAACCAACGGATTCGTAAAACAAGATTTCTTTCAGGCAGCCGGGAAAAGGAAGATTCAGTGGCGACGTTCGCACGTGCGAAGTTGGCTCAGGGTGAAAACCTCGATTGAGGCTTTCGGAGTCTTTGGCTTATTTGCGGCGGGGGTGGGTGGGTGGAGAACAGAACCCCCGTTTGGTTAAGGCAGCGGGTGGCGGCCTTGTGTGGTCAAAAGTATTTTAGTCGCCTTGTGTGAAGGCGGACGCGGTGGTGTGGAGAAAGAGACAGGCCGTAGTTGGGGGTGGGTGGCGTGATTAAAGCTCTAATTCTCGGTCACTGATGCGAAAGTAGTTGCGTCGAAAAGGCGGGGGGGGGGTCCGTGGCTCTGGGTGGGGGGGATTGAAAGAAGGCCCATCTCATAAAATGAGAAGGGGGGGAGGAGGAGGAAGAAGCTTGCTTATTTTTATTTTATTTTATTTATTTTAATTCCATTTATATCCCGCCCTTCTCCGAAGACTCAGGGCGGCTTACAAGCTTAGCAGTAGCCTTCATTCTATGTATATTTTATTTATTTTAATTCCATTTATATCCCGCCCTTCTCCGAAGACTCAGGGCGGCTTACAAGCTTATCTACCCGTGGAGGCTGTGAGGCCTGATCTTTTTTTCTTTACTTCCGAGTAGATCGCTTCCTCCTACAGCGTGAAGACCCGAGAGCAGCCGAACGAACTTCTGAACTTCCCCATTCCCTTTGATTTCCGTTGTGTGGTTTTTTTTTCCCCTCTCTGAGGTGGGAAGCAACAAGAAAAAACGCCTGAGCTCGTTTTTTTACTTTCGACCTGGAGAGATTTACCCGTTCAGACAAACACCGTCTCGCGTTATTGCGCAGGGCTGGATGCAGATGGAAAGCGTGGTGGTGGAAAAGCAGATCCGGGGAAAGAGGAATTGCAGGGGCGGTGGAGCAGAAAAGCAAAATATATCCTTTTTTAAAAAAAAAAAAAGCTGCTAAATTTTGATGTAAACGGCACTCCAAAATGTGCATTCTCTTGCAAAAGGGAAGGCAAAGAGATTCAAGCAAGAGAAAGGTCTGGGCGCTGCGGTTTGTAATATTAGTTAGCCTCAGCGCTGGGAAGCTGTAAAACTTCACAAATTTAATTAAATAAATAAATAAATAAGTCAAACAAACAAACAAACCAAGGCAGGCTGACTCCAGGGAAGGAAGGAAGGAAGGAAGGAAGGAAGGAAGGAAGGAAGGAAGGAAGGAAGGAAGGAAGGAAGGAAGGAAGGAGAGACACAGTGAAATAGGAAGGAAGGAAGGAAGGAAGGAAGGAAGGAAGGAAGGAAGGAAGGAAGGAAGGAAGGAAGGAAGGAGAGACAGTGAAATAGGAAGGAAGGAAGGAAGGAAGGAAGGAAGGAAGGAGAGACACAGTGAAATAGGAAGGAAGGAAGGAAGGAAGGAAGGAAGGAAGGAAGGAAGGAGAGACAGTGAAATAGGAAGGAAGGAAGGAAGGAAGGAAGGAAGGAAGGAAGGAGAGACACAGTGAAATAGGAAGGAAGGAAGGAAGGAAGGAGAGACAGTGAAATAGGAAGGAAGGAAGGAAGGAAGGAAGGAAGGAGAGACACAGTGAAATAGGAAGGAAGGAAGGAAGGAAGGAAGGAAGGAAGGAGAGACACAGTGAAATAGGAAGGAAGGAAGGAGAGACACAGTGAAATAGGAAGGAAGGAAGGAAGGAGAGACAGTGAAATAGGAAGGAAGGAAGGAAGGAAGGAAGGAGAGACACAGTGAAATAGGAAGGAAGGAAGGAAGGAAGGAAGGAAGGAAGGAAGGAAGGAGAGACACAGTGAAATAGGAAGGAAGGAAGGAGAGACACAGTGAAATAGGAAGGAAGGAAGGAAGGAAGGAAGGAGAGACACAGTGAAATAGGAAGGAAGGAAGGAAGGAAGGAAGGAAGGAAGGAAGGAAGGAAGGAGAGACACAGTGAAATAGGAAGGAAGGAAGGAAGGAAGGAAGGAGAGACAGTTAGGAAGGAAGTGAGACAGGAAGAAAGCGGAGAGAAGGAAGGCAGGAGAGAAAATGAGCGCTGTATGGAAGCGTTTCTAACATTTATTTTTACAAGGTTTATTTTGCTCCGCCGTTTCTGTCCTATAGTTAGCAGGTCGGAAGGTGGATGGATGTGTGTGTGGGGGGTGGGGGGGTGGGGGGCAGTTCAGGCTTTGCCAAAGTTTCGTTTCTTTCCCCGCTGGGACTTCGGGTGGCTGGAATTGTCCGGGCGATTGACTCTAGCGAACTGAAGGGCGAAACCTTCGTGGTGGTGGTCGCGATCGCCGCCTTTGCACCGATGGCTGCTTTTCGGGTGTGTGTGTGTTGTTTTTTTTGTCCTAGGAGGCCAGAAAAAAGGGGGGGGGAGGACTTTCGCTGTTTGTCACACCAAAAATAACTCAGGAATCAGGGCCTTTTTGGGGTGGGGGGTGGGGATGTGTTAGCGGCGGGAGTGGGATTGTGAGCGCCTAAGTCGTGGCCTGGACTGGATTTCTGCAAAATTCGAGCTGCTCCGCCCGGCTCCCGGCCTGAGGACACGTGTCGGCGTGTCCGGCTTTATTTAAATTAAAAGCTAACCTAAAATCCATTGGTACGTGTGCCGAACGCCTGGGAGAAAAGGGGGAGAAATTCCTTTTCGGGGGGGGGGGGACGTGTTGTGAAAAGGTCGGAGAGCAAAAAAAAAAAGTGCTTTTTTAAAAAAGGAAAAAATACAAGAACACGGTCTTCTAAGAGGAGTTCTTTTACTGAGTCAGCTAGGGGCTACCCCCCCCCCCCAAAAAAAACCAACCCGATCCGGTGAAAAGATTTTCCGGGCAGGAAAAATGGCCAAGGGGTCATTCTTGTGCGCCTCCCTGTCTCGTGCAGCGACCGCAGGGTCTTAAGAGTGGGGCAACGGAGACAAGCTAATGTAACCCCCCCTCCCCTCCCCCTAGGCTTTAACAGGTCTGCCGTGAGTAAACCTGGGCGGGCGGGAGGGAGGGGCAGGCTTGGGCCAGCTCGCCCCTGGGGCGCTGGGGGCGAATCCCTCCTCGTCCTCCTCCTCCTCGAGCTTTCCCCCCCCCGTTGCCGAGGGACCAGGGATGCGGGAGTCGCTGGGGGCCCACCGGAGCCACCACGGCGGCCCGCAGACCTCCTCTTGCCTCCACCGCAGCTTCTGCCCAAGCAGGAAAACGGCTCCGGCCCCCCCGAAGGGCTTTGCCGGGTCGAGCCGGGCAGAGGGAGGGGAGTGTGTGTGTGTGGGGGGGGGGGGTCGGCAACCGACTTTCCGTCCATTGCAGGAAGAGCAACGTGGATCTCGCCCGCCGCCCCTCTCTGCGGCCCGGAGACAGGCAACGGCCTCTGCGGAACCCGGCGACTGCATCCACACTGGGGGAGTGAAGTCTGGTACGGGCATCCGAGGCTGGGACCGCAAAGCCGGCAGGAAGGAAGCCTCTCGGCTGCTGCGTTGGATCCACCTGCTTCAGGATCTGCTCTGCGACCCCTTCCTTACTCGGGGGCACAGCGGTCGGTCGGAGGAAGCCCCCGGGGTTAGGGGCTTTCAAGGCCTGGCTTAGCTTGGCACCGGCCCTGCACGCTTTCGGGGTCGCCGGGGGCCCTCCCGGGGCTGGGCGGGGGCCAAGTCGCTGCTCGCTGACCCGAGTTGGCACGGTTAGAGGAGCAGGAAGAAGAAATGGCAATGGTCGTCATGCTGCCACAGGTAGTAAGAAGAACGGAGGTGGACAGCCAGGGCTCCAACTGGACTCCTAAGAAGGGCAGAGCAAGGCACTAACCCGGGTCGAGAGGCCACCGTTCTGCCTCGTGGAGCTGGGAAAGAATTTGGGGAAGGGGCTCCCCTCCGGAGAAGACAGAGGAGGTGTCGGCCTGGAAGAAGCCCACCTGCGCCGCGGAAGGAAGGCCGCCTCTGACGGTTAGGAAACGCGGCAAGGCAAAGGCCGAGGATTGACTGAATTCCCACTACTTGCCCACACGGGAAGATGCTGGGTTAACTGTGCAGGGTTTGTGCCCAACTCTTTCTATTCTATTCTATTCTATTCTATTCTATTCTATTCTATTCTATTCTATTCTATTCTATTCTATTCCATTCCATTCCATTCCATTCCATTCCATTCCATTCTATTGTTCTGTTCTATTTTATTCTATTCTGCATTCTATTCTATTCTGCATTCTATTATTTATTGTTCTGTTCTATTCTATTATCTTCTATTCTACATTCTATTCTATTCTTATTGTTGTATTCTAATTTATTGTTCTGTTCTATTCTGCATTCTATTCTGCATTCTATTCTATTCTAATTCTGTTCTATTCTTATTCTGTTCTGTTCTATTCTGCATTCTATTCTATTCTACATTCTAATTTATTCTTCTCTTCTCTTCTCTTCTCTTCTCTTCTCTTCTCTTCTCTTCTCTTCTCTTCTCTTCTCTTCTCTTCTCTTCTCTTCTCTTCTCTTCTCTTCTCTTCTCTTCTCTTCTCTTCTCTTCCAGGAAATCTGGTCCAGGCTTTGCAGATATGTGAGGCCTATGAGATGTTGTGGCAAGTGGCCAGAGCCCTGTAGCAAATGCTTGTGGTTCAGGCGTCAGGCTGTAAGCAGGGAGATTGCAAGATAGTCCTCCTGCCTTGGGCACAAAGTCTGCTGGGTGACTTTGGACCAGCCACCGTCTCTCTCCGCCGGAGGAAAAAAATAATAGCAAATCACTTCTGGGGGAAAAAAAAAACTTTGCCAAGAAAACTGCAGGGATTCTTGAGAATTGGACACGATTAAAAACAACAATAATTCAGCTGGTTAGCAAATACTCGAAGAGCATCGCCTGAATCAAACGGCAAAGGGCCAAATCCGCCCCGTTTCGGAGCGTCCGAGACTTGCCCGCGTTGGTTCACGTGTTGCGCTCCGAAACAGCCCTTCCTCGCCAGATCCGGATGGCCCTTTTGGGGATCCCTGGGAGCCACTGGCCCGGGGCACGAGAGCAGAGTGGCTCTCCCCGACGATCCTTGGGAATCAAGCTCGGGAAGTTTGGGGGCTCCAGGAGAAAGAATTTGTTTTCGCGTTTAGGGGGGAGGACAGCGCTTGGTTCGGAAGGGTTTGGGGGGACGCCCAGCGACGCGGGGGGGGGAGAAGAGCGAGTGGGGGCTGCTCCACCCGCCCGCAAAGCCTGGAGACCCACAGCTGGGATCCGTTTCTGCCCGGAAACGCGCGCGTTTTAAATCCGGCGTGCCTGTTGGACTCCTCGCCTTCGTTCAGACGACCAGAGAACGCTGCGGGCCGCTTTGCACGGCGCGCCGAGGACGGGAAGCGTGAGAATCGTGACCCGGGAGACGCCTGCCACGACCTGGACTCTCGCCCTCGGCTCGTGGGCGTGGGAAAGAGAGACGGGACGCGTGGGCGTGGGATTATTATTATTATTATTATTATTATTATTATTATTATTATTATTATTATTATTATTATTATTATTATTATTATTATTATTATTATTATTATTATTTGGAAGATGGCTGAAAAGAGGCAGCACTTGTGAAGTCTCGGAAGCCCCCCCCCCCTTCCTTCGCCTGCCTTTACTGTTTATTTACTGTCCCTTTGCGCATTCTTATATTGCCCTGTTCACCGCCCTGAGTCCTTCGGGAGAAGGGCGGTATACAAATTAAATTATTAAATTATTAAATTCTTGCTTGCCTTTACCCTTCTTCCTCCCTCCCTCCCTCCCTCTCCTCCTCCAATTCTTCCGTCTATCCCAGGGACTCCACATTGGTTTGTGCTTAAATTGTAAGCCGCCCTGAGTCTTCGGAGAAGGGCGGGATATAAATGGGATTAAAATAAATAAATAAAATAAATAAAATCCCCCCAGGTCCCCGCCTGGTTCCCTGCCCTTCCGCTCGTTCTGCACCATCAACCGGAGACGTCAGGAGAAAATCGTTTCCACGAACCGCAACTTCTCTTGGCTACTACTAGCTAGTAGTAGTAGTAGTAGTAGTAGTAGTACCAATCAGCCGACGAGTAAATTCTTCCGCCCATCCCCACCACGCTCTGTTGCTGCTCTGGTTTGCCGTCGCCTTGCGATGACCTCGACTTAAGGAGAGGTTTGACTACACGTGGGGAAAGGCAGAAGGATGCTCGCGTGCGTCCCGTCCTCCGCCTCTTTGTTTCCCTGAATAGCCCCCTCCCCAGTTCAAGCGGAGATGCTCCACCAGGTTGCGCTGTTCCGTTTTCCTACTACGGAGATGCTCCGTCATCCAGGCCCCGATTTCATAAAGGTGATTTTTTTTATTTATTAAAGAGTTTTACAAAAACAAAATTTTACAATATATCCCCAAATCCCTCCCACCCCAAACCCACCCACTTCCCCCCCCCACTTCCCAGAGCTAAATACAGGATTATAGTTACAATAATCATATTCTAAATAAAAATTATGCATAATATACAATTAACCAAATTCATAATGTGCTTTAACTCCCCTTTAACATAACTACAAACAACGTGCCAATAACAATATCCCACTAAAATCTACTCATAAGCTAAATGGAACTTTTTAGTCCCATATTTGTTCTGGATATAATTTATCCATCTCCTCCAAACTGAAATATATCTTTCCTGTGAATGATCTTTCAAATAAGCAGAAATCTTAGACATTTCTGCAAGATTCGAAACTTTAAACACCCATTCTTCTATAGTGGGCAAACTATCCTTCTTCCAATATTGTCCCACCAGTAACCGTGCTGCTGTTATCATGTTCAGCATCAAGTTAGTTTCTTTAACATCACAATCTACAACAATACCCAATAGAAACAATTGCGGAGAAAACTTTATCTTTCTCTTAAAAATCTTTTGAATGTTCCACCAAATTTTAATCCAAAAAGCTTTTATATTTCTACAAGTCCACCACATGTGAAAATAGGTAGCTTCTAAACTACCACACCTCCAACATTTAGACTGTAAATTAGGATACATGTTGGACAACTTCTTGGGATCCAGATGCCATCTATAAAACATTTTATAAAAATTTTCTCTTAAATTTTGAGCCTGAGTAAATTTACCTAACCCTAAATTTAACATTTCTGACCCAAATTATCTCCCAGGTGTCCAACGAAATTGGTTCCTGAATATTTTGTGCCCACTTTATCATGCAGTCTTTAACCAGTTCCGTTTCCGAATCCAATTCAATTAAAGCATTATATATCCTCTTTATATGTGCACAATTTAAATCTCTAATTTGCTTTACTAAATTTTGATCTGTAAAGGTGATTTTTTTTTAAGAGGTCGCGGGACTTCCTTGGGTTTCTGTGAAGAACAGGACAGACTAAATGGCCTCTTGGAAAAAGCGCCTTTAGGATATTCCATTTTTCCGAAAGGGCTAAATCTAAAAGGTTTGATCCGCCGCCCGAGCGGGAGGGCGGGACTGTTAAAAGTGTTCTTGCACCCGAGTCGCAGTCGCGCGTGTGCATTTGTGCCGTGGGAGTGCACACGCACGCCCGGAAGAGGAGCCGGGGTAGGTCCAGGAAACGGTTTGATGGGAAGGGAAGAAGGACAGGACGGCGGGATAAGCGGATGGGGAGAAGGTCAAAGCAAGGCGCCCCTCTTTCAGCTCCCCCCCCAACGGCTGTTGCAATCCCACGAGGGTGGGTGGGGGGTTGCTGGGGAAAGCACTGCGAATTAGAAGCCCATCCAAACCTCTTCACGTGGACAACATCAGCCATATTTTGGGGTGGCGGTTGTTTTTTTCTCTCTCTGCGACTTTGAGGTTGGGGGAAACCCCTTCCCCTATCTTTTATTTTTATTTTTATTTTAATTCCATTTATATCCCGCCCTTCTCCGAAGACTCAGGGCGGCTTACAAGCTTAGCAGTAGCCTTCATTCTATGTATATGCCTGCTTGTTAGGGCTTTCACACACACCCCCAAGCGGCATTATTACAAAGTCAGCTTAATTGCCCCCAACAATCTGGGTCCTCATTTTACCTACCTCGGAAGGATGGAAGGCTGAGTCAACCCTGAGCCTGGTGGGACTCGAACCTGCACTAACTGCAGGCAGCTGGTGTTACTTAAGGAGGCATTAGCCCACTGCTCCACCAAATCAGCTGCAAATATTTGGGTGAAGGACAACTTTTTGGTCTCTTAACTGTTATACCCCTCAGCTGCTCTCCCCTCTTTGGCAGGTGCCTCCCCCAGGCAGATTTGGGAGCAGCAACAAGACCGTATAGTTCAGGGGTCTTCAAACTCGGCCCTTTCATGACTGGTGGACTTCAACTCCCAGAATTCCTCAGCCAGTCACGCTGGCCATGGAATTCTGGGAGTTGAAGTCCACCAGTCGTAAAAGGGCCAAGTTTGAAGACCCCCACCCTAGTTAATAAAAAAACGCTTCTCTCTCTCTCTCTCTCTCTCACACACACACACACACACACACACAAACACACACACACACACACACAGTGATTATCAAATAAATGCAAGCATGTTTTCTCCAACCTTGAAGGGGGGTGACCTGCCACAACTGCCTTCTGCTGGGCTCCAGGTTCCCAAATTAAGCAAGGCGAGAGGCTCAGCCAGGCAAGAGAGACAAGGAGGCATTCCCCAACTGCACTTCGGGTGCTGAGGGGATCCTTCCAGGGGGCTGGGCTAGAAGACCTCCAGGGTCCCTCCCAACTCTGTTTTTCTCTTATCCTCTCTCTCTCTCTCTCTCTCTCTCTCTCTCTCTCTCTCTCTCTCTCTCTCTCTCTCCCTCCCTCCCTCCCTCCCTCCCTCCCTCCCTCCCTCCGCCTAGCAGGGAATGCCTCCTCTCTAGTGTGCTGGAGCCTCTGAAGCCACAGCACAAAGTCCTTTGCCTTTCAGCTGGCAGGGGATGCTCAGCTGCATCTCTCATTTTCCAGGCATTAAGTTAAAAGTATTGTATAAATGGCCTAGGGAGAGAAATGTGAGGGAGACAGGCATGAAATGGTCTCTCCCCGTTGCTAATCCTCAACGTTTCTCTGCTTGAGTCCTTTCGGAACAGCACCGGATGTCCTGTTCCAAGGGCTGTTTTGTTCTTTTCCCTCTGGCTTTGTGGCTGCCCTCCTTCGGCACATCCCATAAGGGCAGGGAAAAGGCCACCAAGCAGGGCTCTGCAACAGGAGGGCCCCCACCTCAGGATTCTGCCCAGCTTCTCCGGGCAGAATCTTTGCCTTCTCCCTTCTTCTGTAGCCAGTTGAGTCTCCCCAGCTTAAAATCATGTGCAACAACAATACAGATAATTCTCAGGCAGAATGTAGGCCGAGGAACAGAGATCATGCGAGGTATTAGTACCGCTTTATAAAACCCTAGTGAGACCACAACTGGAATACCGCAACCAATTTTGGTCACCATACTATAAAAAAGATGTTGAGACTTTGGGGGGAAAAGTTCAGAGAAGAGCAGCTAAGATGATCCGTACGAAGAACGGCTGCAGGACTTGGGTTTGGCTAGTCTAAAGAAAAGAAGAAACAGGGGAGAGATGATAGCAACGTTCCAGTATTTGAGGGGCTGCCACAAAGAAAAGTGGGTCAAACTATTCACCAGAGGGCAGGGCAAGAAAGAACGGATGGAAACGGACCAAAGAGAGAACCAACCTGGAATTAAGGAGAAACTCCCTGACAGTGAGGACACTTAACCAGTGGAACAGCTTGCCACCAGAAATCGTGGGTGCTCCATCACTGGAGGTTTTTAAGAAGAGACTTGGACTGTCACTTATCTGAAATGTATAGGTTCTCCTGCTTGAGCAGGGGGCTGGACTAGAAGACCTCCAAGGTCCCTTCCAGCTCTATTCTATTCTTCTTGGAAGGAGGCAAGCGGTGATCAGTGCAAAAGTGCCCAGAGTCCCTTCGCTGCTTACGTCCCCATCAAAATAGGTGGCGACCGTGATGCTCCCTTCTCATCACCTGGCACTGGACTTCCTGGGCTCAGAATCCAGCATTATTATTTATTTCAGCCCAGGTTGTATGCTGATGTTCCCAGTTCCTGGAATATGGATCTCGCCTGCATGGTTCTCCCTGGATCCAAAATGTGTGTGATCTTGTTTTCCTACTCTCTCTTCCCCAGGTGTATTCGTGTGACTGGTTCTTGATCCACTGTTGGCAGATTCCGGCGTTTCGCTCCTAGGAAGGCGTATCGACATGCCAGTTGTGGGATCCTTGATGCTCTCTGAGCTTCTTGTCTTGCAGACCTTTTCGTGACCCAACTAGGTAACATCATCAGTGCTAGAAGGGAGTGGGATTTGTTCTCTGTTTGTATACAGCTGACTTGCCCTGTCCGTGTTGCTGGAAGTGTCCTTGGTGGTTTCTTTATTAGGCTGTTAGTTGTTGTTTGATTGTGATTCTGAGTTGGTAGTTCTGAACCAACACGAACAGGGCAAGCATGTAAACACAGAACAAATGATGATATTACCTAGTTGGGTCATGAAAGGTCTGCAAGAAAACAACTCAGCTGAAAGCACCAAGGACCCCACAGTTCAACCCTGAGTTACAGATATTCTCTTCTGGTAGGAGATGACTAGGCTGAGCGTGAGGGAAGGGTCAAAGGTGTCAGCAGTCCCTGCACCCCACACCAGAGATTTAAGTCCAGTCCGCCTTGACTGCCTTTCTTAACTCCTGGTAATTTCCTGTGGCTGTTAGTAGCTCAGATTCTTGTAGAGAGCCTAAGCTTGAGATGAAGCTTTTATACTCAATTGAACTGCCTGAATCTCCTGATTTCCCTGGCGCTTGACACTACTATTGTTATATTTATTTATTTTATTTATTTATTTATTAATGGGATTTATATCCCGCCCTATCTCCCGAGGGACTCGGGGCGGCTAACAACAACAAAACTTAAAGGTCTCTGTACAGTAAATTAAAAATAAAATTTGAATAAAATTAAAATAAATTAAAGAATAGAGTTAGAATTGTAAACATAATTAAAATCCCTGTCAGTCCAGGTCAGCCAGGTGGAAAAGGAGTGTTTTGAGGCCGCGGCGAAAGGACCGGAGATCTTGGGCCATCCGAAGCTCAGGGGGGAGCTGGTTCCACAGGGCTGGCGCTCCCACAGAGAAGGCCCTTCCCCTGGGGGTCGCAAGCCGACATTGCCTAGCTGACGGTACCCTGAGGAGGCCTTCTCTGTGTGAGCGTACTGGGCGATGGGAATTTGTTCCCGGCAGCAGATGGTCCTGCAAGTATCCCGGGCCTAAGCCATGTAGGGCTTTAAAGGTAAGAACCAGCACCTTAAATCTCATATATGTGCCAATGACCAAAGGCCAGCCAATCAGCATTCTCTCTCCCATCCGGGAGAACAGTGCCTTTTGTTAACCAATCAGGGCCAGCCTTGATATCACATCTGGAGCAAAATTGAATAGTCCAGCATAACAGACAAGTGGGGTGCTCCTATTTTGGTTTAGGAAGAGCTATCTTTCCCCAGGCTGTGCGGCGGCAATGGCTGTCCACAAACATTCATCAGTAGCAAAGGGCTGAAAAAAGCAGGAGTATTTTTCTTTTTAATGTGCATCGTGAGCAGGATAGGAGCCGTGGTGGCGCAGTGGTGAGAATGCGGCATTGCAGGCTAATTCTGCCCTCTGCTGGCAGTTCAACCCTGACTTCGCCTTCCATCCTTCCGAGGTTGGTACAATGAGGACCCAGATTGTTAGGGACAAGAGGCTGACTCTGTAAAATGCTTAGAGAAGATTATAAAGCAGTATGAAGCGGTATATAAGTCCAAGTGCTATTGCTATATAAGTCTAAGTGCTATTGCTGTTGACTCAGCCTTCCATCCTTCCGAGGTCAGTGAAATGAGGACCCAGATTGTCGGGGGCAACAGGCTGACTCTGTAAGCTGCTTAGAGAGGGCTGTAAAACAATATGAAGTGGCATATAAGTCTTAAGGGTTATTGCTATGAACAACTGCATGAGAAAGGCTAGGCTGGGTTGTGGCTATCGGGGGTGATTTGAGGTTTGTCGGGAAGGGTTCTGGCGTTGGAGGCATCCTGTCTACACATGCCCAGTGTGCTGCCCACATGCGTGGAATGCCGGACTCCCCCCCCCCCCCGAGAGACTCTTGCGTCCATGTTTTGAATCCATGTCTTCTGAAGGAGGAACCAGTGGAAACAAAATAAATTTGGGGGATCTGCTTCACGAATCCTGGGATTGGCAGGCTGCAGGAAGGAGGGAGAAACATTGGAGCGAGATGGCAAGAAGGGAATATGCGAGCCTTTCTCGTTCCTCGTCGCAATGGCTGTTCTTGACCACATCCTTGGTTGATCTTCTCTGGCTTTGGAAGACGGAGGGAGGTTTTCCTAGTGAGGCTGGTTTCAGGAGCCCAAATCCCCTTGTTGTGTGCGTGGCTTGGCATTCCCAAGTCAAAAGGGGGCTCCCAAGCAGTCCAGATTTGGTATGTGTGTGTGTGTGTGTGTGTGTGTGTGTGTGTGTGTGGTCCTCAGAGGCCACAACTGAGCTCAGTGTTTGCGTTGCTAAGTGAGGCAGTAGTTAAGTAAATTGTTGCTAAGTTTGACTTTGCTTGTCAGGAGACCTCTGGGAAGGTTGCAAATGGGAATCACCTGAGCCCCGGGATGTTGCAACGGTCGTAAATGCATGCTGGTTGCCAAGCACCTGACTTTTGATCATGCGCCACAGTGGTCAGTGTGAAAACTGGCCACGAGTCGCTTTTTTCAGCGCTGTTGCCACTTCAAATGGTCATGGATTACATGCAGAGTGTAAAAGGTTTTTACACAGAGATGGTCGGTGAAGTGGATTTAAAAAAAAACAGGTGTCAAAGGCAAGATTCAAGAATTCCCCTATTATGGAAGTGTTCCTCCTCATTCAGGAAGCCTCTGGAGCAGGTCCAACCTTGGCAATGTTCTGACCTGCGGACTTCAACTCCCAGAATTCTCCAGGCGTCGTGCATGGCTAGCTGGGGAATTCTGGGAGTTGAAGTCCACAGGACTTAAAAGTTGCCAAGGTTGGACACCGCTGCTCTGGAAGCGACCCAAACCTGGTCATGAAGGGCCCTAAGCCCTGACCAACTCTACCCCATGAGGGTTCCCATAGCTCAATTTTCCCGTTTCCTTCTTCCTGGAAAGGGAACCAATCAGGGGCGTCCTTGGATGGTGTTAAAACGGCAAGCATAACTTTAAAAAGTACCTTTGGGACATCTGTGACCTGGATGATGAAGAACGTCCGTAGGCATCTTCCCGCCCTTCCTATATTCAGTCTCTTGTTCCGTCTCTATTGTCTTCTCAAGAAAGTCCAGGTGCCTCTCAAAAAATGCACCTTTGGGACAAACCTGTGAAGGCGGTCAAAACCTGCTCCCCAATGCAATCTCCAGATCACGCCACGTATTCTCTGGAACCGTCTTCGCCGTAACTCTGCTTCTTCTGCGACTCCGACAGGCACCCTGCGCATGGCTTGAGAATCGCAACTTCCTCTCCTCTGATCCTGCGTTCCGATTGTGAAGCCGGGGGGGGGGGGAGGCTGGAAAAGCAGCCCCCTTCGTTGGGCCTGAAGCCGCTTAGTCTTATTTTGTGCAGCTCCGGGCATTTTGCTTTCACAATGGCTGCCTTTTGGAGGCGAAATGATTCATAGGCATTTTTTTTTCAGTATCCAAGCACTTAGGACACGGCTGCGTGATTTATCATCAGTACAAACCCCATAAAGTCACTGTGCAGAGAGGGGAGCAGGAGGAGATTGCAACCACATAAATGAAACAAAGAGAGGCCGGGGGAAACTGTGGTGGCTGTGCAGATCTGGAAGTATTTGGGGGGAAACTGAATATATACTCAAACCTTCCTTCACCCGTTCACACTCCTTTCCTAAACCGCACCGCAATCGACACACTTGTAATACGCTAAAAAGCTACCGATTGCTGTCTTTTTATAGCGCCCAATTGCACAGCGATCTTGCCCCACGTCTGTCGCTAAACCCAGCCTGGCGTTCAGACAACATCAACAGCAAAGTTGCTGTACAGAGTGTGCTACAAGCAGACGGTGAGGCTGCCCAGTTCACATTTTAAAACCGGATCTCCGTGTCTCGCTTGGGAGACTGGGATTGTCTTGCATTTGTGCATTTTCACAGGAGAGGTGTCTTTCATGCTCACACGAACCTAGAAAGCTAGGTGTGTCTAAGGAGCTAGGTAGGTCTAGCCCAGGGGTCTTCAAAACTGGCCCTTTTATGACTTGTGGACTTCAACTCCCAGAATTCCTCAACCAGGCTGAGGAATTCTGGGAGTTGAAGTCCACAAGTCATAAAAGGGCCAGGTTTGAAGAGCCCTGGGCTAGCCTGTCAAAGAGAAGGATTAAGGGGGACATGATAACTATCTTCCAGGACTTGGGGGGCTGTTACACAGAAGAGGGGATTATGCTTCAAAGCACCAGAGGGCAGGAGAATGGGTAGAAGATCATTAAAGACAGATCTAACCTGGAAATAAGCAGGAATTTCCTGACAGTGAGAACAATTAATCAGTGGAACAGCTTGCTTCCAGAGTTGTGGGTGCTCCATCACTGGAGGCTTTCAAGAAGAGATTGGACAACCATTAGACCAGGATGGAATAAGGTCTCCTGCCTTGAGGAGGGGTTTGGACTAGCCCTATGATTCTGTGTTCTAAATCCCCACCACTCTCACTTGCCCCATGGAGAAAGGGGAATATTGTAAGTAGAGTTGATTGCTTGCAGAGAGAGATAGAGAAGCTCAGGATTCAGAAGAAGATCAATAGAGATATGGAGGGTGAAGTTATGGAGATAGGGCTATCATACTTCCCAGTGGGTCCTCAACCTTTTGGGCACCAAGGACCGGTTCCGTGGAGAGAGGTTTTTCCGTGAACCGGAGGGTGTGTGGTTTTGTGGATGAGGCTTTGCTTGTTTGTGCGGACCGGTTGCTGGCATGCCACGGACCGGGGGTTGGGGACCCCTGCCTTAGAGTTCCGAGAGTTGAATGTATGAGTTTTAACCAAAAGTCCTAGGAAGAACTCTGGGTCTGGCCAGAAAAACAGAGGAGAGAGAAAGGAAGGAACCGTTCGGTCTATATAAAGGTAAAGGTAAAGGTTCCCCCGCACATGCATGCTAGTCGTTTCTGACTCTAGGGGCCGGTGCTCATCTCTGTTTCAAAGCTGAAGAGCCAGCGCTTGTCCGAGGATGTATCCATGGTCATGTGGCCGGCATGACTAGACACCAAAGGCGCACGGAACGCTGTTACCTTCCCACCGTAGTGGTCCCTATTTTTCTACTTGCATTTATACGTGCTTTCGAACTGCTAGGTTGGCAGAAGCTGGGACGAGTAACAGGCGCTCACAAAACAAAAGCCCCTCTACCTCTCTTTTTAAAATTTTGTTTTATATATATAAATTACAAAGAAAAATAGAAAGAGATTAGGGGAAGAAAAAGGAGAGGGGGGAAAGAAAATGCGAGGCACAAGGAAAACGGTGGGGGGGGGAGGCATTGGCTCTTTTTAGCACAGTACAGGATAAAAACACTCCAGCCTCAACTTTTTGCTTTTCACATTAATATAGGTAACTTGCCATTTCTGTAACGACAAGTCTATCTAACTGACAAAACCAAAGTCAAAATTTCATTTTTCTTTTCATCGCAGGCACAAATTCCAGAAGTGATATCCAAATAAGAAACATACTTAAATACAATCTCCACTTTGAATAAAATGACCAATTAAACCATTCCTGCTTTACCTTCCTTGCTATGGAAAGAGTGTATATTTCTATTTGCACCTGATATTCTTTAGGAACTATCACCATTTCTGTTTAACGAGGCTCGCTATATTCTTTCAAACTCTTTGACGTGACAGGGGGAAAAAATACCTAAACTTTTCTTGAAACACATTTCTAAAATCTAAACTCTTCCATAAACCTGTTTTTTATAACTTCTTAACATACAGGCTTTAAGCTTCGGTATTAAATTTAGATCTCTCCCACCAAACTAGCCGTGTAAAATATTTCTTTTTTTCCTAAACAAAAGCCTATCTCAAGAGTGGCATAGATACGGCTTGGGGTCTCCACGTGTCTTTCTCTTTTCTGATGGACTCTGGCTTGGGTCAAGAAGTTGCAGGGGCACCCATCTCACTCCTTGAAACACCTTGATTGCTTGGCGCTACCTACTTCTGGGAGGCCTCCTTCAGCAGGTAGTAGAAACCATGATGCTGAGCTGATGGAGATGGGTCTCTCATCTCCAAGCAGGGCTGCAGCCTTGAGAAGTCCATCCCTCCCTTTGCCCAAAGTCTTATTTATTTATTTATTTATTTATTTATTTATTTTTGGGACTTAGAGCATATGCCGCCCTATCTCCCAAAGGACTCAGGGCGGCTTACAACAATAAAAAAACAACAATACAAAAATTAAAAACGAATTAAAAAACAGCCCCAAAATAAATTAACTACAGTTAAAAATTAAAACATATTTAAAAACCCATCATCAATCCAGGTCAGCCTGATGAAAGAGAAAAGTTTTGAGGTCGCGGCGAAAGGACCAGAGGTCCGGGGCCATCCGAAGCTCAAGGGGAAGCTGGTTCCAAAGGGCTGGTGCTACCACAGAGAAGGCCCTCCCCCTGGGGGTCGCCAGCCGACATTGCCTAGCTGACGGTACCCTGAGGAGGCCTTCTCTGTGTGAGCGCACTGGGCGATGGGAAGTCATCCCCGGTAGCAGACGGTCCTGCAAATATCCCGGGCCTAAGCCATGTAGGCCTTTAAAGGTAAGTACCAGCACCTTAAATCTCGCCCGGAAGACAACCGGTAGCCAATGCAGCTCACGCAGGAGGGGTGTAATATGGGAGTATCGGGATGCTCCCATCACTACTTAGAAAGTTTCTGGCACCCTGCCAACACTGGGCACGTCACACATTCCGGGCAAGTATGCGGCTCTGATTCAACTGGTGGAAAACAGGCCATTAACAGCAGGAGTCAAAACAGGAGAGTAACCAGGCTAGAAAAGGGGAAAGTCACGTCATCCGCAAACCTCAGAGCAACGATGGTTGGTCAACACCCAACTTTACGGTTGATGGTCTTTCTTATTATATACTGTAGTCAGTTCTCGAACTTTAACCGAGCTGGGTTACAGCCAATGTCAGGCATGAGATACTTTTATTTCCAAACGGCACTTTCCATGGTTTTTCCCATCGCCCCCTTATACCGTTGTCTATGAAATCCGAAAGAGAACAGGTCAAAAGGGAAAGCCTTGCTCTTCACGTTGGCTGCCCTGTGTTTTGGTTCTGTCCCTGAATCGGAAGAAAGAAGAAATAAACGATGCCACCGTCTACGTTTATCACACCTCAGCAAACAGACTGGTCAGCGTTGATGCCGCCACACAGACACTGTGATGTGGGTTAGTTCTGGGCCATCAATTGGACGAATCTCTGCCCCCCAACCACCAAACATCATCTACCCGTGGGGAATGTACCACTTGGGTGTGGGATGGGACAGAGTTGGGAATTGCGAGCCTCTCCCTCCAAGTTTTCCTCTTTGGAGCGATGAACGTGGCTTCGGCCTTGCCTGACCTCCCCCCCCTCCCCAACTTCATGGCTGTTCCTACCCACCCATGCTTTAAGAAATGCCTCGTTGAACGCAGGGGACTTGATTCTGAGTAAGTACACCCCAATTTGCACCACTTCTCCATGGAGAGGGTAAATGTACGGTGGAATGATCTGCTCTGGGTTGGGGGAGAGGAAAATATATTTGAAGCTTGCCCTCTTCCTCTGTCAATTGCTCTGTAGCGAGAACAGCACCCTCTCATCTCCGAGGGAGCCAGCGTTGTCCAAAGTCACTTCCTTAGTCCATGTGGCCAGCGTGACTTTATCCCGAAGGAGCACGGAACACTGTGGGCTTCCTGCCGAAGTGGTACCTATTTATCTACTCACATTTGCGTACTTTTAAACTCTTAGGTGGGCGGGAATCTATTCCCACCTTTATTATTTGTATAAACAACACACCTGATACTTGTTTTCTCCACAACAACAATAACAACAACGCTGTGAGGTGGGCTTGGGCTGAAAAGGGGGATTGGCCCAGTTACCGAGCCGGTTTTCACGCCTGAAGTGAAACTAGAACTCTCAGTCTCCTGGTGATTTGGACAAGGTCACCCGACTGGCTTTCATTACCTTGCAGGTAAGGCTGCTTCTGACATGCTAATTAGAAATAGGTTTGCTTTCGTTTTCCTTTCTACGGCATGCCAGCGACTGACCCTGGGAAAGCGGCTAAAGGATAGGCAATATGATTTTGTGGCAATCTGAGACACTGGGAGCATAGCTCGATTAAAGTTGTTGAGACCAGGTGAAGTCTTAGTAGCGCTTTATAAAACCTTAGTAAGGCCACACCTTGCTGGCTGATGGGCTACTGGCGAAGCTGTTTACCCGGGGCCAACTTGTCAGGAGGAAAAGGAAGGTTTTGCCCAGTGAGAAAAAAAGTTGTTCTTCTTCCTCCCCTTTTAACCCAACAGGTATGGTGGGACAAATAAACATGTGAATGAAAACTTCCAATCCTTCTGGGATTTATTTATTCATTAGATTTTTGCTTATCCTGCCTGCATTACTTTATAAGTAACTCAAGGCGGCAAACCCACATAATACTCCTTCCTCCTCTTTTTCTCCACCTCTACAACACAGAGACAGTCTGGCCCAAAGTTACCCGGCTGGCTTTCATGCATAAGTTGGGACTAGAACTCACAATCTCCTGGTGACTGGCCCAAAGTCACCCAGTCGGCTTTCATGCCTAAGGTGGCACTAGAACTCACAGTTTCCTGGTGACTGTCCAGTCTCTTCTTAAAAGCCTCCAGTGATGAAGCACCCATAACTTCTGGTGGCAAGCAGTTCCACTGGTTGATTGTTCTCAGTGTTAGGAGGTTTCTCCTTAGTTCCAGGTTGCTTCTCTCCTTGATGAGTTTCCATCCGTTGCTTCTTGTCCTGCCTTCAGGGGCTTTGGAAAAGCTTTCCTGGCAGAATGGAATGGAATGGAGAATAGAGAATAGAAAATAGAATAGAACAGAATGTAGAATAGAATGGAATGGAATGGAGAATAGAAAATAGAAAAGAATATAGGATAGGATAGGATAGAGAATAGAGAATAGAAAATAGAAAAGAATATAGAATAGAATAGAATAGAATAGAATAGAATAGAATAGAATAGAATAGAATAGAATAGAATAGGGAATGAATAGAATAGAATAGAATAGAATAGAATAGAATAGAATAGAATAGAATAGAATAGAATAGAATAGAATAGAATAGAATAGAATAGAATAGAACAGAATAAGGAAATAAGAATATATAGAATAGAATAGAATAGAATAGAATACAGTAGAATAGAATAGAATAGAATAGAATAGAATAGAATAGAATAGAATAGAATAGAATAGAATAAGGAATGAATAGAATAGAATAGAATAGAATAGAAAATAGAATAGAATAGAATAGAATAGAATAGAATAGAATAGAATAGAATAGAATAGAATAGAATAGAAAATAATAGAATAGAATAGAATAGAATAGAATAGAATAGAATAGAATAGAATAGAATAAGGAATGAATAGAATAGAATAGAATAGAAAATAGAATAGAAAATAGAATAGAATAGAATAGAATAGAATAGAATAGAATAGAATAGAATAGAATAGAATAGAATAGAATAGAATAAGGAATGAATAGAATAGAATAGAATAGAATAGAATAGAATAGAATAGAATAGAATAGAATAGAATAGAATAGAAAATAGAATAGAATAGAATAGAATAGAATAGAATAGAATAGAAAATAATAGAATAGAATAGAATAGAATAGAATAAGGAATGAATAGAATAGAATAGAATAGAAAATAGAATAGAAAATAGAATAGAATAGAATAGAATAGAATAGAATAGAATAGAATAGAATAGAATAGCAGAGTTGGAAGGGACCTTGGAGGTCATCTAGTCCAACCCCCCCCATCTAGTCCAATTTAAGATATATTTCTGCACATGTTTATTTGTGTGGATTACTCTCTCTTTCTTTTCCTTTTTGCCTCCCCTGCATTTGCTGGCAAAATAAAACGGATGGCATGCATTGGGTAAAAAGAGGACAGGATTTCCACTGTGCCCACCTTTGGGACCTCTTTGAGATCCTTCCTGCAGGTGTTCCTACTGCACAGAAGGGCCCTTGGTGAAGCCTGGTACAGTTGTCCAAGGTCCACAAAGAATTATTTAGTCATAGAGAAACAGCTGCACTCAAGATGAATAAGATAAAGGGAACCAGTTGCTGAAGGACACTTTCCAGGTCTGGTCTTTGTAACAGCAAGGGCCCTCCTAAAGTTTGGTGGTTTTTAAAAAGTAGCTTAGAAAATTAAGCAGTGTATCCAACTACTATTTTGTTGAGATGAGACCGGAGTACACTTCTCCCATTTTCCTAGGGAAAGAACTGGCCTTGTCAAACAATTTGCAGTAATGTGAAAGGAGCATTCTTTTTTTTTATTGAAAAGTTTTACAGTACATTTTATCTTTAACAATCCCCCCTCCCCCCACCCCTAACTAACCCTCCCTATCCATCCCCCCCATTTCCCCCCCCCCCGACTTCCCAGAGCTAAGTACAAGGTATAAAAACAAAGAACAATCATAAACATCCATATGCTAACAACAATAAACTATTAAATCTATCGCTCTCTAGCTCATATAAGATAACTACAAGCAATAATAATATTACATGTAAAAAGAAAAAGAAAAGAAAAAAGAAAGGAAGACTTATTCAAATGCTAAATGAAACTTTTTAGTCCCATATTTGTTCTGGATATAATCAATCCATTTTTTCCACTCCATAATATAACGTTCTTGCGAGTGATCTTTCAAGTAGGCCGAGATCTTTGCCATTTCCGCCAGGTCAGAAACCTTTAAAGTCCATTCTTCTATAGTCGGCAGTTCCTCCTTCTTCCAATATTGACCTATTAAAAGTCTTGCTGCTGTAATTAAATTCAACATCAACTTAGAGTCCACAACAGTAGCATCTGTAGTTATGCCCAACAAAAACAATTGTGGACAAAACTTTATCCTTTGCTTGAAGATCTTCTGCATATTCCACCAAATTTTTATCCAAAACGCCTTAACCTTTTTGCAGGTCCACCATATATGAAAATAAAAGGAGCATTCTTATATGCTGGAAAGAAAGTTTTTCCGGTCTCAAGAAAATATCCAGTTTAATGGCGAATCCATAATGCTAAACATGTTTGTTTAAAGAACCCTGCGTTATTGTATCACATAATCAGCACGCTGCCTGAGTAACACCCTGCAATTAGCAGATTCCAAATAAAGTAATCTATTGAGCATGTTGGAATGCCAGCAATTGATCGTTTACTGGTATTTGTTTTAATCATTGCTTCCCATTGATTACTGTAAATAGAATTTTAGCATCATAAACTAAGGCAAAAATGTGTCTCCCTTTACAGATTGCCGTAATCGGTGGCCAGTAACAAATCTTCACATAATCAACTGCACTCAAATTTCAAAAGACACGGGATAGAAATGTTTTCTTGGAACACAAGCCAAGCTCAGCCAAAGTCAATTTCTTGTTGATCAGCTGCATTGTTTTAATTGGCAAAATAAAACAGTGCTTTCTCCATACAAGATCCCTGTGATCTAGATTGGACTAAGACATGATTTGCCCGGTTCTAGGTGCCAGCTAGGATTTAAATGCAGATTTTCTTAAAGCCTACTGACACTTATTCCAGATTCTTTGTGGTAAGCAGATTTTATGAAGCAGTCAAAAACATTTTTCAGTGTTACGCATCTAAATTTTCTTCTGAATGAATACTGGTGAGAACTGGGCAAAGTTATTCAGAAGAACTGAATAACTGCAGACAAAATGGGAGTTTTATCATATGTTATATCTTCTGCCTTAGATGATCTTATCAGAAGACCTCCAGATCCCCACTTTTGTCCAAACTAAGTTTGATTTTTCTTTGTCTAACTTCAGGATTTCACACCACCTACATAACGGTTCTGAGTTTCCACAATTTTTCAATAGAGTCTATTGAAAAAGTAGGTCTAAGCATAAGAATGACACTTAATCCCAAAATTTGCACCAGCTTTCCCCAAACAGATGCTTCCCAGATGTTGGAATACAGCCTTCATAGTCCTCTAGCCCACCAATCTGGCAGGAACCATGTTGGTGAAGACTAGTAGTTATTTCATTTGCTGTCAATTATATTTTATTTATTTAGCGCATGATGAGAACATGAACAAAAGAGAAGTAAACATGTACACACAATCCACATAATTGTATACAAAACTATGGGAGTTCAACAGTGACCTCGTAACTGGATGAGATTGTCAATCACATTGACCCTCATGCCAATATTGCAAGATCACTTAGCTGTCTGTGTGTAACCTTGCAGCATCAGAA
This sequence comes from Vipera berus, assembly GCF_964194415.1. Lineage (NCBI taxonomy): Eukaryota > Metazoa > Chordata > Lepidosauria > Squamata > Viperidae > Vipera > Vipera berus. Next base: position 101,186,773 of record NC_138207.1, on the reverse strand, counting down.
AAAAATGAAGTTGTTATTTGAGGAATGGGTACAGTCCCACAGCAACAATAGACAGGGAAAACAAGAACTGTGCAAGACTGATAATAAAGATGAATGGGCAAACTATTTATGTAATTGGGAAGGAAGGATCGTACCTCAAAATCCCGGCTGGGGACCCTCAACCAACCCTCAACCGCTCCACACAGTTACTGATTTCTAACTTTTAAAAATGTCGGATTTGGTGGCTGATTGTGTCTGAGCTTGGAAGCGAAGCATGGTGGGACCTGTTCAGTTCTTGGACCTGGGTCCACCAGGTCCCCAAGCAGGACTGGGAATTTTATAAAATATTTAGAAGAAGCAATTGGAAGCACTTCCCTATTATGCCCCTCGTATCCAGGAGGGTAAAACAGATCACTTTGATGAAAGCCCTGGGCTGTTGTGATATAAAGCTCTGCTTTGGGGGTCTCTGCTCATGGGAGGAAGGAGCAACTGACAGCGGGCCAGCCTTTTTGTTACTTTGAGGCTGTCCCTCATTGTGCCAGGAAAAAAACCGGTAAACATCTACCCATGAAAGCAGCATGAGTTGTACTTGACTGGAAGGAGCCTTCATTGTGCTTTGCTCTGATTCTGACCTCTGTGGAAACACCCAAGGGAACACTTGTCCTTCCTTGAAATCCACTTAAAAATTGCTCAAGCCCTAATCTTTCCCTCTGAGTCTCTGCTTTTCTTTCATACGGGATCCAACTTTTGAGTGATGTCTCCAGACAATTATCTGAAAATAGTGATGAATGTTACTGGGAGAATGTGCAAATGACTGTTTGGAGACTTCAAGCCTGGATCTATATGAAAGGTCAGTTATCAAAGAAAAGAGGAAGCCAAAATGGATTATTTGTCACTTGAAGCGAGCAGAATTTTAATGTCAGTAATGTAGGTTATTAAGCGTAAATACACAAAGGTTTAAGGAAATCAAAGGATGAAGGAGTTTTTGACTTCTGGCAAGGCCTCTGAGGAGCATTCTTGTACAAGGAGGAGCTAAACACACAAAACGAACCCTTTTAGGCAATTAGGCTTGATTGGGTTTGCAATATATCTTTTTTTCCCCCTCAGTGGCTCAATTCATTTGAGCTGGCTTTGTCCAAAGGGCTCTGAGCGACTCTCGCTGAAGCAAGACTGCCAGAAATCCTCCTTGTGGTTCCCAGGAACCAAAAGCTTTTGTTGCTGTTGTGTTTTGTTTCATTTGCGGAGGGGGGGGGGAGCAAAGGGAACCTTACGTGGCCCTTAAAAGACGGGGGAGCTTAACCAGACTTCAAAAGGGAGAAGATAAAATGCAGCCTCTCTTCGATTTCACTCATCAGATGCAAAAACGTCAAGAGAGTTAAAAATGGCTTATGACGTGACCCAGGGAGTTGTGTAGCCTGGTGGCACAACAGCAAATGTAATAGTTTAGAGTGGTAAATTTGAGAGTCGGGACTAAATCTTTCGGAGTGAATGCATTTCAGATAAACATAGACAGCCAAAGGCAGAGTGTGTCCTTTTCAATATTCTTTGAAAACTAACAATGCAGGCCTAACTCCCAGATCCACCAGCAAGAGGGCAGGGCAGGGTGAATCCCATCAACTAACAAATGCTTTCGTCAAATTTATCCCAAGATTCTTCTGCCCAGCAGGAAAAAAAAAAGATTCAGAGTAATCAGAATAGCAGAATAACAGAGGTGGAAGGGACCTTGGAGGTCTTCTAGTCCAGCCCCCTGCTCAGCCAGGAAACCCTATACCATTTCAGACAAATGGCTGTCGAATTTCTTCTTGAAAACCTCCAGTGTCGGAGCAGTCACAGCTTCTGGAGGCAGGTTGTTCCACAGGTTAATTGTTCTAATTGTCAGGAAAATTCTTCTTATTTCTGGGATAGTTCTCTCCTTCATAAATTTCCCTCCATTGCTTCTTGTCCAGTCTGATGCTGGGAGAGGTTGAGATGGAAACAGCCATGAGACCGTGTGTGGAGATCGCGGGTTCAAATCTGAATCCTCCTCAACATTCCTTTCCTGGTTCTTGCGTTATCCAGAATGGACCCCTTTGGTGTCTTTTCATTTTGTTTTGCAGGAGTGAGAGATCTGAAGGTGTCGAATTGTGGAATGACTGTCATAAGTTATGCTGAAGTTTAAAACACCAATGATGTTTTTTCACTCACTTTTGGAGTCCTGGCCTTACCAGTTGGGGAATATGGCTGAGAATATGTTGCACAAACCTGGGTGTGACCCCCTAGTATAACAATAACAACAACAACAATAATAATAATAATGGCAAAGCCCTGCTCTGTTCTGGGACAGGAGGGGTTGCAGGCCACCCATTGTCCTATTAATTAAATATTAAGAAAATGTCTTGGGTCATACAAGTGTAGAGTCACAACAATAGATGAGGATCCCATGCAGGTGTAGTCACCCAAGATAATCTTTGCCAGGGTCCTATTGTCCATAGAACAAAGGCTTGGAAGGGACCTTGAAGGTCTTCTAGTCTAACCACCAGTTCAAGTAGGCGACCCTAGTCTAGACTACTTACCATCAGTTGACTCTTGTTGAAGATATTGTTGTGCATTGTTTTGGCTCGCATTATCCCAGATAGCACATGCATCTTCAGCAATCCAAAAATGCATCGAGTTATCATTCTGGTGACCTGATGCAACTTGTTACAGGTATGGGAAGACAGCCCTTCCCCCCCCCCCCGAGAAAGAAATATTTTGGGGAATATTAAAAAGGCAGAATAATATATTTCCCCAAAGGATCTTAAAGGCAGAAAAGCAGGCCTAGTTTTCTTAATAGCCCCAGGCAGAGGCCAGGTCTGTAGAAATGCAGATTTGATAATCCTATTCAGAAAGGTTGGAGCCAGGGAGCTAGAAGCTGATGAGATTAGGAAGACAAAGACCCCTAAAATCTACGTACTCCACCCAAACTCTAAAGACATGACCTTTAGAACCACCATCAGAATACCAGAAGGGCGCGCTGAACCTCAGGTCAAAGTTCATGCCACAGGAAGCAATTCTAAACTTTATACCGAAGAAGGTATAAAAACCCACCACTCCCTACTCCATGTGGTTAGCTTTCCCAAAGCCACATTTCTCTCTGGCTCTGCTCTTCAATAAACTGCAACCTTCTTCTTTCTAAAGCAGTCTCCATTTTGTTTATTCCCGGCTTGGACTGGACCCTGATGAAGATTTTTTTTTCCAACACAGGTACAATAGAAAACTCTTTCTGAAAGATTCCTCTGATCAGGAGGCAAAAGAGAATAACATATCCACCGACTGCCACTTGAGAGGGAGAGAGAAAAAGAATTAACATTCCATCTCTACTAAGATCCTTCTCTGCACTGGTTAATCGATTAATTACATCATTCAGGCCAGACAAGACTTCGGGCAGAAATAAACCAGTTGCTCCCGACACCTCTTTGTGCACAGAAGTGAAGTTCTCTGGCACGTAGCTGGTTGCTCCAATACTGAACATGCATTTAATCATCCCTATTGGATAATAACGGGATCTCCCTAGTCAACAATTGACTGAAAATTTCTACCTCTCTCTGGTTGCAATCAGGGTGTGCAAATGTCTACACTGAAACCAGTGGAAGCAGAAGAAAAAAGTGGTTGTTGTGGCAATAAGGATCCCATAGAAAAATATTGTGGGAGTGATATTTTGGAGAGGAAGGAGCATGGGTGTACAAGAAACCTGAACAGAGAGAGGAATAAATGTTGGTAGTGGTTTCTATACTTAGTAAGTGACCCACAATTGCTATAGTCTCATCCATTGGTTTCCTTCTAGACTCCCTTCTTGTGCCTTGTTCAAGAGCCTTGATCTTTTTTGCTTTGTAGCACTGGCTAATCTATGAGATCAATTATCGATTAATCATCAGTCAATCAGTACAGCTTCTTCTGAACAGGAAGGAGGGGAAGAGGATGAAAATTTTCTTGGGACCATCTCATCTTCTGCTCTTGGACTGGATGATAAGGGACTGGGTCTTGCTGGACTCGTTGGCTTTTCAGGACCCTTATTTCTATGCATCCATCCATCCATCCATCCATCCATCCATCCATCCATGAGATGTAGAGGTGTGGAATGGAATTACCTCACACTTTTTCTGCATCCTGAAGTGATTTTTTTTTTGCACTCTATTTGCAATGAGACAATTGTTACAGCTGGAGTGGACTCTGGAGTGACCCCGGGCAGATTTGCATATGCATGACATCCAAGCAAGACGAGCATAGGATTTTATGTGCTTTTGTTCCTCTGATTTGAATTACTGGGTTAAATAAAAGGACTAAAACCCATGTGTCTAACAAAGCAAATTTATGACAATGAATGAAAAGCCAGCAGCCAGTATTTATCCCTCACCTTTTGATAACCAACGACAGAAAAGAGTGGCATGGATAATGAAAGTATTAACACAATCTTAATGACAGTGTCATTAATGTGGACAAATTATCAGATTTACCTGGATCTGCCTCCTTTTGGGTTCATGTGCATGAAAGCATTTGGAATTAGAACAGTGTGGGGAGACCCATAAAAATCCACAATAAACCACTTTCCCCCTTTTAATTCCAGTGGAAGTCTTGCAGGTCAACATGTTGCTAAAGTCATGTCCAGAATTCTGTGCAATGAACACACACTTTCCTCCAGTCCTAGGCTCCAGCTGAGGTTACCATTCAGACAAAGTTGCTAGCAGACCAAGGAGTTCTGTGCTGAGTTCTTCTCATCTAGCAACATGGAATAATTGTATGTGTGTATGTGTAGATTAGGGACGCGGTGGTTCAGTGGGTTAGGACGCTGAGCTTGTTGATCACAAGGTCGGCAGTTTGGCGGGTCAAATCCCGAGTGCCGCGTAACAGAGTGAGCACCTGTTACTCATCCCAGCTTCTGCCAACCTAGCAGTTCGAAAGCACATAAAAATGCAAGTAGAAAAATAGGGACCACTCCGGTGGGAAGGTAACAGCGTTCCGTGCGCCTTTGGCGTCTAGTCATGCCAGCCACATGACCACGGAGACGTCCTCGGACAAGCGCTGGCTCTTCGGCTTTGAAACAGAGATGAGCACCGGCCCCTAGAGTCGGAAACGACTAGCACGCATGTGTGGGGGAACCTTTACCTTTACCTATGTGTAGATTGTATGTGCAGAGAACAGTGACAAATAAGATAAGTGGTCTGGAGGCTAAACTACAGGATGAACAATTGAGGGAACTAGCTATGTCTAGTTTAACGTAGAAAAGGCTTAGGGGTGACATGATAGCTGTCTTCCAGTACCTGAGTGGCTTCATAAGAGAAGAGGGGATTGGTTTATTCTTCAAAGCACCTGAAGGCAGAACAAGAAGGAATAGAATAGAATAGAATAGAATAGAATAGAATAGAATAGAATAGAATAGAATAGAATAGAATAGAATAGAATAGAATAGAATAGAATAGAATAGAATAGAATAGAATAAAATAGAATAGAATAGAATAGAATAGAATAGAATAGAATAGAATAGAATAGAATAGAATAGAATAGAATACTTTATTTGGCCAAGTGTGATTAGACACACAAGGAATTTCTCTCCAATGCAGAAGCTATCAGGTACATGCAAAGCAAAAGAGTAATAATAATCATAATAAAGATGCCAATATGAAGGGATAGTAGAGAATATGAGGATAATAAAATTACCACAGCCATACAAGAGACAGGTGGAAGATCATTAAATAAAGATCCAAATAGAATTAAGGAGAATTTTCCTGACAGCAAGAACAATTAATCAGTGGAAGAGCTTGCCTTCAGAAGTTGTGGGTGCTCCATCACCGGAGCCTTTCAAGAAGAGACCAGACAGCCATTTGTCCAGAATGGTATAGGGTCTCCTGATGGAGCAGGGGCTTGGACTTGACAATCTCCAGGGTCTCTTCCAACACTTTATTCTATGTTCTATTTTCTAAATAAAGGTATCCCCTCTGATTTTCTACATTTCTTCATCTTGTAACGTGGCCCCTTCCTTCAAAATGCACCAACAAGTCACAGCTCTCCAACCGACTTTGCGGTGGCTAGACCTGCTGCAAAGATAATAATAATAATAATAATAATAATAATAATAATAATAATAATAATAATAATAATAATAATAATAATAATAATAATAATAATAATAATAATAATATAAAGTTGGAAGGGACCTTGGAGGTCATCTAGTCCAACCCCCTGCTCAGGCAGGAAACCCTATACCATTTCAGGCAAATGGCTGTCCAGTCTCTTCTTAAAAACCTCCATTGTTGGAGCATTCACCACTTCTGGAGGCAGGTTGTTCCACTGGTTAATTGTTCTAATGGTCAGGAAGTTTCTCCTTAGTTCTAGGTTGCTTCTCTCCTTGACTAGTTTCCATCCGTTGCTTCTTGTCCTGCTTTCAGGTGCTTTGGAGAATAGCTTGACTCCCTCTTCTCTGTGGCAGCCCCTGAGATATTGGAACACTGCTATCATGTCACCCCTCACCCTTCTCTTCATTAAACTACACATACCCAATTCCAGCAACCGTTTCCTATATGTTTTAGCCTCCAGTCCCCCAACCATCTTTGTTGCTCTTCTCTGTACCCTTTCTAGAGTCTCGACATCTTTTTTACATCCTGGTGACCAAAACTGGATGCAGTATTCCAGGTGTGGCCTTACCAAAGCATTGTAAAGTGGTATTAGTACTTCACTTGATCTTGATTCTATCCCTCTGTTAATGCAGCCTAGCACTGTGTTGGCTTTTTTGGCAGCTGCAGCACACTGCTGGCTCATATTGAAGTGATTGTCCACTAGGACACCGAGATCCCTCTCACAGTTACTACTATTGAGCAAGGTAAGATGACATTTCCCTCTTTGATTAGGTTAGCCATAATGCTGAGCTCCTGGCTGGAGAGTGTTTGTTTTAGAGTAGCAGGTGATTGGTCCATCTGCATTTTGTGAACATCACCACAATGTGATTACGTCAAAACATGTCTATCAGCATAACCAACTCAATGTGTCAATGTAGCATTGGTATATACATCCTTGAAACACTGAAAAGCTAGCCATGGTATTAAGCAGCAGTGGGTACGTGGTTTCCCAGATGTCAACAGGGATCTGGAAGAGCTACTGCAGGTGCTCCATCTATGGGTTAGAAAGAAGAGACTAATTTAGCTAGTCCATATTGGAGAATCAGAGGTCTTCAAGAGAACAGCAACAAAGCCACCTTAGCTATTCCTTCCAAGCAATACTGGATCTTCCATAATGTTGGAGGACAGAAGCATATATGGCTATAATGCCTTGGTTTATTCAGCCTGAAGAACATGGAATGAAGAACTTCATAGGGACCAACAGCTTATGAGTTTGAACGTTGGGAAAAAAGTCATAACTTTGGTTTAGTCCTGCAAAACTACTTTTAAACACCCTTTTGCATGTATCCATCTGCTCCCTGCTTGGAGAAAGAAAAATAAGTGCATTGTTGTTTTAAGTGCATCTGATATTTTACGGAAAGGTAACAGAAAATATACTTCGCTTGCAAGCCTTCCTCGCAGTAGCCGGGCTGTCACTTTGGCACAGATTTATGATGATAATTCTCGCAACACATGGAATATATATATATTTTTAAAGCCAGCCATTTATTTTTCTGTCTAAATAATAAGGCAATTTGTTACAGCTAATTACACAAATGCTTCCTTAATCACAATTAGAAGAGAGAGGGCTGGATCCCCATTCCTACCCATCCCAACAGGCCGCATTCCCAAAGCTCCGCGCCCCCCTCCCCCCAAAATCTTTTTTTAATGTTGTCCCCATTACATATTCATTAAGAAATGTGCAGCCCGTGGAAAAAAAACAACAACCCCAACTGCTCGACTCCATCGCTGCAATCTCAAACAATGATTTATTGTGACACGGAATGTGGGACGTTTCCCCAGCTTTTCTGATTGTGATGAAGCTGTAAAGCAAATAGCATGAAATGAAGCAAAGCCTCACAATTTAATCAGCTCGTAAACAGATCTATCGCATCAAGCAAATGACATTATTATCCATCTGAAGTAAATCTTGCTAATCTCAGGAGATAAAATCAACATCATTAATGGTCACATGTCATATTCATCAACGCTAAACTATCCCTTTTGACAGATTAATCTTAACGGCAGCTCCCGAGATGTATGCTAATCGGGCCCAAAGTCTGCAATTCATTCCGCAGCCAGCCTGCCCAGTACTCTTAGCACGGCGATTACAAATATTTTTTTTATTGATTTACATATTTTAAAATGCATTTAAGGTGAGGTGCCATTAAAAACCCTGTCACTGTTGTATATTTCTCCCACTTTGTCTCAGCCCACATGCGCAAAGAGGGTGGGAAGTGAAAACATGGTTGGGCCCAACCCAAAGTGAAGTTGTCGTGCGGAAGACACACTGGGAGGACTGGAAGCTGGGCAAATGCAATCATCTCCAGCCATGTTTAGAAGGGCTCACGAGGAACCTTGAAAGCTACTTGCAAGTTACATGCGGAGGCCAACAAAATAAGCTTTACCAAGAGTAATGCTGTGGATTAAAGCAATATTCTAGGCAAGAGTTTCTACTTCTCCCTCTCCTGCTTTGCAAGTAACGTTCTAGGACTTGGGGATTTTCATCTGGATCCTGAATTAGGGATGCTAAAGGTGGTTTCAGACCTGTCCCCAAGGTGTGGTGCTCTCTGAGCTTGTTTTTTTGTTGCAGAAGTTTCATTATTCAGCTACTAGCTAATGGTTGAGGGAGCCAGGTATATTCTAACCCATCAAAGAGAAGGATCAGAGGGACATGATAACTGTCTTCCAGTCCTTGAACGGCTGTCACAGAGAAGAGGGGATTGACTTATTCTCCAAAGCACCAGAGGGCAGGACAAGAAGTAATGGATGGAAGCTTGTTAAAGACAGATCCAGCCTACAACTAAGGATAAACTTTCTGACAGTGAAAATGATTAATCAGTGGAATAGCTTGCCTCTTGGAGGTCTTCAAAAATACACTGGACAACTATTTATAAGGTCTCCTGCCTTCAGCAGGGGATTGGTGTGGAAGACCAATTGTGCAATTCTAGGAGTCTCTGGATTAGCTGAGGCAAATAACCAAAATGATCAGCATGGCCAGGAGGCCACGTTTCAGCAATCTGTAGCTTGGCACCGAGCCGGGCATCATCTCTCACTTCCGTTGACAATAATGACAAGGTTGCTAAGAAGCAGAAATAATTTCATCTGCTATGTGACAGTTGGATTGGATTTGGCTGAAACAAATGGATGAGAATTTCACGTGGGTCAATCTTTTTAGCAGAATCCTTCAAAATTCGCAAATTTCTTCATAAAAGAAATTTCTGAAAAATAATGTCTATGGGGGAAAGAAAGCATATCTCTGCTGAGTAGCCTAAAAGAGCAACATAATCTAGCAGGTGACTGGTTGAATTCACCCCAGCCTTTTAAGAGCTAAGCCATTTTATTAACCACACTTTTGTAGTCATTAGCAATAGCAACAGCACTTAGACTTATATACCGCTTCACTGTGCTTTACAGCTCCTCTCTAAGCAGTTTACAGAGTCAGCCTATGGCGCCCAACAATCTGGGTCCTCATTTTACCGACCTTGGAAGGATGGAAGGCTGAGTCAACCTTGAGCCAATCAGGATCGAACAGCTGGCAGTCGGCAGAATTAGCCTGCAATACTCATTCTAGCCACTGCACCACCACAGCTCTTGAGTGAGTCACATCCAAACTGATGGCCTTTTTGCCACAGTTAAGCGAATCACTGTGGTCTTAGAGTGAATTACATGGTCACTGAGTGAACCTAGTTTGCCCCATTGCCTTTGCTTACTGGAAAATTATAAATGGTGATTATGTGATCCCAGGACTCTTGAATCTGTATTAAGTCTATGCAGGTTGCCAAATGCTTGAATTCCATTCATGTAAACCAGAAGGAATGCTGTGATGGCTATAAATTAAAGTCGTTTGTCACTGTTTTTTTTTTAGCACTGTCATAACTTTGATCAATCACTAAATGAATTATTGCAAGTTAAGGACTATCTGTAAGTCACTAGGAATAACTGCCCAACAGTCTTCCTGCATCTGTTTTTATTTATTTTATTATCATTATTATCATTATCATTATTGCTATTATTATTGTGTTGTTATTGTTATTGTTATTATTCACTCATTCACAGACACTCCTCAAAACATACTGATGCAGAGACAACAGGAGAGTGTTATGTACGGGTACTTGAGGACCTGGGATTAAAACAAAATATAAATCTAATTAATGAAACCATTAAAAGGTCATAATTTTTGATGGGTTGATGGATTCCAACTTCTGACTATATCTTTCAGGAAAACATTTGCAACTTATATTTAGGCCAGTCTCAAATTATGTTAATAACCTTCTAGATTCCAACCCAAAATATAATAATAGGAGGAGCCCAGACTATATGAGTAAATATTCTGATTCCTTAACTACACCTCAAACCACAAGGTGACAATATCTCACCTTTATCATGGAAGTTCATTAGACATGAAGTAATATTTTTGGTCACGTCGACCTCATTTTAAGATCACAGGAACTTCCAGCAGCTTATGAGAATTCATTCCTGTTTTGGCAGGGGGTCCATGGGATAGCAAATTAAATGGAGCAGCAGACATCTTGGCCGTGTCCAGGTTCTTTACCTAGCCAAAATAAAAACATCTTTTTTTATTAAATATCTTCTGTTCTTTCTGCTCTCTATAGCAGAGGAGACTTTGGTTGAATAATTAAAAAGTGGAACGGCTTTGTCTTCAGAAGTTGTGGGTGCTCCATCACTGGAGGCTTTCAAGAAGAGGTTGGACAACCATTTGTCTGAAATGATGTAGGACCTTCTGCTTGAGCAGGGGGTTGGACTAGAAGACCTCTGAGGTCCCTTCCAACCCCATTATTCTATGTTCTATGCTCCAACTCAAGGGAGAAAAAGTTTTACCTGGTCATCTTTTACTGCTACCATCAGAAGAAGGACTCTAGTTCGCTTTCAATGCACAAAGCATCCTTCGCATTCTCTCCTAATTGGGGCTGCATAAAAACTTCTCCATTCTCACTAAAGTTGTTCCACATTTTCAAAGCAAAGTCTGCGCTGGAAATGGGCACCCAGGAACAAGCTGACAAGGCAGCACATTTTATTTCACTTATTATGTGAATATTAAGATGTAATAATGAGCACTCCTGTTATTCTGCCTGGAAGTGATTAGGTGATCAAAGGAACACAGCCTCAGGGTTAGGAAATAAACGAGAGAAGCCTTGGCAGGGTATCAGGGTGAATTTTGTGAGCGGCACGTCTGGAAAAGGAAGAATCCAGGTGGCAGAGGAGAAATAGCTTAGAAAGTCTGCTTTCTCAAAGTGGAACAATCTTGTACAATCTACACAATCCGAGGATGGCGAAAGTGAGGCAAGATGACAGCTGCAACAGCGCCAACAAATGGGTGCCTAAGTAATTTTTTTTTAATGTGTGTCAGAGTCGCAAGTTCCTGTTGTTATAGCCAAGCTCAATAAAAGTAGTACGGCTACACCTATATCGTTTAGTGACTGTTCAAAGTCACAACAGCACGCTGGGAAAAAGTGTTACACAAGTTATACAAGACATGACCTTGGGGAGGAAAAAAAAAATTCCAAATATCATGTTCAGCCACAGTGGCGTGTTCTTTCACTGATTGAGTTGTGCAGTCACGTGATGTACTGACGCTTAGCTCAAAACAAGCAGTAGCGTGCAATAGAGCGGGACCCACAACCTGTGGGCCACAGGCCTCTACAGGCTGTGGCCTACTGGCCACTAGGCTGTGGGACAGGCTGGCCAAACTCTCCATGTGTGCCTCAGGGAAGCTGAGTCGCAGGAAGCGCTTTTGTTTCCTGAACACACCAGCCTTTCAATAAGATACAAGGTTCACACTGGCAAGGCAAGAAAATATTTGCAGACATCCTGACCTACTTTGAAGAAAGATTCCCCCCCCCCAAAAAAAAAATCAACCTGCCCCAAAGCAACCCAAATGCTCTGTTAGCCTTTTATGACAACATTATACATTGCATGCAAATAACGGCACACATTTAATGCCGTTATTCACACCGAACAATTCCTTTGGATCTGCATTGTATGGGTTTTGTTTTTGCTTGTTTGCTTGTTTTCCCCCCCCTTAAAGATCCTGAACGGCAGCATTTTTCCTAAGTGAAGTAGCTCACCTTTCACTGCAGACTTTTAAACTGGTGTTTTCGGAGAAATAACAATGTAAAATGACATTATGATGTATAGGCTCTTCCTCTGGGCTTGAACCGATGCAAGAACCAATGCTGCTGGTGCCTTTGGGAATAAAGCAGTCTCCAGGGCACCATTGTCCAATTGTCCTTCTAATTGTACCCTGTTTAATTAGCTGCAATTCAGTCCCCTGAATATCACATCAGGAAACAGAGAAGGGATGGCAGACGTCGCAGCCAAAATTAGAACTGGAACCCCACAGTAGTAATTTAATAGGCTGCAAATATTTTTGTTCAGCCCCCGTGAAAGAGAGCTTCATAACAAAACATGGGAAAGAGAGCATGTTGATAGCGTAGACCAGCACAAGCACGGCTCAAGGCACACCACTCCTAACGCCCTCAAATTAAACTGTTGAAAAGTTACCGTATATACTTGAGTATAAGCCGACTCGAGTATAAGCCGAGACCCCTAATTTTACCCCAAAAAACTGGGAAAAGTTATTGACTCAAGTATAAGCCGAGGCTGGGATCCGCCGTTCTGCAAGCCTCCGCCACCGGCGGAGGCTGGATCCGCGCTCTGCAAGCCTCTGCCGCCAGCAGAGGCTCGATCCGCCATTTTGCAAGCCTGAATACACAGGAATACCCTGTGTGGCCGCGGCTCTCGGGGAAGCCCTGGCTGTCCGCTTCCTCGCTCCACGCTGCCATTCGGGGCCCGCGCGTTCCCCGGGCAAATCGCGGCGCCCAGCAGGCGAGGAAACACGCCCGCTCCAGTCGCCCCCCCTTCCCTCAGGAGACGCGAAGCAAGTGACCGCCCGGAGCTTACCGAGGACTTGCGCGCGGCCGAGGCTTTGGTGCTTCCGGGATTGCGCGCACCTCTCCCAAGCCGCCGCCGTCCGGAGACCTGCCAAAGTTTGCGGAGGTTTGGGGAGGTGCGCGCGCACCTCCCCAAACCTCCGCAAACTTCGGCAGGTCTCCGGACGGCGGTGGCTTGGGAGAGGTGCGCGCGATCCCGGAAGCAACAAAGCCTCGGCCGCGCACAAGTCCTCGGTAAGTTTTTTTTTGTTCACTGGAGTATAAGCCGAAGTGGAATTTTTCAGCCCAAAAAGTGGGCTGAAAAATTCGGCTTATACTCAAGTATATACGGTACATCAAAAATGGCTTGTGTCTGGTAGCAGAGATTTGTTTTAATTTCCCCCCTCAAATTATAGGTAAAATAGGAGTGAGAGGTCTCTAGGAGGCAAACCCTTCCAACTGTCAGGGTTAAAAACTGCAGAGAGAGACCACTTCTCTGAAATGTGGATTTCAGCAGCACAATTTGAGACAGTTTGCAAAGAGCTTTCAAAAATAGGAAGGACAGTATTGTGTCTCACGGTAGATTCAGGCCCCCATTCCAACCATTAAAAGTTCTCCAGACAGAAAAAAAACAGTCCTGAATCATTACTTCATGGGGAAGTGGGTGACCAGGGCGATCCAGTACTTGAGGGGCTGTCACGGAGAAGAGGGAATGTTGACCTATTCTCCAAAGTTCCTGAGGGCAGGACAAAGAAGCAACAGGTGCAAGGTCATTCAAGAGAGATTCAACCTAGAATTCGGAAGAAAATGTCCTGGATGTGAGAACAATTAGTGGAATGGATTGCCTCCATTCATCCAGGTTGTGGGTGCTCCATCAATGGAGGCTTTTCAGAGTCTGGACAACCATTTATCTGAAATGACATAGGGCCCCCTGCTTGAACTGGACTAGAAGACTTCCAATGTCCTTTCCAACCCTATCGTTCCATGTTCTATGTCCTCTGAGCAAATTATGCTCTTTGACTTTCACAAAATTGTCTACCCTTCACTAAGCCAAGTCTTCAGGGACTTCCAGAGCACCTGAGATTGGGAACTATACTTATCTCTTGGAACACTGTCCAAAGGGGAGGGGCCATGACAGAGAAGGTATACCTAGGTGATGTTTCCTACATGTCTCCTAGAAGGTCATCTTCCTCATTCTCTACACCACCAATGCAGCTTAAGCAGAAGACTCCAAACCATTCCAGGCAATCTCTTCTTAAAAGCCTCCAGTGATGGAGCACCCACAACTTCTGGAGGAAAGCTGTTTCAACTAATTAATTGTTCTCATCATTGGGAAATTTCTCCTTAGTTCTAGGTAGCTTCTCTCCTTGATTAGTTTCCATCCTTGATCAACATGAGAATTTCTTGGGGTGCACTAACTGGTCCCTGCTTTAAGTCCCAAATATTTATAGAATATTTTGTTTGTATCTGAACATACGTTGAGTTGAGTATTTTTATTCAAGATGTTAACTGATCATGGGGACCCGCTTGGTGACTTAGAAACAGGCTGAATGGACTTGGACTATTTAATATAGTCCCTCATTCAAAACAAGGACTTCACCTAAAGTAATATTTAAAAATCTAAAACCTTTTGTGCCTCACTGAAACTCATGGAAAAACCACAATTGCTTCTAATATTTTTAATTTTAATAGAATTGGAGGAAATAGTCAGCCATAAAAGGTTTCCTTTTACAGCTAAGATGATGAAGTCTGCAAAATTTTGGACAAATAGATGAAGGCAAGTCTCTCTTAATTATTTATATGCCTGTGTTATACACAAGAATTCTTTTGGTTTATAAGGAAATGTGGTTATATTAATGATTTCCAGATCACTAGCTCATCTGTTTCTCAGCCCTTTATTATACATGTTTAAATAAAAATGGAATAGAGTGTTCACTTTTGTGAGCCTTCTCTGTTTATCCTAACATTTTTATTGTGAGAACGTCTGTATTCTGGCTCGTAATTTTGGTACCTTCTATTTATTTTATTTATTTTATTTATTTTAATTCCATTTATATCCCGCCCTTCTCCGAAGACTCAGGGCGGCTTACAAGCTTAGCAGTAGCCTTCATTCTATGTATATGCCTGCTTGTTAGGGCTTTCACACACACACCCCCAAGCGGCATTATTACAAAGTCAGCTTATTGCCCCCAACAATCTGGGTCCTCATTTGCAGAGGCCATCAGCCCCATCATAGGATTGTGATCCATTTCTGCTCCTGCATCTGAATAAACACTGGACATTCTTTTACCTCCTGGCTCAAAATTAGCTTGACCAGATCTGGCTTGTATCCAGTTTTGGTTGCCAGGATATATAAAAAGAAGAAGGCCAGAAAGAGTGCAGAGAAGAGCAATAAAGATGATTAGGGGGCTGGAGGCTAAAAGACGTGAAAAATGCTTGCAGGCAGGAGAAGAAACAACGGATGGAAACTGATTAAGGAGAGAAGCAATCTATAATTAAGGAGAAATTTCCTGACAGTGAGAACAATTAGTCAGTGGAACGGCTTGCCTCCAGAAGTTGTGGGTACTTCATCACTAGAGGTTTTTAAGAAGAGACTGGGGGATCGACTAGAAGACCTCCAAGGTCCCTTCCAACTGTGTTATTCTGGATTGCAAAAAGTGAGATGTCCACTGGATGGAAGCAATGAGTTCAGGTTTTCGGTGCCTCTCTGATGCCACCTAGTGTTTGTTTTTTTTTAAAAGAAAGAAAAATAAAGAAAATAGAAATAATTACAATGAAATGAAATGCATAGTATCAATTACATATTTATGTTAGAATATATATATATTCCAGATATTTGAAGTTAGTAAAAATAAAAACGATGAACTCCAGGATATAAGAGAAAATTCTTCTTTATTGCTGAGCTTTCGAGACGACCTCCTTGACTCTACTTCGAATGAAGAGCCTGTCAGCCAGCGCATGACTACACGCGGCGCGACAAGACTCAAGCGCCTAACAGCTGCTAGGCGCGACTTTTAAAAATCAACCAGAGACCGGCCTTTTCCAGCAAAGCCGGAACCACCGTGATTATAAACGAGCGAGCTTGTCACGTACAGGCCACACCCACATTCCATAATTTGAATGTTGTAACTGCCATACAAGTGTATGTACTGACTCCCTTATCATTCAGCCCTTGCTCTGATGATGTCAACAGCTTGTTGACGAAAGATCAGCAATAAAGAAGAATTTTTCTCTTATATCCTGGAGTTCATCGTTTTTATTTTTACTAACTTCAAATGTCTACACCCAGGATTCCAGTTGGGCATGGCTGACTGATGAGAGCAAAGAAGCTTGAAATAGCTATATCAGTCTCCCTTTAATTCTTTGTCAGCAATCCAAATTTATAAAATATCTGGAATAGTTTTGTTCCCTTTTTCCTAACGGAGCTGTAATTTTGGGAAAGAAAACTTAGGAATGTTTTCCT
This sequence comes from Vipera berus, assembly GCF_964194415.1. Classification (NCBI taxonomy): domain Eukaryota; kingdom Metazoa; phylum Chordata; class Lepidosauria; order Squamata; family Viperidae; genus Vipera; species Vipera berus. Next base: position 101,170,331 of record NC_138207.1, on the reverse strand, counting down.
CGAGAAGAATTTCCTTAAAACCGTATTGATCAGTGGAAGATACAATGCCTAAATGCGTAAATACAATGAGCATTAATTTGGACATCCTTCTAAGAAAATAGGTTCCTCCTAGAATTACAAAACGATATGGATGGAAGGGACCTTGGAGGTCTTCTAGTCCAACCCCCTGCTCAAACAGGAGACCCTATAACATTCCGGACAAATGGCTGTCCAATCTCTTCTTGAAAACCTTCAGCAAAATGTCCCAAGAAGGCTTGAATATAGACTGGAGATGCCACGAGACGCCATTAGCAACCTATCTCCGTCACTGATGTATCAGCAAAAGAGCCAAGATTGGATTTCTGGTGTCTTTCAGTGCAAAGTTGTCAGGATGAATCACCAGATCTTTTTTTTTTCTTTTCTTTTCTTAAGCTCTGCAATATCGGTCCCTAAGCAAGTGGTTTTATTTCCCCCTGACCTTGTTTCTTCGTGACGTTTAGTGCTTCTGATGGAACCTAATAGAGTTCCGTGTTCATTCATTCCTCGGTTTTTCCGAGAGAAATGCAGTCGCCAAGAGAATAAATTCTATTACAGGGCAGCATCCAAGTTGACGCCGGGCAGGGGATAAGTGAGTTCTAAAGCAGCACAGAGAAAGTTAATAAAGAGGAATGGAGCGGTTTTTCTGTCTTTCGGCCTGGCGCTGCTCTGCGTATCGTGAATCCCAGGGAGCCGTCGTCTCCCCAAGCTCCTTAGAGGCTCCCAGGGGTGCTAATCCACCTGGCCTGGCTTTGCAAAAGGCAAAGGGCAAGAGCTTTAGGCCCTTAAGAGTCTGGTAGACTCCTAGGAGAATTACGCAGGACGGGGAGTCCTCAACAAACAGCAGTTCATTTAGTGGAGAACTACCTCTAAAGCCACTCACTGGAGAAAAGCCTCATGCTGGGAAAGATGGAGGGCAAGAGAAGAAGGGGACGGCAGAGAATGAGGTGGCTGGATGGAGTCACTGAAGCAGTAGGCCTGAGCTTAAATGGACTCCAGAAGATGGTAGAGGACAGGAAGGCCTGGAGGAACATTGTCCATAGGGTCGCGATGAGTCAGACACGACTTCGCAACTAACAACAACAACAACCTCTAAAGCCACCACAGGCAGTCCCTGTGGCCCGTGCCTTGGGGAGGCCACGTGGTAGGTTGAAGAGGGTGGCTTGGCAAAGAGGCCTGGTGGAGGAGGCTGAGGGAGATAAACCACCACCCGGAGCCCTTCTCTTTTTAAGAAGAGACTGGGCAACCATTTGTCTGAAATGGTCTAGGGTTTCCTGCCTGAGCAGGGGGTTGGACTAGATGACCTCCAAGGTCCCTTCCAACTCTGTTATTCTATTCTATTCTATTCTGTTCTGTTCTATTCTATTCTATTCTATTCTATTCTATTCTATTCTATTCTATTCTATTCTATTCTATTCTATTCTATTCTATTCCTTATACTATTCCTTATTCTATTCTATTCTATTCTATTCTATTCTATTCTATTCTATTCTATTCTATTCTATTCTATTCTATTCTATTCTATTCTATTCTATTCTATTCTATTCTATATACAGTATTCTTATTTCCTTATTCTATTCTATTCTATTCTTGAAGAGAAGGACTGTAAAAATGACTGTCACCTTGGGTTCTCCCTCTTTGATCAGCAGCAAAGATAATCAGGGGACTGGAAGCTAAAACTTGGTTTTAGCGGTGGTGAGACCTCTCCTCAAGAAGCCCACCTTGGACCCAGCTACATTGAATAACTTTCGTCCGGTCTCCAACCTTCGCTTTCTTGCGAAGGTTGTTGAGAGTGTGGTGGCGCATCAACTTCCTCAGGTCCTGGATGAAGCGGATTATCTAGACCCGTGCCAATCGGGTTTCAGGCCAGGCTACAGCACGGAGACGGCATTGGTCGCTCTGATGAATGATCTCTGGAGGGCCCGGGACAGGGGGCATTCCTCTGTCCTAGTCTTATTAGACCTCTCGGCGGCTTTCGATACCATCGACCATGGTATCTTGCTGCGGCGCCTCAGGGGACTGGGAGTGGGAGGCACGGTTCTGCGGTGGTTCTCCTCCTTTCTCCTGGGACGCTCGCGGTCGGTGTTGGCAGGGGGACAGAGGTCGACCCCGAGGTCTCTCGTTTGTGGAGTTCTTCAGGGGTCGGTCCTCTCGCCTCTCCTGTTCAACATCTACATGAAACCACTGGGCGAGATCATTCGTGGTTTTGGAGTAGGATACCACCAGTATGCTGATGACACCCAGCTTTTCATCTCAACTCCAAACCACATTAGTGATGCCCTCGACGTGATGTCCCGTTGCCTGGAAGCGGTCCGGGAATGGATGGGGAGGAACAGGCTTCAACTCAACCCGGACAAGACTGAATGGCTGTACATACTGGCATGCCAGGATACTCAGAGTATTCCATCCCTTAATATTGGGGGTGAGTTACTGCCCCCCGTTGATAGGGCCTGCAACCTGGGTGTCCTCCTGGATTCACAGCTCTCCTTAGAAGATCACATAGGAGCTGTGACCAGGGGGACCTTCACTCGGGTTCGCCTGGTGCACCAACTACGACCCTATCTGGACCTGGATGCCTTGCGTACAGTCACCCATGCACTTGTGACCTCCCGCCTTGACTACTGCAACGCTCTTTACATGGGGCTGCCCTTGAGAGCCACTCGGAAGCTTCAGCTGGTACAGAGTGCAGCTGCACGAACACTTTTGGGGTCTTCCCGATACTCCCATATTACACCTCTCCTCCGTGAGCTGCACTGGCTTCCAGTTGCCTTCCGAGCGAAATTCAAGGTGCTAGTGATGACATACAAAGCCCTACATGGCGTGGGTCCGGATTACCTACGGGAGCACCTACTGCCAGCGTCAACACCCCTCCGTCCTGTGCGCTCCCACAGAGAGGGCCTCCTCAGGGTGCCACCAGTCAGAGAATGCCGGCTGGTGGCCCCCAGGGGGAGAGCATTCTCAGTGGGTGCACCAACCCTTTGGAACGGCTTGCCTGCCGAAATCCGGATGGCCCCCGACCTTCGCACCTTCCGGCGTGACTTAAAAACCTACCTATTCCAGCAAGCCGGCCTGGCCTGATAGATTTTGGGGTTTCATTGTTTTACTTTTGTTTTACTGTATACTTACCTTGCTCTGTACACCGCCCCGAGTCCTTCGGGAGAAGGGCGGTATATAAAAACAAACAAACAAATAAATAAATAAATAAATAAAACATAGAAAGAACGGTTGCTGGAATCGGGTATGTCTAGTTTAATGAAGAGAAGAACGAGGGGGGGACATGATAGCAGCCTTCCAGTATCTCAGGGGCTGCCACAAAGAAGAGGGAGTCAAGCTATTATCCCAAGCACCTGAAGGTGGGACAAGAAGCAACGGATGGAAACTAATCAAGGAGAGAAGCAACCTGGAACTAAGGAGAAACTTCCTGACAGTTAGAACAATTAACCAGTGGAACAACCTGCCTCCAGAAGCTGTGAATGCTCCAACACTGGAGGTTTTTAAGAACAAACTGGACAACCATTGGTCTGAAATTGTATAGGACCTCCTGCCTGAGCAGGGGGTTGGACTAGATGACCTCCAAGGTCCCTTCCAACTCTGTTATTCTATATTCTATATTCTAGAGACCATTCAAAGTTACAGTGGTACTGGAACAAAGGGACTTGTGGTTGTTTTTCACACTTGTGGCCATTGCAGCATCCCCATGGTCACGTGATGAAAAGTCCGATGCTTGCCAATTGGCTCACATCTATGACGGTTGCCGTGTCCCAGGGTCAGGTGATCCCCTTTTGCGAGCATCGGACAAGCGAGGTCAGTGGGGTAGCCGGATTAGCACTATGTTACCATCTGAACATCTGCAGAGACTCACTAAACAGCTGTCAGAAGCAAGGTCATAAAATGGGGCCTAACTCACTTAATGGAAATTTTGCGCCCAGGGATAGTCATAAGTCAAGGCTTTTAGTTAAGTCTTTGAAAGTTCTTTAATCTAATTGTAACCAGTGGATCCAATGAAAATAGCTTGTTCCCAAACCAAGGGTGGAGAGTTTACATAATTAAAAGCCAGTGTTTTCTCGTTATTAGAAAAATGTTGGAAGTTATGAGCTTGTTAGTATACAAGCTAATATATCAATGGCCGTTTATTGTGACATTTAATGGTCCGAGGCTAGATTTTCTTCCTTTATATTTATTGTCGTCTCTGCATATTAATGCTTTTAATGTTTGGCCAAAACTTTGTTACTTACAGTGATCAAATCTCTCTCTCTCTCTATAAAAATCTTCAGTTAACAGTCGGTGTTTTATTTCAAAATCGAACAGCTAAAACAAATGTGGGCATGATGTAATTGCTCACTGTCTCTGTAGGGGATTTATCAAATGTCTGATAAGGGGTGGGGGCCTTTGAAGGCAACTGTTAAAAAGCACTTATGTTTACTGCCGGCTTTAAAAATACATTTTAAGACATGATGCTAATTTGGCAGGGATAAAATAAAAACGCAGGCCGACTGCATGAAAAGAGAAGGATTTAATACCACCACATAAAGCAGGCCCAGGTCAAAGCATTTTTCTTTAGGTATATTTTATCAACCACGGGACCGACAGAGGTCTGAAACCAGCACTGCTGTAGGTACTTCATACTGGATTAATTAAAATCAACTCACCTCCATTCTTGAAAGTTGGACCATAAAAAAGGCTGAGCGCCAAAGAATTGAGGCCTTTGAACTCTGGTGCTGGAGAAGACTCCTGCGAGTCCCTTGGACTGCAAGGTGATCAAATCGGTCAGTCCTAGAGGAGATCAACCCTGACTGCTCTTTAGAAGGCCAGATCCTGAAGCTAAAACTCAAATACTTTGGCCACCTAATGAGAAGGAAGGACTCACTGGAGAAGAGCCTCATGCTGGGAAAGGTTGAGGGCAAGAGAAGAAGGGGACGACAGAGAATGAGGTGGCTGGATGGAGTCACTGAAGCAGTAGGCGTGAACCTAAATGGACTCCAGAAGATGGTAGAGGACAGGAAGGCCTGGAGGAACATTGTCCATAGGGTCGCGATGGGTCGGACACGACTTCGCAACTAACAACAACAACAACAACACCTCCATTCTAAGCAAAAGAGGAATAAGGTAAAAATGCTTGCTGTTCTGTACATCCATCTAAATTCTTATTTCATGCTCTGTGTGTGTGTGTGTGTGTGTGTCTAATCCTATGCAAAAAAAAACAAAATAAAAATCCAAGCAATTCTCTTACAACTGGACAGGTAACCATTGCCCAGGTAAGGCAGAACTAGAATTCAGGGTCTCCTGGTCTCTGGATATTCCTGTTAAAAAAACCACAAGGGCAAGTAGATGGAAGTCAGAGCAAGGCGGCAGTTGCCGCAGATTTGGAAATGAACCACATACGACCTACAGCATAAAAACAAACTATTTTTTACTTCAATTTTGAATGCACTATTACTGAGTCAGGAATATATTATGGGATTGCAGAGATCTTCCTTTATGTAAGTGTCTTGAAAAATAGAAAGAGAGAGAGACAGAAGGATGTGATTATTTATCTACCTATCTATCTATTTTATCTATATCATCTAGTATATCTATCTATCTATGGTATCTGTCTCTGTCTCTCTCTCTCTCTCTCTCTGTCTATTTTATCTATATCTATCTATCCATCTATCTATCTATATCATCTACAGTTATCTATCTATCTTTATCTTATCTATATCTATCTTATCTACAGTTATCTATCTCTATCAATCTCTATCCTATCTATCTCTCTATCTATCTCTATCTATCTATCTATCTATCTATCATCTATTTTGTTAGGCATATGGCGTTAGCCTACAATGTTGGGTTGAAAATATATTAACCATAATGCTATGTCTTTAAGAAGTTAATTGGCCAATGGGTGTGTAAGTGTTCTCATGGCCATAAGAGGAAGCTAGGAACGTAGCTTCTCTCTCTCTCTCTGAATTCACTGCTCTCTACTATTACTGTTTTTGCTCTGCTGTTGGTTTACTACTGTTGTAAACCTGAACTGTGTATTGACCTCTGGACCGGTAAGAAGACTTTGTAGTTTGGATTACTCTTTGGACTGTTGCTATTGTGTATGACCTGGACTGTTTATTTTTGACTATGCATTTTTGTTTTTACACCACCGCAAAAGTAAACTACTTTTTGCTTTTACAACTCAGTGTACTCCTGTGTGTGACTCTTACTGCTCTCAGTACCCTTCCTTGTCTGTGCAACTCTTTGGTAGCACAAGGAGACCTCTGCACAACAAATTCCTTAACATATTTTTAACAAAATGTTTAAAAAGAAGGATACAAATTAATGCATAGTAAGAAAAATGGGAATATAAAGAAAACAAAGAGAAAGTAAAAAATGCTAGAAGAAAGCTAAAGAAAAATTGGTTCCCAGTCACCAATAAATATTGATTGACTTTTCTCTAATTAAAGAATTTTGTTTGTCTATCTCCGCAAGGTCTGCTGGTTTCAACAGCCAATCCTCTATAGTGGATAATGCCAAATTCTTCTATCACCAAGCTTCCATACAATAATTTCATCACAGCAATCCTACATTAAAATAATCTTCCATGGGTGTTTTTTTCAGATTGTTTATCTATCAACCCTAAAAGGAAATGCTCTGCCTTCAATTGGATATTACTCTTTATGATCCTCTGTGTCCATGTATGTATCCAAGCTCTTTTTACATGTCCGCCATGCATGATAAAATGTCCCTTCATGTTCTTTACATTTCCAATATATATTTGAAGTGCCTTTATGCATTCTAGATCAGACATGTCAAATTTGCATGTACCTGACAGCTTCTGCATTGGAGGCAAATTCCTTGTCAGGACCCTCCCCAATCCACATCTTAGGAAAATAAAGAACTCTTGGAGCCAGGTCTTGTCCAAAAGGAGTTTTTACTAGGACATGATCGGTTGTGGAAATACAAGACAGGATCTGGCATTGTGTTACACTTTGATACTTTATAAAGAGTTCCCGGTTCAACCCCCTCCCCTCAAACCCATTTGGTCAGACCCACATCAATTAAACTTAGGTGTCAAACCCTTTCGTGGGAAAGAGTGATCTTCCCATGTCTTCGTGACTATTGCCTCCTTCCTTTTCAGATTCAAATGGAGATACAAACCAGATCTCCTTCTCCCTTCCCTCCCTTTGTTGTCCTCAGTTCAAAAGGTTTTCCCTGGTCATTGAAGACAGCCTACAGGCAGGCTGAATAACCATCTTCTCCCCTCGGGAAAATGGCAGAATCCAGGGAGGGATGTAATATTTTAGACATACATTTATGAATGGGATATAAATGGTTTCTGACATTCCTTGTGTGTCTAATCACACTTGGCCAAATAAAGTATTCTATTCTATTCTATTCTATTCTATTCTATTCTATTCTATTCTATTCTATTCTATTCTATTCTATTCTATTCTATTCTATTCTATTCTATTCTATTCTATTCTATTCTATTCTATTCTATTCTATTCTATTCTATTCTATTCCACATATTTCCCTATTCTATTCTATTCTATTCTATTCTATTCTATTCTATTCTATTCTATTCTATTCTATTCTATTCTATTCTATTCTATTCTATTCTATTCTATTCTATTCTACATATTTCCCTATTCTATTCTATTCTATTCTATTCTATTCTATTCTATTCTATTCTATTCTATTCTATTCTATTCTATTCTATTCTATTCTATTCTATTCTATTCTATTCTATTCTATTCTATTCTATTCTATTCTATTCTATTCTATTCTACATTCCATTTCATTCCACTCCACTCCACTCCACTCTACTCTACTCTACTCTACTCTATTCTACTCTATTCTACTCTATTCCATGCATCCACAAATTGCAAATTATTCATTAAATTTAAAAAAAAGAATCTCTGTTTGTTTTCCCCATGTTATTCTTAAAATTCTCAAGCATCCTTCAAGGTGGCAGGTAGCTCTGAGGTGAGTGGCAGAGGTGAAAGTTGCAGACTGCCAGCTTTGCTTTTAGGCTGTGTGTGTTATGCGAGACAACGTATGCCACAAGCTCCTAATTAGCATCTGTAGAAAAGGACATTTTTCGTTTGCTTCTTCAGCTCTAAAATGTAAGCGTAATCACCTTGAAAACTCCCTTTATTCCTATTTTCTACAGAGAGCAAGCCTTGCAAACCCTGAGTATATTAATCATTACTTCATCAGCTCATTCCAGTGAAAGCCAACATTAACCTTTGCTAAATGAGCAGCTGAAAAAGGTTTTGCTTTCCTGGGCGTCAAAGCTATAATCAAACTGAGTTTGAGCATCTTTTCTGCAGCTCAGAGAGGAAAAATCTCTTCTCCTTCCGGACTTCCGAGCAGGATGACATTGTCACTTGAGGCGACCAGCAAGAAACAGGAAAGCAAAGATCTCTCAGATTTAGATCAAGGGATCAGTTCTGGGTCTGAGATAAATTGCACTGGGAGGCTCTTCAGGATTACTCAGAGAAGGGGGAAAAAGAAAGAACATCTGCATTACATCATGGAATAATGCTTCATTTCATCAAAGCAGCCCATTGATTTATGTTGATCTGGCCTGGCTATCCCTGATCTTTGTCCATTAACTGGGCCACCCGATGGCTGATGATCTTATAGCACAGCTCTTGAGGGCCACCAGGATCAGGTTTGGGGGGTTCGGGATCATATGTTTATGGCCACCATTATAATTATTCACAGTGAGTCAGAATAAGGTAGTGTGTCCTCAGCGCACTATTCTGCATTAGAGTTCAGTCATACATTCCAGCCTTCCATTCATACCATTTGCAATGTTACCCCCATGCCAAGTTTGTCCACAAGGCCTGATCTGCCATTGTTACTATTCCCCTGGACTGGTCCAAGAATTAATGCCATACAGTTTCCTTGGCAGCAGTGTCAGCCCTGGCTAGTGTTTGGGCAGGTGACCACCTTAGAAGTCTAGAAGATTAGATTGGGGATTGAAAAACACAGAACATAGAACAATATGGTTGGAAGAGACCTTGGAAGTCTTCTGGTCCAACCCCCTGATCAAGCAGGAGACCCCTACACCATTCCAGACAAATAGCTGTCCTGCCTCTTCTTAAAAACCTCCAATGATGGATCTCCCTCAACTTCCAGAGGCAAGCCATTCCACTGATTTAATTGTCCCGTCAGGAAATGTATCCTTAGTTCTAGTTCTTCCTTTCATGAACTTCCACCCATTGCTTTTTGTCCTACCTTCAGATGCTTTGGACAACAAATTGCCCCCCTCTTCCTTGTGACATTCCCTCAAATATTGGAAAACTGATATCTTATCACCCCTATATTCCTTATTTTTGTTAGACTAGACGTGCCTAGTTCCCTCAATCATTCATTGTACGGTTTGGCCTCCAAACCCCTGAACATCTTTGTTGCTCTTCTTTGCAACACCAAACCATCTCTGTGTCTTGCTAAGAAAACTGCCTGGCTGTGTCCATGAGATCAATACAGCCTGAGCAGGATACACAAAGGGTTGAATTCTGCCTTCGTTTCCGCATTTTAGATCAACCCAAGCCTCAATTGGTAGCGTGTTTCTTTTGCTATGTACTTTTATGCCATTAACTCAGCCAAAGGTCAGAAGAACAGCCTTTAATAGGTGATTAAAAATTCCTTTGCATTTCTGCAAAATCCTGACACAGGCATGTTAGCCGAGCTTGACAAACAAGGTTGCCTATATTTATGATCCACTTGCAATATAATATTAGCTCTGATTAGACATGACGCCCCTATGGGCATGCATTAGTGGATTGATTCTTTTTTCTAGCTATTGGCATATTGCAGACTTGTACATCAGTCAATGCAAGTATGCTAATCTATTCGCTTCTACTTCCTTCTCCAGCTGGGTCTGCTTTGAGACACACCAGTCAGAATGCACAAAGTTAGGGTTGGATTTCTGCATCACCGCAGTCAGCAAACATACATGCCTGTCCCTTCAGAGATGGTTACACAGCTGTTGCAGTGATATTGTGTTTAGATCTCCTCACTTCATCAGCAAATCTCTCCTTTAGCGACTCCATTTTGTTGTTTGAATGAGCTTTGCCTTCCTCCCACCTGCCAACAGGAATCAACTAATCAGCATGTAGGACATGCATGTCCACACAATGCGTGGTTGAGATTTGGGAGGTGTGCATGTTGGTCCATCTACAACCAACTGCAACCTACACTTACCCAACAACCTGCAGGGATGCTGGGAAGCTGCTGTTGCTGGGATGCTGCTGGTGAAGCTGGGCAGAGGCTGCTCCTGCCCAGGGTTAGCGCCCATGAAAGAAAGACACAGAGATCTCTCGGGGAAAGGGCCCCGCTGCTCCTGGGATGCACCCTGGATGCTGGACACTGAACCCCGAGGAGCAGTGGACCTTGTTTATTTATAGCAAAAGCAACCAATCACATTTTATTGTTATTCAAATAGACCAATCATGGTTACACGTGTGTTCTTCTAAACTATCCTAAATGGGACATAGGTGTTAGAGGTAGATTCAAATACAGTAATGACCAATCATTTGCAGGAGACGTCAGAATTTACCTTAAATTGAATAGCCAATGGTGTGGAGGAATACTGTGACCATGCCCTTATCTGGCTGCAGCCAAATGGCCTCTCCTAGGTTCCTTTGTTTTCTGGGTTTATGGCTTACTTCCTTGCACATGGTTCACTGACCTTATCTGGCTGTAGCCAAATGGCCTCTCTGGGTTTATGGCTTACTTCCTTGCACATGGTTCACTGAAGACTTTCCATGGTAGAAAAGTACTAGCCAGAAAAGTACTAGCCAGCTACATGTATAGGAACAGAGATCATGGTTATTCCAACATCTCCTCCGTTTTTGTTTTAAATGCAGAATCTGTATGTTCCGCCTCAAAGTTGAGGAGGGATGGGTTCTTTAGAGACGCACCTTCGGGAGAGTCAAGAGGCAAGCGAGCCCAAAAGGCATTTTTATTTTCCTCTTTTTGGAGACAAAGGAGTCTCTAGTTCAAATTGAGCATTAGGCTCTTCTGAATCCTCCTGGGGAAGGGACATGGATGATGATGGTAGACTCGTTAACAACAGGTTGTTCCTTCTGGGTCCATGTGATGGGGCAAAAACAGTGTGAAAAGAGTCATTTTTGACTGGAAGCAATGTCAAAGGTGTGAGTCATTGTAAAGAACGGGATGGGATAGCTGGTGAAGTGGAGTTGACGTCTGGGGTAAGCTTTCAGATGGAATTGTGTTTTAGTGGCATCAGTCAGTGGTGTAGGAACAAAGCTGAAAAAAGTCACAAACCATGCTGTCATCTTTAATGGGTTCTGCAGTTGTGTTTGTGGAGGCATGATACGGACAAACGTGGCGACCTGGGATCCACAGCACTTTGTCTGGTAGCTGGACTGCAGCGTAGCCTCTGCCCCAGGTGAGAAGGTCTGCAGGGCCTTTCCAAGTTAGGTCTGGAAGTTGGCGATACCACACTTTGGGTTTAGGCTGATCTGCAACTAGAGATGAAAAATGCCGCTCTGCGGCTGTGGTTAAGGGATGGCCAGTCAAGTTTGAACAGTTCAGAGTGTAGAGGCAAAGGTTAAGAGTTTCTTGCAATGCTGGGAGGTTGGGGCTTCGTTTTCCCCCATTCTGATTTTTATAACGATCTAATGCATGTTTCAAGGTTTGGTTAGCCCTTTCCACCAAGGCTTGGCCTTGGCTATTATATGGAATTCCAAACTTGTGTGTTATTTGCCAATGATGACAAAATTCTGCCATGGCTTGACTGCTATAGGCAGGGCCATTGTCTGTTTTGAGTTCTTTTGGACATCCCAGCACTGCAAAGGTCCGAATACAATGGTTAATTACATGTTTAGTGGCTTCACCCCTTTGGGGGGTGGCCATGATGAATCCTGAGAAGGTGTCAATTGAAACATGCAAATACTTCCATGGGGCAAATGGTGCATATTGTGTGACATCCATTTGCCAAATTTGGCAAGGCTCCAATCCCCTTGGATTAACACCCATAGGGATTGCAGTTGCTTGTTTGCTGCATGTAGGGCACTGCTGGCGAATTGCAATTGCTTCTGCAGCGGTGATGCCAAACTGCTTCTGCAAAGCTTTGGAATTTTGATGGAAATATGAATGACTTTCCCAGGGGGTGAGGGGTTGCAAGGAACAGGCCGAGGGTCCGGAGGCAGCCTGATCTGCAACGTTGTTTAGGCTAGTGCTGATTAAGGGAGGGAAATTCTCCCAGATATCACCTTCTATCAATGTGTCCTGCACACAGACACAAAAACATCAAAAACAAAAAAAAACAAAAACAAAAAACAACTCCACAAAAAGATCAGAGTAATTACTTTTGGGTGATGTTTAACTAAAAACTCAAAAATTTCCAAAAATTTCTTTTGGGTGATGTTTAACCCCCCTTTCTCAGACTGGAATTCTAAGCAGAGAAAAAAAATGGTTAAAAGGACCAGCCACCCCCCCTCTTCTGGCTGTCTCTCCCTTTCTCACTCTTAAAGTAACAGAGCGGGGTTGGGGGGGGGGTAAAAGAAACTACAAAAATCTCACCACTAAAAAAAATAGTTTGCTCTCCTTACATGCATTTTCTCTCACACATCATCCATGGCTTTTACAACAATAAAATCTGCAGTTTAGAGGGCTAACACACTCACATGTACATATCAGCAAATTAACTCATTCACTTCCATTCTGACTGCTTGCATAAACAATTTCACATACAAAAATTCCATTTCATACTTTCTCCAGACAAACCATACATTGTTAAATAAGGCCTTTTTGTTTAGTGTTATCAGAGAGGATTTTGACCCTCTTCCAAGTCTTGGAAATAACACAGAACAACACAGACAGACATATATACACAGATACTATTAAAACAACATTTATTTAAAACAGAACAAAACACACATATGAAACAACATTTATTTAAAACAGAACAAAACACACATATCAATTTGGGGTTTTAGGCCAAAACAATAATCCAAAGAGCTAGCTAGATCTCAGGCAGGTCCAGGCAGTTGAAATCAACAGGCGCGCCCCTGGACTTTACTGAGAACAGCTCGCCCCAAGAGGCTCTTTCAAGCCCCACATAAGCCAATTTTAACAGGAGTTCATTTCGGACATATTCATTGTCTATTTGCCTTGTATTTTCTTCCTGCAATCTATCCACAAAGTCTGAATAAGCCTGATTGGGATCTTGATAAACCTTTGCAAAAGACATTTTAGCTTTTCCGTGAGGATATCTTGTGGAAAGCTGCTAAAGCCCCTTCAAATTAAAAGCCTCCCTTGGGCTTTGAGCCTGTTGGTCATTAGTAATGAATTGTCCCGTGCCAAATAATTGATCCCTATTTACTCCTTGAGGTAATCCAGCAAGAATTTTTCTCTATTTCATTTTTATTTATATTCAGATTCCCAAACAAGATATTGTGATAGAGTCAAAACCATGTTAGCTTACCTATACTTATTAAAAATCCTTGCACATAGTTGATGAATTCATGATGCAAGGGAGTATACTCTTGGATTGGTTAACCTCCGGTTGCTGGTGGTGGCAAAAAATTAACAAGATAACAAGATGACAAACTGAAAAGGCTTAATGAAAAAGAGAATCAGTGAAAAGTTCAGAGGGGTTAGAAGCATTAAGAGGAAAAGAAATGTCAGCCTTTGTTGTCGGGCTGGCTGACTGCCCCCCCTCTAGATTCCCTGCTGGGAACCAGAAGAGGCGTGGCCAAACAGCACGCGACAATCAATAGTTTTTGGAGTCAGAGGAGTATAAACAGGTTGTACAAAAGTGACAGGATAGGCAGCACAAGCTTCTAAATCCTCTGGATCTAATATCTCGGAGGCATGAGCTGCAAGCATAGAGTGAACAAAAGGTGCCCCTTGAGTGGGGCTGGGAGGTGGAGGAGGGAGATTTGAAGAAGGAGGAGGAGAGGGGGGAGGAGAAGGTTTAGAAATAGAGGCTTTGGCATTATCAATTAATTCCCTCAACTCCTGCAGATACGCTGTCTGCTGTTGAGAGAATTTTCCACCCATACTCACGAAAATTCCTGCGTCTAGCAACGGACGAGGATGAGTCGCGGCCACCGTCGGGCGAATGAGTATGGATGGCTGAAGACGTATTCCACAGAATCACGTCGGGGTCACCATTTGCAGGGATGCTGGGAAGCTGCTGTTGCTGGGATGCTGCTGGTGAAGCTGGGCAGAGGCTGCTCCTGCCCAGGGTTAGCGCCCATGAAAGAAAGACACAGAGATCTCTCGGGGAAAGGGCCCCGCTGCTCCTGGGATGCACCCTGGATGCTGGACACTGAACCCCGAGGAGCAGTGGACCTTGTTTATTTATAGCAAAAGCAACCAATCACATTTTATTGTTATTCAAATAGACCAATCATGGTTACACGTGTGTTCTTCTAAACTATCCTAAATGGGACATAGGTGTTAGAGGTAGATTCAAATACAGTAATGACCAATCATTTGCAGGAGACGTCAGAATTTACCTTAAATTGAATAGCCAATGGTGTGGAGGAATACTGTGACCATGCCCTTATCTGGCTGCAGCCAAATGGCCTCTCCTAGGTTCCTTTGTTTTCTGGGTTTATGGCTTACTTCCTTGCACATGGTTCACTGACCTTATCTGGCTGTAGCCAAATGGCCTCTCTGGGTTTATGGCTTACTTCCTTGCACATGGTTCACTGAAGACTTTCCATGGTAGAAAAGTACTAGCCAGAAAAGTACTAGCCAGCTACATGTATAGGAACAGAGATCATGGTTATTCCAACAACAACCCAGTCACAGTGTAGGTGTGCGTCAATGCCTACGTGCAGTTGTGGACAAGGTTAAGAGAATGGGCTTTTGCTTCCCTGCATGTAGAACCAGTTTAAAAGTCCCTAGGCTTCATGTGTGTCAGTCTTCATCTCCAAGTTCATCAACCTCTCTTGGACTTTTTGGCCTGTGTGGGATTCAGCTTTAACACAATTTACAATTACTTCAGTCCCTGTTTCACCCCTAGTTCTTCTCTTCATTAGACTGTCACTAAGGGACACGGTGGCTCAGTGGGTTAGGACGCTGAGCTTGTCGATCAGAAGGTCGGCAGTTTGGCAGGTCGAATCCCGAGTGCCACGTAACAGAGTCAGCGCCTGTTACTCGTCCCAGCTTCTGCCAACCTAGCAGTTCGAAAGCACGTAAAAATGCAGGTAGAAAAATAGGGACCACTACAGTGGGAAGGTAACAGCGTTCCGTGCGCCTTTGGCGTCTAGTCATGCCAGCCACATGACCACGGAGACGTCCTCGGACAAGCGCTGGCTCTTCAGCTTTGAAACGGAGATGAGCACCGGCCCCTAGAGTCGGAAACGACCAGCACGCATGTGCGGGGGAACCTTTACCTTTTAGACATACCTAGCTCCCTCAATCCCTCATCACATGGTTTAGCCTCCAGACCTCTGATTGTCTTTTTTCAGATCTAGAATTTGTCACATGACTTGTCCCCACACTCAGCTATTGAGATAAACCTGCCCTGAAAAATACCTAGGCACAGGTTATGTCAATCAATCAGAATAGAACTGGAAGGTCTTCTAGTCCAACCCCCTGCTCAAGGAGGAGACCCTAGACCATTTCAGACAGGAGACTGTCCAGCCTCTTCTTAAAAGCCTCCAGTGATGGAGCGCCCACAAGTTCTGAAGGCAACTTCTGTTCTACTGATTAAACTGTCCTCACTGACAGCATGTTTCTCCTTAGTTCCAGGTTGCTCCTCTCCTTGGTGAGTTTCCATCCGTTGCTTCTTGTCCTGCCTTCTGGTGCTTTGGAGAAGAGCTTGACTCCCTCTTCTTTGGGGCAGCCTCTCAAATACTGGAATATTGCTATTATGTCCCATCCCGCCTTGTCTTTCTTTTGTCTTGACTGGCCATACCCAAATCCTGCAACCGTTCTTCACGTGGTTTAGTCTCCAGGCCCCTTCTAGTCCTTCTTTTCACTAGACCTACCCAATTCCTATCCCACAGATATGGTGATGAGATTTTCAGTGCTCACTTGCTAAACATCTCTGCTTCCTGCAACCTGTAGAGTGGTCCACTTTTCCTACTGTTACAACTGTAATATTAATTTGTTCTTATTTATTTACCCAGAAAGACACGGAGCATCTTCAGTTCCGTGAAAAAGCTTTCATTCAAAATAAAGTGTAGCTATATCTCACCAGGGTTAAAAAGATTTTATGTTTACGGCTCGAAAGATGAATGGGTCACTCAGGCATTAACATTCTCATGCATTTTTATGACGATACCACCAAATAAATTTCATGCATTTTTCGGTGGGGGACGAAGGGCTTAAATGTTTAACAGCTGCTCTTTGGAAATTCAGGTAGGCTTTAAGTATTGTTTCCATTTAGCACTTCCAACCCTTGCTGCAATTTACAGTTCATTGGTATTAGTTTCTGGATTTGTGCGAGAGAAAAAGTCACCCTTGCACAATTCTCTGGGAGCTGCTAAGGAAAGAGAAATACAGTCACAGGAGGAGGCACCCTATTGCCTTAAAGCATTCAGATCAGCATAGATCAGTGATGGCGAGCCTTTTAGAGACCGAGTGCCCAAACCGCAACCCAAAACCCACTTATTTATAGCAAAGTGCCAGGGCAGCATCAGCATTGTGGTGCCCCCAAGGGGGGTGGGGGGCTTGGCCCACTGGGTGGGCATGGCTGATGTGGTCATGGCAGATTTGGTGGGCGTGGCCAGGCTAGGCGTGGCCACCTTGATGTTGCTCATGGGGAGGTTGCCTGTGGGGGCTGGGCAGGATTGGGGGAGATCCAGGCGGGTCTCTGGTGGGTGGGGCGGTGGGCAGGAGGCTCATCCTGTAGGGCGAGGCAGGGGGTAGGGCAGGGGTGCCATTGCTGTGGGGCAAGACAAGGCGAGGCAGGGGGGTCTGAGCACATAGGGGTGTGCTCTACCACCTAAACTCATTACCAAGAGCCTTGGTGGAGCAGTGGGCTAATGCCTCCTTAAGTAACACCAGCTGCCTGCAATTAGTGCAGGTTCGAGTCCCACCAGGCTCAAGGTTGACTCAGCCTTCCATCCTTCTGAGGTAGGTAAAATGAGGACCCAGATTGTTGGGGGCAATAAGCTGACTTTGTAATAATGCCGCTTGGGGTTTGTGTGAAAGTCCTAATAAGCAGGCATATACATAGAATGAAGGCTACTGCTAAGCTTGTAAGCCGCCCTGAGTCTTCGGAGAAGGGCGGGATATAAATGGAATTAAAATAAATAAAATAAAAATAAAATAAACTCGAGCCTGCTTTGCTTCCTTTGTGCTGGGCAGGGCTGCCGCTCTGGGCACCGGTGGTAGCCTAATGGACCTGCGCAAGCTGCTAGTGGTGGCGGCAGGCATGCCCACAGAGAGGGCTCTGAGTGCCGCCTCTGGCACGCGTGCCATAGGTTCACCATCACTGGCATAGATTAACCCCAAGGTCACCTTCAGACCAGCAATCAAGTAAGCAGCATCCCAATCCAGAAACTGCCAAAGAGCCAACAGCAAACAGCCCAACCAAACAGTTCCTAAGACACGCCACCCACCCAGACAGAGAAGCCACCAGGATATAAACTGACAGCAAACCGCACTCCTTACTAGCACTGATGTTACCTAGTTGGGTAATGAAACGTCTGCAGGAAAACAAGCAACCTCAGAGAGCATCGAAGACCCCATAATCATTGTCCTCCTCCTCCTCCTCCTCTTCCTCCTCCTCCATGCCACAAAGCCCACTTCCTTCTAGCACTGATGATGTTACCCAGTTGGGTCATGAAACGTCTGCAGGAAAACAAGCAACCTCAGAGAGCACCGAAGACCCCATAATCATTGTCCTCCTCCTCCTCCTCTTCCTCCTCCTCCTCCTCGCCACAACCCCAACTGCCTTCTAGCACTGATGATGTTACCCAGTTGGGTAATGAAACGTCAGAGAGCACCAAGGACCCTTCTTTCTTAAGCCTCTCTTGTAAATCACCCTGCAATACCCTTTTAATTGTTGCAAGCTTCTTAAAGTAGCCCCCAGGGTGAAATAGGCGACAAATAAATTTAACAAATAGGATTGACTGATTCCTGACGCGGTTATGGTGGGAACCCAGCCATTGACCTAGCTTGTGTAAACCAACCCACCGGATTAGGCCATCTTTGGGGGATAATTATAATTATGCAAAATGCTGACGGTTTTCTTCATCGTGTGAAATCAGCTTCCGTGGTTGTTTGTTGTCTGGGCTGGATGCTTTTTAAGTGCCACCTGGTGGGGAGGGTATCCTAGTGGGGAAAAGGTGGGCTAATTTAATGAGAAATGAACTAAATAAGTTTAGTTTTCCATCTGCACATGGGTAGAGGCCATTACAGCAAAAAAGGGGGATTTAAATAAGTAATAATGATGTTCTAGACTAGAGCTAAGGTCCCATCCTTTTTTTTCCTTTTTTTTGGATCCAGGTTCTTACGTAATCTATTTGTCTTCTGTGAAATGGGTGCATCCTGCAAGGCAAGAGTTTGTGATCTTCTCCAGCCCTAAAAGTCCAGAGGTCATAACAATGACGCTCAACTGGTAGCTGATGTTCTGTCATCATTATTTTGACAGGGGAGGGGGAAAAAACAAAATTACTTGGCTTTTCCTCTGAATTTTAAATAGAGTTAGTTTTGTTATGCTACAAGATTATTTTCAGTCCAGGCTTTGGAAGAAACATTTCAAAAGTAAGGAAGAGACCTGTAAGCTATGTCAGCCATCAGTCAATCAACAGAAATGCACTTGGAGGAAAAAAGTATATATTCATATTTTCTGATATCTGATGTGAATTTCTCCAACATTCTTATATTATGCAAAGTGGTTTTCAAAACATTTGCATAACCTCATTGTATGAAAAAAAATCATGGCCATAATATATATGCCATTTAATAAATCAGAAATAATTCTCTTTGTTTATACCCCTTTATAAAGGGGTTGGCATTATAATTAGTTGGCATTATTTCACTCCACAAATAGATTAGTTGCCAGACTACAAAAACCTACTTCAATATGGCTAATAAAAAGCAGATAAATAAGTGTGGTACACAATTTAGGACAAATACAATCTTATTAATGGTAGTTTAATTTATAGTCTGGAGGAAAGTTCTAGTGAGGTATAAATTTACTCACTGGAAAAAAAATAAATGAAAATATAATTATGCTCTAATTAAAGCTCTACTTTGATGTACAGCATACTCAAGGTAGCAGTACTATTAACTCAGCACACATAGTATTAACCCCTGCTTCCTTTTCCCTCAGGAATGGAAGTTATGATTGCCCTATAGAAACTCAATTGAACAAATGGTGGAAGGCATTTTGATCCTTGTGCGGTGTGAAATAGGATACACACTCAGCATCCACCAGCTACGGAGGAAATGTCGGATAAGTGTAAATTGGAATTCTTTATGCATTGCCATTTTCAACCACTCAGCCGTAAAATTCAACATGTTCTCTGTGCGTTCCCACAGAGAGGGCCTCCTCAGGGTGCCTCCGGTCAGAGAATGCCGGCTGGTGGCCCCCAGGGGGAGGGCCTTCTCTGTGGGCGCCCCGGTTCTGTGGAATCAACTGCCGGTTGAGCTCTGGATGGCACCGGATCTCCGCTCCTTCCGGCGCGGGTTAAAGACCCACTTATTCGAACAAGCTGGCCTGGCCTGATGGGGAGTTAATTTAGGGTTTTAAATATTTGTATATTTTATTGTTTTATTTTGGGCATTAATTTAATTCTATTTTAACTTTTGTATTTTTGTATTTTTATTATATGCCCTGTTCACTGCCCTGAGTCCTTCGGGAGAAGGGCGGTATAAAAATTTAATAAAACTAAACTAAACTAAAACTAATATTCAACATATTCAAAATGTTCTTCTCCATGTGGTACTAAATTTTGCTACTTGAAGTACTCCCCCTCATTATTTTTTTTATGTTCCACTACTGGCTCACTACCGGTTAGTGGGCCAAAACTGGGGAAAAAAAATGGCTTAAAACAACAAGAGGCGAAAAGATAAGCGTGAAGAGACATTTCCGTGGCCCTTTATATACGATGGTGCATGATATTATAGCTGAGTGGGCGAAGATGCATTCAGTAAGTTTATCCCGGCTTGTAATCCGGAATGCCAATGGATATACCTGGCTTATCCAGGGCTTAGGCAACCCTGGATCAGGGTCACCAGTTTCTTTCTTATAGCTGTCTTAAGAGTATCTGTCTGTCTGCCAAAGTCGGTGACTTTATTGCTTGCCATGCAGGTGACAAGAATCTCGCCTGACTGCTTGTCTTCCTTGGGGAACAACCATTTAAGGCTGTATGGATCCTTTGTCACTTGTGGCTATGCAAAGACTCCAAGCTAGGTGAAATGGGGGGGGGCGGGGGGCAGGCAGAGCAGCCAGTCCTGTTTGGTTTGTGTTTTCTTGGGTTTCTCCATAAGAAAATGTGAAGTTCACGTGTAACCTAGAATTGCTTCCCTGAGCCATGCACCCATCTTGGGTCTCATCCTTTCTAGTCCCTTTCATGCAAGAGCCTTGGTGGAGCAGTGGGCTAATGCCTCCTTAAAGTAACACCAGCTGCCTTGCAATTAGTGCAGGTTCGAGTCCCACCAGGCTCAAGGTTGACTCAGCCTTCCATCCTTCCCAGGTAGGTAAAATGAGGACCCAGATTGTTGGGGGCAATTAAGCTGACTTTGTAATAATGCCGCTTGAGGTGTGTGTGAAAGCTCTAATAAGCAGACATATACATAGAATATAAGGGACGCGGTGGCTCAGTGGGTTAGGACGCTAAGCTTGTCGATCAGAAGGTCGGCAGTTTGGCGGGTCGAATCCCGAGTGCCGCGTAGCAGAGTGAGCGCCTGTTACTCGTCCCAGCTTCTGCCAACCTAGCAGTTCGAAAGCACGTAAAAATGCAAGTAGAAAAATAGGGACCACTACGGTGGGAAGGTAACAGCGTTCCGTGTGCCTTTGGCGTCTAGTCATGCCGGCCACATGACCACGGAGATGTCCTCGGACAAGCGCTGGCTCTTCGGCTTTGAAACGGAGATGAGCACCGGCCCCTAGATTCAGAAACGACTAGCACGCATGTGCGGGGGAACCTTTACCTTTACCTTTTTATACATAGAATGAAGGCTACTGCTAAGCTTGTAAGCCGCCCTGAGTCTTCGGAGAAGGGCGGGATATAAATGGGATTAAAATAAAAAAATAAGATAAAAATTCTCTTTCATTTGAAAGAAAAATATCAGTTTCCTCTCCTACGCAAGTGCCACAGAGTGTTGCCAGGCTCCAAGAGGGCCTGCAGAAACAGCTGCTAGAACACGAAGAAGGTGATTCCCAGAGCAATTTCCAAGTCAGGCAGAAGAGGTAGAAACACTTTTGCAGGCTGGGCCCTCAGCTAAATAATAATAATAATAATAAGAAGTTGAAAGGGACCTTGGAGGTCATCTAGTCCAAACCCCTGCTAAGGCAGGAAACCCTATACCATTTCAGGCAAATGGCTGTCCAGTCTCTTCTTGAAAACTTCCAGTGTTGGAGCATTCACTACTTCTGGAGGCAGGTTGTTCCACTGGTTAATTGTTCTAACTGTCAGGAAGTTTCTGCTTAGTTCTAGGTTGCTTCTCTCCTTGACTACTTTCCATCCATTGCTTCTTGTCCTGCTTTCAGGTGCTTTGGAGAATAGCTTGACTCCCTCTTCTTTGGGGCAGCCCCTGAGATATTGGAACACTGCTATCATGTCACCCCTTAATCCTTCTCTTCGTTAAACTACACATACCTAATTCCAGCAACCGTTCCGTATATGTTTTAGCCTCCAGAAAAATGTGAATGCCAATCCTGTTCAAATCCTGAATATGCTAAATGACACGCGTGCCTGGCTGAGGAATTCTGGGAGTTGAAGTCCACAAGTCATAAAAGGGCCAAGTTTGAAGACCCCTGAATTAAACTGATTTATTGCTAATCGTGCGTATGAACAGAAATCTTCTCAATTAATGATTGGCACCGGGCACTCAAATGGGGTTGGACTTAATCTGCTTGTGATTACGTAGAGATTCTAGGCTGATCCCCCTTTTCATGCCATCCGCTCTTTGACAGGATTGAATTATTTGCACTCTTCTGAGCCAGATCAACGTTGTTTTGAACTTATCATTTCCCTTCAATGTCTAATTTTATTTGTCTGCGTCCACCAGCACTGAATGGCAAGCCGTGCTAGGCACCAGAAACACACTTTGCTTTACTCCTAATTAGCTGCGCATAGAATAAGAAACCTTTTGGCATGATTTAGGACACGGTTTAGCCATCTTTTGAAGAACTTTTAAAAAGTAATCTTGCTGCAGTTTTTAGAACACCCAAGTCAGGCTTTAACTCAAGAATAAAATACTGGGGAAAACATCTGTTCATCCTCATCTTTTTGGGAATAGTGGGGGGGGGGAGGAGCAAATCTGATTCTATAAACAGAGCTCCATTGTCTTTTCCATCAAGGCTTCTGCTTCACAGGCTGTTCCCATGAAAAGCGGGATCTCATGACTTTCGAAAGCTACACAACCCAAGTGGTGAAAAGCAACAGGAACAAGAGAAAAAAAAATTCTCAACAACTGTGCTTCAGAGAAGGCTGGGATGGCTACCACTCCTCAATGATTAATGGTGTGTGGCTGTTTTGTCTGGACATTGCTAATTAGCTTCAGCATTAAAAAAAAAGTAGACTTCCTCTTTCCGAATCAAAAGAGACTTGGCGTGGACTTAGAGCTTTCTTCAAGAATGTATGTGGAAGAGAGAAAAAAAAATCCTCCATCCTGGGCTGCTGGAGAATTGCTTTGGACAGTTGGATTTTTAGGGATACGTTTCCAAGCAAAGTCTCAAGAGTGTTTTTCGACAGGCAACTGGAGTTTCTTGAAACCGTTTCACTTCTCAACCAAAAAACTTTATCTAGTACTGAAGAAGCTTCGTGGATGAGAAGTGAAACATTTTCAAGAAAGGAAAAAACAGCCAGGAAAGTCCAGTTGTCCTTTTGAAAAGCCCTTTCAGATGACCGTGGACTGGAGGATGCTGTTGTGATTCAGGGTCAGCCTGTGGGTTCGGCAGTTGGGTCGGACGACTCAGAGGAGGAGGGGGGTGTTGAAGAGCTTGCTGAGGGGGTTGGAGAGCTTGCTGATGAGAGCCCTCAGCCAGGCCCCTCCCACCTGGTCACGACGCAGACCCAGCTGTGTGAGCCTGACAGCGTGGATGAAGATGACCCAGAGCTGGCCCTGTTCAAGGACACCCGACGCAGGAGGCAGTCAATCAGGAGTAAACAGAGGAAGGCAATGGGGCACCTCGGAAGGAGGCAGAGAGAAGCCACACCCTGAACTGTATAAAAGGGGAATGCGTGGGAGGGCTGGTTTGCTGAAGGCAACCGTTTGAATAGCTCCTGTTTCATGGTTCGTGTCTTGTTTTTGCTCTGTTTTATGTTAATAAATTTGGCAGGCTTAGTTCCAGCCTCTTGCCTTCTTGTAAAAGGGGTTGTCCCTGCCTTTTCTGCAGGGCCGGTAGCAGGCTGGTACAGAACAGATGCAGAGTCTCCACAGATATTCCCAAGCAATGCCATTTGGTGTGGTGTTTACTTGTGGGGCTTCCACACGCTCCTCTGACCTGGCGCTATCCTGTTCAAAACACATCTGGAGCACTGAGTGAGCAGGCCTGCATTGGAACTGGTTTATCTTTGATATACAACTGTCTTAAAATTAGAGCCTCTGAAATGGGAAAGCGGTGAACACTGCTTTTTTATGTCATTCTTTAGCAAATCTGCTTCTTCTCATTCTTTGCGTTATTCCCGCCATATCACACGGTCTGCAGTTTTTCATTTCGCCCAACGCTTTGCCCGGTCTGCCGCATCAGTGGAGCATATGGCACCACTCCCGTGTTATTGTGCAGGCACGTCCATCCATCCCTTTTTGGATTGTCCTTGTGCCAGCCGTCTGAGCTGAGTACAACTGTTTCCCTCGCAATGGATTGCACCTCAGCCCTGACCACACAGCCGTACAAATTCATTCTTAGCAAATGAAGAACAGATCATTGTGCTTCTCCATAGCTGCAAATGCAGGATGCAGAATAACAGAGTTGGAAGGGACTGTTGTGATTCAGGGTCAGCCTGTGGGTTCGGCAGTTGGGTCGGATGACTCAGAGGAGGAGGAGGGGGGTGTTGAAGACCTTGCTGAGGGGGTTGAAGATCTTGCTGATGAGAGTCCTCAGCCAGGCCCCTCCCACTTGGTCACCACGGAGACCCAGCTGTGTGAGCCTGACAGCGTGGATGAAGATGACCCACAGCTGGCCCTGTCCAAGGACGCCCGACGCAGGAGGCAGTCAATTAGGAGTAAACAGAGGAAGGCAATGGGGCTTCTCGGAAGGAGGCAGAGAGAAGCCACGCCCTGAACTCTATATAAGGGGAATGTGTGGGGAGGGCTGGTTTGCTGAAGGCAACCGCTCAGATAGTTCGTGTTTCTTAAAGCTCCTGTTTCTTGGTTCGTGTCTTGTTTGTTTTTGTAGTAATAAATTTGGCAGGCGTAATTCCAGCCTCTTGCCATTTGTAAAGGGGTTGCCTTTTCTGCAGGGCCGGTAGCAGGCTGGTACAGAACAGGGAGCCTGGAGGTCTTCCAGCCCAACCCCCAGCTCAAGCAAGAGACCCTTACAGAATCATAGAACAACAGAGCTGGAAAGGACCTTGGAGGTCATCTAGTCCAACCCCCTGCTCAGGCAGGAAACCTTATACCATTTCAAGCAAATGGCTGTCCAGTCTCTTCTTAAAAACTTCCAGTGTTGGAGCATTCACAGCTTCTGGAGGCAGGTGGTTCCACTGGCTAATTGTTCGAAGTTACAACAGCACTGGAAAAAAGTGACCATTTTTCACACTCACAACTGTTGCAGCATCCCCGTGGTCACATAATTGAAATTCGCACACTTTGAAATTTAAAGGTAATTAATTTGAAAAGAACTAGGACTGAAGAATGACCGAAATGTTGCGGGGAAATTAAGCTTAAACGAGAATTTTGAAAACAGGATATATAGTGACTTAACAAGATAACTTTTACAAGACAGTAAAAGAAGGATGCTGTTGTGTAAACAAAGCAGGATTCATAAGATCTGCTTAGAGAAAGAGGGAAGATCACAGCGGGTCAGGAAAAAAAATTGTGCCCAAGGAATCCAACAGAGAAGTTGGATATCGGGAGCTCAATCCTCATTTTCTTGTTCTGGATAAAAATAGACAAAAGGGATGCGACGATGCCCCTGCCAACAGCAGAGTGTTTTTCCCTGCGGATCTAACCTAAACGGAGGTCTTGAAGTCATCAGAACAAGAGGACAACCACAGAAATCCTGGAAAATGTTGTGGGTTTTTTTTCCATAGCTCTCTGGGTCCCATTATGGTGCCTTAGGCATTTCGAATATTTTATTTTTCCTCTGAGAGGTGGGAAGGGCCGTGCACCATAGTAATTGGCATCAGGGAATGTGGAGGGGGAGGGCATTTTTATAATGTCCGTAATCAAATTGAACCATAGTCTCTGAATATACAGACTTCAACTCCCAGAATTCCTAGCCAACGTTACGATTGTCAAGAATTCTGGGAATTGATGTTCACACATCTCGGGGGGGGAGGGGTCCTCGGTGCTCTTTGAGATTGGTTGGTTTCCTTATTTATTTATTTTTTATTTTTATTTTAATTCCATTTATATCCCGCCCTTCTCCGAAGACTCAGGGCGGCTTACAAGCTTAGCAGTAGCCTTCATTCTATGTATATGCCTGCTTATTAGGGCTTTCACACACATCCCCAAGCGGCATTATTACAAAGTCAGCTTAATTGCCCCCAACAATCTGGGTCCTCATTTGACCTACCTCGGAAGGATGGAAGGCTGAGTCAACCTTGAGCCTGGTGGGACTCAAACCTGCACTAATTGCAGGCAGCTGGTGTTACCTAAGGAGGCGTTAGCCCACTGCTCCACCAAGGCACCTTGCAGCTGCTTCATCACCAAATTAGCAAACATTACCAAACGTCATCAGTGCTAAATGTCTGTGGAGATGTCCTCCAGGTCACGGTGGTGCCAAAGACAAATGGATTTTCTATGTTGGTTTTTTTTCTCTCCCCTCTTGGAGACATTTCGCTTCTCATCCAAGAAGCATGTCGAACTGAAGATGCTTCTGGGATGAGAAGCGAAACGTCTTCAAGAGAAAAAAGAAAGAATATCCAGCTGCTTTTTGAAAAGGGACCTTTAGGATGATCTTCATTGAGCCTTGGTGGAGCAGTGGGCTAATGCCTCCTTAAGTAACACCAGCTGCCTGCAATTAGTGCAGGTTCGAGTCCCACCAGGCTCAAGGTTGACTCAGCCTTCCATCCTTCCCAGGTAGGTAAAATGAG
This sequence comes from Vipera berus, assembly GCF_964194415.1. Classification (NCBI taxonomy): domain Eukaryota; kingdom Metazoa; phylum Chordata; class Lepidosauria; order Squamata; family Viperidae; genus Vipera; species Vipera berus. The sequence continues at coordinate 101,143,968 of NC_138207.1, read as the reverse complement.
GACCCAGATTGTTGGGGGCAATTAAGCTGACCTTGTAATAATGCCGCTTAAGGGGTGTGTGAAAGCCCTAATAAGCAGGCATATACATAGAATGAAGGCTACTGCTAAGCTTGTAAGCCGCCCTGAGTCTTCGGAGAAGGGCGGGATATAAATGGAATTAAAATAAATAAATAAATAAAATACCTGCAACGAAGCAGCCGAGCTCAAAGAGCATCAAGGACTCCACAGTTGAGCCCTGGTCCATAAATATTCTCTTCTTTTGGTAGACATCTGGAGAAAAGCCAGGTTTAAGAGGAACATCTTTAGATCTTCCTAAATAAGGGATGTTTCTTCTTATTGTGAGATATTGCTTCTGTTGCTTCCCCTAACTAACTTGCTCGTTAAACATGGCCAACAAATGAGAACTCTGGGCTAACCAAGCCCTTCCAATGTGGAGGAAGCCTTCCTAGAAAGCATTCAAGCTGCTCAACTAGTTCTACCATCCCTCCTGGGACCACACCAGAGACAGCAAAGGCCGATGGTGACACTGCTTTGCCAGAAAAAACAGGAGGAAAAGCAAATAAATGTTGAGAGTTAAACTAGAATATGACCCTACTGGCATCGGTTGAGCCAAATTCTCAGTGGGGATCTTAGCTAAATGATTTGGACGGGCCTTTCCTTATTTATGTTATTTCTGACTAAAGGAGATATAAGTAGAATTTTTTTTTTGGGAAAAAAAAATACTCTTGAAATAGCCAATTGTGCTTGGCAGGATTCGTCTTTGGTACATATTAGCTTTCTGTTCTGTCTACAGAGAGCGCCTTTCGTACTTTTTGAAGTTTTAACATTACTGCTTACGCTTGATAATACAAGGGCAGTACAGACTGTTTTGAGAGGGGAAACAGATTTATACATATATTTTATATAGAATGCAAAGGGTGCTAATCTGAAGCAAAGGAAGCGAGCCATCCTGTCGTCCATGTGACTGACACAGGATTGATCTGAAAATCATGGCTCCAGTAGACTAAGCATTCAGAGGAAACGGCTTCAGACCATGGGTTTTCATTGTGACAGCATTTGAACTTGAACTGAATTGAATACTTTGTTTGGCCAAATGAGATCAGACGCAGAAGGAATTTATCTCCCATGCAGAAGCAACAGAATATAATGATCATCATCATCATACCAATAAGAGGGGTTAGTAAGAAAGATAGTAAGAAGGATAAATAATAGCTATAGCACTGAAGACTTATATACCGCTTCACGGTGTTTTACAGCCCTCTCTAAGCAGTTTACAGAGTCTGTATTATTTGCCCTCCGACAATCTGCATCAAGGACTCCACAGTTGAGCCCTGGTCCATAAATATTCTCTTCTTTTGGTAGACATCTGGAGAAAAGCCAGGTTTAAGAGCCTTGGTGGAGCAGTGGGCTAATGCCTCCTTAAGTAACACCAGCTGCCTGCAATTAGTGCAGGTTCGAGTCCCACCAGGCTCAAGGTTGACTCAGCCTTCCATCCTTCCGAGGTAGGTAAAATGAGGACCCAGATTGTTGGGGGCAATTAAGCTGACTTTGTAAAAATGCCGCTTGGGGGCGGGCCGAAAGCCCTAATAAGCAGGTATATACATAGAATGGAGGCTATTGCTAAGCACATTGTGCTTTAGATTGTAAGCTGCCCTGAGTCTTCGGAGAAGGGCAGGATATAAATGGGATTAAAAAATATATATCTGGGACCTTGTTTTACCAACCTCGGAAGGATGGAAGGCTGAATCAATAGCAATAGCACTTATATACCGCTTCAAAGTGCTTTATAGCCCTCTGTGGGTGGTTTACAGAGTCAGCCTATTTCCCCCGACAATCTGGGTTCTCATTTTACTGACCTCAGAAGGATGGACGTCAATAGCAATAGCACTTAAACTTATATAGCGCTTCAGAGTGCTTTACAGCCCTGTCTAAGGGGTTTCTGGAGTCAGCATCTTGACCCCAATAATTTGGGTTCTTATTTTACCGTCCTCGGAAGGACGAAAGTCTGAGTCAACCTTGAGCTGGTCAGGATCGAACTGCTGGCAGTGGGTAGAGTCAGCCTGCAATGCTGCATTCTAAGCACTGCACCACCACGGCTCTTCTAAATAATAATACTACAGTCATACTCCATGGGAAAATACACATAGACATTAGGCAGCACTATGAGAATTAGGTGCTCAGCAGAGTGATGTCACGAGGGAAAAATCTGCCCGTGTCTTAATGCCAGAGTATGAAAATAAGAATAGAATAGAATAGAGCTGGAAGGGACCTTGGAGGTCTTCTAGTCCAGCCCCCTGTTCAAGCGGGAGAACCTGTTGTGATTCAGGGTCAGCCTGTGGGTTCGGCAGTTGGGTCGGACGACTCAGAGGAGGAGGGGGGTGTTGAAGACCTTGCTGAGGGGGTTGAAGATCTTGCTGATGAGAGCCCTCAGCCAGGCCCCTCCCACTTGGTCACCACGGAGACCCAGCTGTGTGAGCCTGACAGTGTGGATGAAGATGACCCACAGCTGGCCCTGTTCAAGGACGCCCGACACAGGAGGCAGTCAATTAGGAGTAAACAGAGGAAGGCAATGGGGCTTCTCGGAAGGAGGCAGAGAAGCCACGCCCTGAACTCTATATAAGGGGAATGTGTGGGGAGGGCTGGTTTGCTGAAGGCAACCGCTTGGATAGTTCCTGTTTCTTAAAGCTCCTGTTTCTTGGTTCGTGTCTTGTTTGTTTTTGTAGCTATAAATTTGGCAGGTGTAATTCCAGCCTCTTGCCTTCTTGTAAAAGGGGTTGTCCCTGCCTTTTCTGCAGGGCCGGTAGCAGGCTGGTACAGAACAGAACCTATACCATCTCAGATGAGTGACTGCTTCTTTTTCAAGATTTGAGCTGAGCCAACAATCGGATGCATCCACTTGTACGTGTGTCTACAAAGGAGTGAATTTTTTGTGCACACACTCCGACGTTTTATTGAGCTGATTCCATCCTTTAAATCAAATCAAATTGGTTTGACTCAATGATTTGAATACATTGTTTGAACAGATGATCAATGATCCAGGCTGATTTCCATACCCCTATTAGAAGCTGTGGCTTTGAAGCAATGGGGCATTACTTCACTGTAAAGAAAAGAGAGCTTCTGATAACCACGTGGCAGTTCACAAGAGTTACTCCTTTATATTGATTTTTAAATCCTATTTCCCACGCTTAAGCATAAATATTATTTTAAGAGCTTGAGAAAATTGAACAGAGAGGAAAATGGATTATTTATATAAAAAAACACATTAAACTAGCATTCCAACCAATTTTAATAAAATAAAAAAACAGGATTGTTTTATTCCACGAGGGTGGAGAAGCAGCTGACTGATTTCATGCAGAAGGCGCAATTAGTGTTTAATAAAAGCCATATTTTAATTCAAACATTTCACTTAATTACCGCAAAGAGTGGCAATCAATCCCATCTCATACAAAGCTTGCTGTGGGGAAAATTTGACATGTATCAAGACTAGATAAATAGGCAGCTTGATATAATTAGCCGATTCTACAGAAGCATTTGATATTTCCTCTATTAAAAAGCCAGGGTTTCGCTCTGTTTAAGAAGTGCCCCCTCTCTCCTTGGGGCAGGCTGGAAGGACACAGTTTGACACTGTGCAATACAGTTGTGCATGCAGTTCTGGCCCCACAACTGCAAAAAGAAAGCCTACCTTTGCTCCCTTATAAACATGTGGGGTCACTGGGTGTAAGGGGGGAGTTGGGTCCCCAATTACATCATTACTGTCAGAACAATTTGTTTGGGTGGCCTACAGAAGAGGTGAGGAGATAAATGGTTCATTCAAAGCTTTTCAACCCAGAGTTGCTCAATCTGGCCACATAACATCAATCAAAATGAAAACGCATCATAGCACGTAGACTTATATACCGCTTCCCAGTGCTTTGCAGCCCTCTCTAAGCAGTTTACAGAGTCAGCCTGTTGCCCCCAACAATCTGGGTCCTCGTTTTATTGTCCTTGGAAGGATGGAAGGCTGAGTCAACCTTGAGCCGGTCAGGATCGAACTCCTGGCAGTGGGCAGAATCAGGCTGCAATACTGCATTCTAACCACTGCGCCACCACGGTTCTTACATAATGAATAATCAATGACTAAATCCATATTAAGGTCACAGCCAAAACTCAACCACAGCAAAAGTGCCAAAATAGAACAGAGCCAGTCAACTGGGATTGAGAATATGTTGGAATAAAAGATGTTAGCCTTTTCTGATGAGCCTGGTATGCAATTGGGGTGGGGGGGTACATTCCCTGAGGTGGGGGCCTACTACAGAAAACGCCTTCAACCCTGGTAGTCTTGAAGGGAGCCAGGACACCACAACAAAGATCTGTATTGTTTGTGTCATTGAAACAAGCCATTACAGAACTATTGTTTCAGGATGATTTAATGTTTTTCCTGCTTTAACTGTAATTTATAAAATTCTAGGGAAGGGTGGATTAGTCAGTAAAAATGTGCTAACTTTCCCAGGGGTCTGTTATAAATAACTAAGGAAGATCCAAAGCCTAATTTTCAGCCATGCAACCGAAGATATGAACGGGAGAAAATAAAATTAATTTATATTTTAGTTATTCTCAAAACAAAATGACTTAAAACTAATTTCAAATATCATAATAGAATAGAATAACAGAGTTGGAAGGGACCTTGGAGGTCTTCTAGTCCAACCCCCTGCTCAGGCAGGAAAGCCTACACCATTTCAGACAAATGGTTGTCCAATCTCTTCTTAAAAGCTTCCAGTGATGAAGCACCCACGACGTCTGGAGGGAAGCAGTTCCACTGTTGTTCTCACTGTCAGAAAATTTATCCTTAGTTCCAGGTTGCTTCTCTCCTGGATTAGTTTCCATCCGTTGTTTCTTGTCCTGCCTTCAGGCTCTTTGGAGAATAGCTTGACTCCCTCTTCTTTGGGGCAGCCCCTGAGATACTGGAAGACTGCTATCATGTCACCCCTAGTCCTTCTTTTCATTAAAGATTATCATAGATTACAGACAATCCAGAAAAATTAGGACACAGGAGGTTGGAGAAGAGAAAGTACAGTTAGATAAGGTTAGTAATTGAAAATATGAATGGTGGAGAAAAATATATCCATTCTTTGAACAATTTGTAGCAACGTTAAATATTTGATAGCAGTTTCTTGTAATTAAGCACTAATGAATGCATTTACTGGTTAATATGCTTTTTGGCTATTCTCTTTATTTAGAAACACTTGTATTAATCTTGCATGAGTAATTTTGAAATATCAAATGGTTTTCAAAAACATTAATTTCAAACATTCCTTCTTTTTAGGAAACATCTAATCGTTTAACTTTTTGTATGCAGCTAAAGCTTTTAACTAGCTGATGATGGGACAAAGGCAATACAGTAATTGTTTAGTTATTATGCAAACAAGTGAACTGGGGTTTCCCAGAAAATTCAGTGTCATCAGAAAAACCACAGCTAATGGAATTGTTACATGATTAAATCCTTTAAACAGACCATAGAAGATTTATAATCAGATCTTAACTTTTTTGTTTTATTTCTAAATAGATAAATGAGTCACAGCAATATTAACAATGCTGTTAGTATGCATATTTCTGTATCTGCCATGTTAGTTCTGTTCTTAAATCTGTTTGAAACCTATAACCGTTATCTCACTTTCTGTCACTGTTTTCCAGACATAGTAGAATACATTTTCCCTAGTCACTTGGCTTTAACCCAGATGGCTCGGTCAATTGGGAATTGCTGAGGAACGCCAAGCTGTCCCTTTTACTCCATGCTCCCCAACCTTGAATTTATGTCCTTAGAATTCACATCCTCTAGCTCAATTTTGCCCAATGCTGGCAAAATTTAAGACGCGTGGACTTCAACTCCCAGAATTCCTCAGCCAGCCATGCTTCCCTGGGGAAGTTTGGGAATAATAATAATAATAATAATAATAATAATAATAATAATAATAATAATAATAATAATAATAATGTTGAAAGGGACCTTGGAGGTCATCTAGTCCAACTCCCTTCTCAGGCAAGAAACCCTATATCATTTCGGACAAATAGATGTCCAGTCTCTTCTTAAAAACTTCCAGTGTTGGAGCATTCACTGCTTCTGGAGGCAGGTGGTTCCACTGGTTAATTGTTCTAACTGTTAGAAAATTTCTCCTCAGTTCCAGGTTGCTTCTCTCTTTGATTAGTTTCCCTCCATTGCTTCTTCTCCTGGTGCTTTGTAGAATAGCTTGACTCCCTCTTCTTTGGGGCAGCTCCTGAGATACTGGAACACTCCTATCATGTCCCCCCTTGTCCTTCTCTTCATTAAACTAGACCTGCCCAATTCCAGCAACCGTTTCTTATTTGTTTTAGCCTCCAGTCCCCCGATCATCTTTGTTGCTCTTCTCTGCACTCTTTCTAGAATCTCAACATTGTCTTAAAGTTGCCAAGATTGGGAACCCCCATTCTAATTCAATGTTTCTCAGCCTTGGCAACTTTAAGAGGAATGGACGTCAACTCCCAGAATTCCTCAGCCAACAGGATATATTTTGAAATAAGATAGATCTGGAATGGAATAGGAAAGCTATTTATGAAATGCAGAACACCGTAAAGAGCATAGAAATACAATAAAAAGTGGAGATGGCCAATGACACTTATTGTAAATACATAACACCGTATTTCTCAACTTTGGCCACTTTATGATATATATGGACTTCAACTTCCAAAATTCTCCAGCCAGCTCTTTTTTTTTTCTTTTTACCCCAGCTTTGCTAGCTGATGAATTCTGGGAGTTGAAGTCCACACAGCTTAGAGTTGTCAGGGTTGAGAAACACTGACATCACAGAACGCATAATTATCCTCAGAAAAGAATGCTGGTCTAAGATGAACTTGCAACCTAAGTCATAAGTTTAAGCAAAATCTAAGGCAGGGTTCTTCAAACTTGGCCCATTTATGACTTGTGGACTTCAATTCCCAGAATTCCTCAGCTAGCATGCCTGGCTGAGGAATTCTGGGAGTTGAAGTCCACAAGTCATAACAAGACCAAGTTTGAAAGAGCCCTGATGACGGCTTACTTTTTTTAGAAATTATTATCCAGCTGAATAGATTAAACTTATTTCGTAGTTTACAAACAGAACCTTGTTTTGACTGACTCTGACTGACTGACTGATTGATTGATTGATTGATTGATTGATTAGGTGCCATGGTGTTGACTCAGCCACCATTTAAACGGATTCTTTTCATGGACTTCTAATGGTGCACTCTTCACCACTTTAATTGAATCAGTCTACCTTACTGCTGGTCACCCACTTCTTCATCTGGGTAGCAAACTTATTTTGATTGTTTAAAAGTGGGACATAGATTAATTAGGTAGCAAATTTTATTTATATATCCATCCATCCATGTTCAGTATCTATTAAAAGTGCCTATACACAACATTGTAGAAAACAGAGAGAAAATGCCTTCCCCTCTCTTTCAGAATGACTTTCTTTCATTCCCATGCAAGGGTTTTGCAGATTCAATTGAGTGAACTGAAATTTATGCCAACCATTTCCTAAAATTTATTTAATCTGATGACAGCCCTAATTTTGGGAGAGTGTAATGCATGACTGAAGCTTTGTCTTCTGAAAATATGGAAATTTATGTAGCCTCTGCTGCTGACATCATATTTGACTGACAAAGAGCAATCTGAGCGATAGCTATTCCATTGTTAATGTCAACTGGAAAACCTCTTGATGGATCTTTAGCGGAAGATGAAGAGCTTCTAAGCTGGATTTGATAATTTAGAATCACCCCCTTAACAGCAAGGCTATCAATGCCAGTTTTGAACACAGATGAATTCAACTGGTTAACATCTTCAAAAAAGCATTAAATCTCGAAAATAAAGACATCTGAAATGCCAGACACTTGTAGTTTGCTTACTATAGGACTCTTTGGTCTGCTACATTTCTGCTACACCAGACATGTCAAACACAAGGCCCGGGGGCTGGATCCGGCCCGCAAAGTGGTTTCATCCGGCCCGCGAAGCCATCCTGGAAACAGTGAGGGAACGACCCCCACTGCCTTGGCCCTGGCCCAGAGACCCTCCTTCTGCCAGAGACCCTCAGATCTGTCCCACTCCTGCCCAGGTCCCCCCATAGGCACCCTTGATGCCAACGATGTAGAGCTGGCCACGCCCACCCAGTAGGCCATACTCACTCTAGCCACACCCACCCAGTAGGTCACACCCACCCTGGCCACGCCCACCCGGCCCCCTGAGGGCAACCGCAATGCTGATGCGGCCCTCAATGAAATTGAGTTTGACACCCCTGTGCTACACAATTAAAACTGTCAATATCTTATTTTATTTTTTAAAAAAAATATTTTTCTACAAGACAGCTGCTCGTCTGGCTAGCTTTTTATCACAGGATTGCAAGGCTTATATATTGTGCAAAGAAGGCCTCACGGGCAGAGGGTTGCATTAATTAAACAAAATTGCATAAATCTGTATATTACTCAGCTAATTGTCGTATTTCTTACTGCTGGTGGATGGTTAATAATTGCCGCTGACTTTTCTTATGGAGAAAGCAGCTTGGCTGAATTCGTGATGCGTAGCAAAGTGTCGGAAGGAGCTGCAGAGAACGTGTTCCCATCTCGTAAAAGAATGGATGGTCATCTTTTGGCATCGAGAAACACCCACATTTTCGTGTTTTGGATTCTGTGACATTTTGAGGTGCTACTTTTTCAAACTGAGAAAGTATCTACAGTCACTCAAATAGGCACCAGATACATAAACTGAAAAGAGAGAAAGAGAAAAAGAAGAGAAAGCGAGAAATGGAGGGAGGAAGGAAGGAAGGAAGGAAGGAAGGAAGGAAGGAAGGAAGGAAGGAAGGAAGGAAGGAAGGATGCAACTATGACCCAGTGGGACCCAGGTTATGTAGTAAGTTTATGAAAACATGCTCAGAGGCATACGTTTACTCTCATTTAAATATCTGCCAGGGCTTCCGCTAGTTTGGAGTGTCACATGCGTTCATCTGAATGCATACTCATTCTGACTACACAGCCCAGTTGGGGTTTGGGAGTCCAGGACCAGGTTGAATGATGTCTCCAAAGTGCTTTTCCAAAGGCAATTGGACTGGTTTTGTTTTTTTCTTGAGGAAGAAGAGATTTCGCTTCTCATCCAAGAAGCTGATGAAGCTTCTTAGATGAGAAGGGAAATCTCTTCTTTCTCAAGGATGAAAACAGTCCAACTGCCTTTGGAAAAGCAGCTTGGAGACAACTATGCCCCGGATGACTGAGAATCTCCTTGAAAGATGGATGGCAGGGAAATAATAGCCCTAAATTTTCCCTGCAGTTAGGACTGATGTGGTTAGCTGGAACTCTTTGTACATCGTTATGATGATTATGATACGTGGCACAGCCAGATGTTTAGTTTGGATCTGGCATTTTTGTCCACCCATCCAATCCTTCCCAAGGGCCTGGGACAAGCAGATGCTATTGTTCAATGGTATTCAAGGGATCCTGTAGGATGTAAACTGTTCCAAGTGAAGCTCCATGGGGCATGTTGATCCCTTCGGTTTTTACTCTTTTTTTCCCTGTTGGTGGAGAACGTGGCACATTTGTCTAATTCAACTCGATTGCCATATCCTAACTGTAAATACAGACATTGTTGAGCACATTGTCCAGGTTAATGGAGGTGGTATAACTGGGCAGAGGTTTTGGGTGTTTGATAGCCCAGGTGTGAATTATTATTATTATTATTATTATTATTATTATTATTATTATTATTATTATTATTATTATTATTATTATTATTATTATTATTATTAATTATTATTATTATTATTATTATTATTATTATTATTATTCCAAAGCCATTTTTCTTCAAGCATCTGATATACTTGTTATTATTACTATTACTACTACTACTACTAACACTACTATTATTATTATTATTATTATTATTATTATTATTATTATTATTATTATTATTATTATTATTATTCCAAAGCCATTTTTCTTCAAGCATCTGATGTACTTGTTATTATTACTATTACTACTACTACTATTATTATTATTATTATTATTATTATTATTATTATTATTATTCCAAAGCCATTTTTCTTCAAGCATCTGATGTACTTGTTATTATTACTATTACTATTACTATTACTATTATTATTATTATTATTATTATTATTATTATTATTATTATTATTATTATTATTCCAAAGCCATTTTTTCTTCAAGCATCTGATGTACTTGTTATTACTACTACTACTACTACTACTATTATTATTATTATTATTATTATTATTATTATTATTATTATTATTCCAAAGCCATTTTTTCTTCAAGCATCTGATGTACTTGTTATTACTACTACTACTACTACTACTACTATTATTATTATTATTATTATTATTATTATTATTATTATTATTATTATTATTATTCCAAAGCCATTTTTCTTCAAGCATCTGATGTACTTGTTATTACTACTACTACTACTACTACTACTACTATTATTATTATTATTATTATTATTATTATTATTATTATTATTATCATTATCAACAACAACAACAACAACAATAATAATAAGTACATCAGATGGTTGAAAAAGAAAAAATGGCTTTGGAAGAATATCTGAAGGACAGTGATGAAGATGCACTGAAGTTAGTATATCAGGAAGGCTTACTGACTACTGGAGAGACCAAACTGGCCTACAAGAAAGACCAAATGAAGAACAGAATAGAGGCATGGGAAGACAAAGCACTACATGGCCAGTACATTAAAAAAAATAGCTGGGAAAGCAGATAATAACAAGACCTGGCAATGGCTAAGAACAGGAAAGTTGAAGAAAGAGACCAAGGGACTAATTCTGGCTGCACAAGACCAAGTCTTAAGGAGAAATGCATACAAAGTCAAAATTGAGAAGACAGCAACAGACAGCAAGTGCCACCCTTGTGAAGAAGCTGAAGAAACAGTGGACCACCTGGTAAGCTGCTGCAAGAAGATCGCACAGACCGACTACAGGCAGCGACATGACAAAGTAGCAACAATGGTGTCCAGTCTCTTCTTAAAAACCTCCAGTGATGGAGCACCCACAGCATCTAAAGGAAACTTCTGTTCCACTGGTTAATTGTCCTCTCTCTGTTAGGAAGTTTCTCCTTAATTCCAGGTTGCTTCTCTCTGTGGTTAGTTTCCATCCATTGTTTCTTGTCTTACTTTGTGTCAGCCCCTCAAATACTGGAAGGCTGTTATCATGGTCACCCCTAGTCCTTCTTTTCTGTAGACTGGCCATTTGTTCTGTACCAGCCTGCTACCGGCCCTGCAGCAAAAGCAGGGACAACCCCTTTACAAACGGCAAGAGGCTGGAATAAAGCCTGCCAAATTTATTAAGATAAAACAGAGCAAAACAAGACACCAACCATGAAACAGGAGCTATGAAACAGGAACTATCCAAGCGGTTGCCTTCAGCAAACCAGCCCTCCCACACATTCCCCTTAAATACAGCTCAGGGCGTGGCCTCTCTCTGCCTCCTTCCGAGGTGCCCCATTGCCTTCCTCTGTTTACTCCTGATTGACTGCCTCCTGCGTCGGGCGTCCTTGAACAGGGCCAGCTGTGGGTCATCTTCATCCACGCTGTCAGGCTCACACAGCTGGGTCTCCGTCGTGACCAGGTGGGAGGGGCCTGGCTGAGGGCTCTGCAGAGCCTCAAAGCCATCATCAGCAAGCTCTTCAACACCCCCCTCCTCCTCCTCTGAATCGTCCGACCCAACTGCCGAACCCACAGGCTGACCCTGAATCACAACACCATTCCCAAATTGTAGATCTAGATCAAATCTGGGCATTTTATGGCCTCTGGGCCACACCAGTCCCTTTGCCTGCCCCTGTCCAGCCTGCCTTCCACAACAGCTCAATTTCTCCTGTGGCCCCTTAATTTCCCACCCCGATTTAATAAGAACAATCAGGATCCCGCAGAGGTTGCAGGAATCTCTCTTTTTTTGTTGGTTTGTTCTGAATTATCCCTTTTTTTTCCCACTGGTCTCCCTGGCCTGCTGGCTTCCCTCCTCTTGTGGGGCACTGAAGAGCACCTGATGCCCACCGCAGCCCCCTTTTTAGTTTTCCTTCTCCTTTCCCCTGAATTGCTTCTCGAATGCTTGATATTTAATAGTCAATAAACCTCCGGTATAAAACAATTTTAGAGACAAAGAGCTTTCTGAAGTAGGATGGAGGGTGGGGCAATTTCAGAGCGCCTTTGTAATCAGTTTGCCTTCAGGCATGTTCCAAACCAAAAGGAATGTGGATAGAAGGCTGTTTGTAGTTCACACTAACTAATGTTAGCAACTAAAGTCTCAGGCGGCGTTATTGCTTTCAAATCCTCTGTCAGTTTCTTTAAAGAGTTTTGCTGGGGCCCGCATCACTTCACAGGAGAGATTTTTTTTCCTACCGGCGGGTCTCAGAAATGCTTCATGGAGAAGTGAGATTCTCTTTTATCGGAAGCCAGAATAGTTCTGCCTAGCTCAGGCAGTAATAACGATGATAATAATGAGAAGAAGACCGACTTAAATGTAGCTTGGATGGATTACAAGAAGGCATTCAACTCCCTGGCAATGATTGCATCACAAAGTGCCTAGAAATAACAGGAGTCAGTAGAAACATCAGACGCTTTGTGCAAAGATCGACGGCACAATGGAAGACACAGTTGCTGGTCAACGGTGAGAGACTGGGAGAGGTTATAATATCAAGAGAGGAATCTTTCAAGGAGACTCACTGCCACTACTTCTGTTTGTCATTGCACTGATTCCTCTGTCAACAGTTCTGAACAAATCAGGCCAGGGCTATCAAACATAAATTCACTAAGGAAAGAAAAAAAAAAAGAAATGTATCTGGAGAACTAGATGTAGTAGACCACTACATACTTATATCTTGGCCGACGGATCTCAGTGGAAGAGGTACAACAAAGCAAACTGAACGGCGTATTAAATGTGGTTGGCAAGCATTCAGTAAGCTAAGCGTAATTTTCAAGAACAACCTCCCTCTATGTTTGAAGGGGAACGTTTTCGATCAGGGTGTGCTACCTGCTCTAACATATATTGGTGAAACATGGACACTAACCTCACAATCGATACAAAAGTTATGAGTGGCACAAAGAGTCACGGAGAGGGACATGTTCAACATCACAAGGCAAGGTAGAAAGACCCATACATACATGGATGAGACAGCCCAGCAACAATATACAATGCCATCAAAAGAGTCAAAGAATTGAAATGGAAACGGGCTGGTCACAAAGCAAGAAAAAGTTCATTACTCATGTTCTAAGATGGCGGCGCCTGGAATGGCCGCGGCTGCATTGGCTCTTGAAGGTGAATAGTTTTGGGAGGGATAGTAAGGGCTATAGGCCACATGATCAGGAAGATTTTAACGTGTTTGAGCAACATGGTGGAACTAAGGTAACATACGACATACGACCGACAATCTTTGCTGGCCTGGCGAGTTTCTGGTTGTTTTGGAACTGTTGGTGAGACCGTTAAAAGTCGTTGGCGCTGTTTGAATTTGTTCTACCAGCAGCAAAATCTGACTGCTGGCCCAGTGATGGATTGTACTGCAAATCAGGGCTGTTTCCAGAGGAGGCAGAGGAGGAGAGGACCTGGAGCTTATGGAGCGAAGGAACTGGATGAGGCTGTTGGCAGGCCCAGAGGAAGAGAGAGAGGCTTTTGGAGGAGTTGGTGGTGGCGGCAGCAGCAGCGTGCTCCAGGGGTGAAAAGAAGCAAGGCCTCTTAAAGGAAAAGGAAGAGTCAGGATCAGAAAAAGGAAAGAAGGCGAGGTTGTCAGAATACAAGCGAACTTGAGGGCTAATCCACATGGAGCCCCATTTCCATCTGTCCTGTTTGCCATCGTTCACTCCCTAGAGACTAAAATGGACCATGTGAAATTTGAGCGGGCCCCAAACAAAGAGTATATATCGGCGGTGGTGACCCTTTGAGAGCTGTAGGCAACGAAATTTCATTTGGATGTATGCCGATTGGTGTACATTCAAAGTGACAATAAAGTTATCATCAAAAGTGAGGGCAGGTGGGACTAAGGCGGTCATAGAATGGATCTCACTTGATCAAAAGCATCCAGAAAAGAAACCTAAAGCAAGATGGAGCAAGTATGGCGGGCCCAACTGGCAAAAGAAAGCTGAGGCAATGGAATTTGGGCTGGATAAGTGTGCCACCTTCAGCATCAATGGAGAAATAAAATAGCCAATCCTGAAGGAATCAAGATTCCCCAAGATTCCAGAACCGAAATGAAGATAATGATTATAAATATTTGGACACTCACAACATCAAGTACGCTGAAGTCAAGAGGAAAGTTAGAAGTGAATACATCACGAGAGTGAAGAGGATCTTAAAGTCCAGGGTCAGTGGAGGAAATAGTATCAAAGCAATTAGCACCTGGGTGATTCCAGTCATTAGATACACAGCAGGAATAGTGGATTGGACTCAAGCTGAATTATATGCCCTGGATAGGAAGCCCAGAAAAATAATCACATTAAGCCATGTCTTTCATCCGTGCAATGATTTTGACAGACTCTATTTTCTGAGGAGGGACGCGGTGGCTCAGTGGGTTAGGACGCTGAGCTTGTCAATCAGAAGGTCGGCAGTTTGGCGGGTCAAATCCCGAGTGCCACGTAACAGAGTGAGCGCCTGTTACTCGTCCCAGCTTCTGCCAACCTAGCAGTTCGAAAGCATGTAAAAAGGCAAGTAGAAAAATAGGGACCACTCCGGTGGGAAGGTAAGTGTTCCGTGCGCCTTTGGCGTCTAGTCATGCCGGCCACATGACCACGGAGACGTCCTTGGACAAGCGCTGGCTCTTCGGCTTTGAAACAGAGATGAGCACCGGCCCCTAGAGTCGGAAACGACTAGCACACATGTGCAGGGGAACCTTTACTATTTTCTGAGGAAAATAGATGGACATGGCAACCTCCCTCCGCCCTGGGCGCTCCCACAGAGAGGGCCTCCTCAGGGTGCCACCGGTCAGAGAATGTCGGCTGGTGGCCCCCAGGGGGAGGGCCTTCTCTGTGGGCGCCCCAGAGCTATGGAATCAGCTGCCGGTTGAGCTCCGGATGGCACCTGACCTTCGCTCCTTCCGACGCGGTCTGAAGACCCATCTATTTGAACAAGCCGGCCTGGCCTGATGGGGGATGTGTTGGGGTTTTAATGGGGATTTTATATTACTATTGATTGTTTGGGCTCCTATTTAATTCCTTTTAATTTTTGTATTTTGTATTTTTTATATGTGCCCTGTTCACTGCCCTGAGTCCTTCGGGAGAAGGGCGGTATACAAATATAATAAAATAAATAAATAAATAAATGATACAAAGAGTTGAAGAAGAGAAAAAGAGAATTGGATAAACATCTGAAAAGTGAAAAGGATGTATCAAAGCTAGTATAACGTAAAGGGTTGCTGACTACTGTAGAAATCAACGTTGCCTAAAAGAAAGACCAAATGAATAATAGAAAAGAGAATTAGCAAGTCAAAGTATAACATACTACAGCCAGTACATGTTTTTTTAAAAAAAAGACAAAACAGGTAATATGGCTTTTTTTTTTTGGTAAAAGAAAAACAAGAAAGTCCAGTTGCCTCCTGAAAAAAAGCACCTTTGGGACAGCCGTGACCTAGATGATGGAGAATCTCCACAGGCATTCAACATCAGTCAATTGCAAAAGGCAGCTTTACTCTGAACAGCTTACATCCTGTGATGAGAACTGCAAACTATATCAAACAACATCTGCCTATCCCAGGTCCTTGTAAAGGACTTGGTAGTTGGATATAAAAATACAACATCCATTCTAAAAATCTGGCTGACTGTGACAAACCGCAATCATGCTAGAAACGGTAACGGCAGCAGTCCAATTGCTTTGCTCCTTCCTGTCATTTTATAACTTCAAGGATTTCCAACTAGGTTTAGAAATGGGAGTCTGCAAATCTTTCAGTTTTTCATTGTTATCACTTGCTTCAAGCTCTATTTTGGGATCAAAGCTGGTTAAAACAAGAACCATTTTGTCAAGAGAAGCAGTGACAGATTACATTAAGAGCAATTCTGCTTGCATATCCTTAAAAGAGTTTGAAAAATGCACTTTTGAAAAAAAAAAAAAGAAGGCCAGCCTGATCCTGGAGTTGAAAGGCAAGTTCTTACTTAATTTTCAAATTTTGAAAGCTTTAGTGGTACAATTCCTATTAGCATATGCTACGGATGTCTGGAACCATTTTTTTAAAAAAATCATCAACGTCTCACGTGATTTTTCTAATCACAGTTCCTATTTTTTTTTTTTTTGGAAAATGCCAGGAGCCCAGTCCTAAAATGAGAGGATTGATTTTTCATGTAGGCCTTGATGGGTAGAGCATTAATGCCAGAACGGGATCCACAGCTCCCATAATTTAAATTTAGAAATTAATAGTCCTGCTGTGGCTTTCATTGGGTTATCTTGTTCTGCCACACAGTCCACATGATGGAGGGAGATGTGGTGGCCTAGTGGTTAAGACACTGCTCTTGTCAACTGGAAGGTCAGGAATTTGAGACCCAACTATTGTATGATGGGGTGAGCTCCTGTTACTTGGTCCAGCTCCTGTCCTGTCCACCTAGCAGTTCGAAAGTGTACAAATGCAAATAGATTAACAGCTACCACTTTGATGGGAAGGTCATGGCCTCATGTGGACCTTGACATATAGTCTCGTTGTCCACATGACCACAGAAATGTCTTGGGACAATGCTGGCTTCCTCAGCTAGGAAACAGAGGTGAGCATCTCCCCCTAGACAGGGGAAACCTTTACCCTTTATCTTTACTGCAGAGTGGTGGGTGGGTCACATAAACACCATAATTGTTCAAAAAGACTTAAGGGCCACAGAGAGGCTGCAAACAGGCTAGTGGGGAGCCTATTATATACCAAGCTGTGGTTCCTAAATCAGGCACTTTATTAAAACCACAACTTTGCTTCTGAATGTCCAATGTGGCTGCACCAGGTAAATGGACATCTTGGCATAACAGCCGTTACTTTCATATATTTCTACATGTGTTGGAAGACAAGGAGTTAGAACATAGAATAGCAGAGCAGGAAGGGACCGTGGTGTTCTGTACCAGCCTGCTACCGGCCCTGCAGAAAAGGCAGGGACAACCCCTTTACAAACGGCAAGAGGCTGGAATTAAGCCTGCCAAATTTATTAACATAAAGCAGAGCAAAACAAAACACCAACCATGAAACAGGAGCTATGAAACAGGAACTAATCAAGCGGTTGCCTTCAGCAAACCAGCCCTCCCACACATTCCCCTTTTATACAGTTCAGGGCGTGGCTTCTCTCTGCCTCCTTCTGAGGTGCCCCATTGCCTTCCTCTGTTTACTCCTGATTGACTGCCTCCTGCGTCGGGCGTCCTTGAACAGGGCCAGCTGTGGGTCATCTTCATCCACGCTGTCAGGCTCACACAGCTGGGTCTCCGTCGTGACCAGGTGGGAGGGGCCTGGCTGAGGGCTCTCATCAGCAAACTCTCCAACCCCCTCAGCAACCTCTCCAACACCCCCCTCCTCCTCCTCTGAGTCGTCCGACCCAACTGCCGAACCCACAGGCTGACCCTGAATCACAACACTTGGAGATCATCTAGTCCAGCCTCCTTCTTGAGCAGGAAACCCTATACCATTTCAGAGAAATGGCTGTCCAGTCTCTTCTTGAAAGCCTTCGGTTCCCCTGTTCCCCTTTTGGTCCTCTGTCTATATTACTATATTACAAAAGCTGAAGAAGCTTCTTAGATGAGAAGTGAAACGTCTTCAAAGAAAAATGAGAAAGTCCACTTGCCTCATGAAAAAGTATCTTTGGGATAACCATGACCTGGGTGACTGAGAATCTCCACAGACGTCTGTATTAGTCTCTGAACCATAAGCTTCACACTTTTTGTTTCAGTGTGTCTCTCGTCTGGGACGCCACACACACACACACACACAGACACACACACACAAAAAGAGTGATGCACTCAATTAATCAAAATGACAAAATGTTCTGTACTTAAAAGGAATTGAAAACTAAACAAGAATTGCTCTATCTACATGCTTGCAAGGATGGCCTACCAAACGTGGACTGCAAATCTCCACATAACCTCTAGAGGGCAGCAAAGAGACGCAACAGCTAGGGAACTCAATTTTTCCTCCTTGACGTGGTAGACTTAATCCAAGGGCTGTGGGACCAAGATGTGGCTAAGAATAAATGAGCATTAGCTGAGGGCTAACTAAGCAATAGCTTAATCTTGAAGATGTCCAGACTTCACAAACACAAAGACACACAAGGTAAGCCAAGTTGTTCATTGCCCAGCTCACTTTATGGGTGTGTGCAGATTGAAAGCTTTAGCCTTGTGTGGACTTCTTGACCTGCCTGCATTGCCACCATGCTTTTTGTCGAACCACTTCTGAACTGTACCTCTACACTTGAGTTACAGATTCAACTGGGACATGCTCTTCTATCAAACGGCGTCTTTTGTGCATTTTTGATCTCACCTGGCTACTTCTTTCCATTTCCCCCTCAGGAGCTGCACGACAAAAGGCAGCGTCAGAGACATACCAGTCTTTCGAATTCATTGTGTGCAGTTTTCCTCTGGCAGTGTCAGCTCTCAGGCAATTGTTGAGCTCAGATGTTGCAGCAATCCTGCTCTTATAAAGCCCTGATGATCTTGCCAGCTCGAAAAGGTGCTAAGTCAGACTGGTTTTTCCAGCCAAAATTCTCCCAAGATAAAATGCTTTGTGGATGCCGGTAAAGGCCAATCTTCTTAAATTGCTGTTCTAGATAACTTTGCAATCCAAATTTAGCAGTGTTCCCACAATCCTTGTCTGTTATTAGCTTGCATGCAGATAGAGTGCACGTTTAAACACATTTAAGCTCAATATGGTTTCTTAAAATCCAAATAAGAGGGGCAGCAGATCCTATATCTCATAACATTTGGTTGGTTGGGAGAATTTCTTTTGCCCCTTAAAACTGTAGAAACTCAACAACTTTCTGTTAGTACCTTTCCCAATTACCAGCTAACAACCTTGTGTGCCTTTTAATAAAATTTGTTAATTAGAAAAGATGTTACTACAATCTCTGATTTCAAATGTACTTTAGTCTTTAAAATCTTCTGAATTTATTTGTGTATTCGTACACACATTTGTATCTGACATTTTTAAAGCTTTTTTACACATCTTGTTAACATGATAAAATGTCCCTTTGTGTTGTCCACAATTTCTCTGGTGACAAATACCAATGACACATCAAATAGAACAGAACAGAACAGAACAGAGTGGGAAGGGACCTTGGAGGTCATCTAGTCCAACACCCTGCTCAGGCAGGAAACCCTATATCATTTCAGACAAATGGTTGTCCAGTCTCTTCTTGAAAACTTCCAGTGTTGGAGCATTCACCGCTTCTGGAGGCAGGTTGTTCCACTGGTTAATTGTTCTCACTGTCAGGAAATTTCTCCTTAATTCCAGGTTGCTTCTCTCCTTGGTTAGTTTTCATCCATTGCTTCTCCTCCTGCTTCCACGTGCTTTGGAGAATAGCTTGACTCCCTCTTCTTTGGGGCAGACCCTGAGATACTGGAACACAACTATCGTGTCAGCCCTGGTCCTTCTTATTATTAAACTAGACTAAACTGTTTCTGAAACTTCCATTATAGGTCCAGTCATAATTTGTTTTGTTTTTCTGTAATTTTGTTTTTTAAGATACTCATCTATTTGCCAACATAATATAATGTCCTTTATACAAATTAGAATAATATTGATAAAATTATTTTTTGTATGGCCATATTGGCAGTTAATACAGTATCTCCCTCTTGTAATTTCAATATCATTTGCTTTTCTTTATCTTTTCTCAATTTATAAGACAGCCATTCCCCTGGTCTATTCACAAATTCAAATTTTCAATTTTACTTCCATTTCTCTTATTATTAAGATAGATAACTGTTGCTGTAAAATCTTAATTTGTTGGCAGATACTTGTATTCCCTGGGAAATTCCTTAATTCTTCATCTCTTTTTACCACATCCTCCACAATTTACCACAATATTTTCTGTTTTCCCTTGCCACTTCTTCTCAAGCTCAGACTGTTGTATCAGATAACCTCGATGAAGGCTTTACTTGCATGCCAAACTAGTCTCATATCAATATCTTTATTTAAATCATTTTTTTAAAAAAATAATTTCTTTTTACAGTCCTCCACAATTTCATCTTTCTATAACAGGGGTCTTCAAACTTGGCCCTTTTATGACTTGTGGACTTCAACTCCCAGAATTCCTCAGCCAGCGTGTTTGGGCTCATTTAAATATAATCCTTACACAGCTTCCCTTGTGGGAAGTTTAAGTTGTTGCCTTGGCAGCGGAGCACCTGATTCGTATGGATGGTTTTTCCGTAGACCTGCGTTTTGAGTTTGCCGTTGTGGTGTCTGCTGTTCAAGATATCCAGGAAGGATACAAAGTTATATTATTTATATTTATATTTATTTGATTTATATAAATTATAAGTTGTTGTGTTCTTCTTCTCTAGTAAACTTGGATTCCTTTAAATATGTTGTTGATGGTCCTGTGGGTCTTCTCTAGTTGGTCCTTCTTTTATTATGGTATGATTTTTTAGTATGGTATGGTAAAATATATAATTCTGGAAGAATTAAAGAAGTATTACTAAAATGCAATAGAACATAAATCAACTGACTTGGAGAGATGCAACACAGAAGGGCAGTGCCTTGTTTTTCACCCATTCAGATAAACATACATGTTTTTTCCCCACATCCAGATACACAAATAATAACAGATTAACAATCTGAAAAATTGGAGGAGGGAATACGGTGGATATTGCCTTGGCCTCCCAAGGGGAAAGGAGAAATACAAATATAAGGTAAACACACATGCAAATAAGGGTATCTTTGTGGTCACTTCCTTATATGATACAACGCTACAAATTGTCCTTACTGTGCAGGTCTTTGCAACCAAAGAATGTGTACAGCTCCCTGGTTTTTCCCACTGTTCAATTCTGCCCTTCACCCAACTGGTATTAATATTTACCCCCTATATTATTCAAGTCTGGGGTGGAGCGTTGTTCCCACTTCCCAAAACAAACCAACAAAATCAATATTTCTTTTGGGCCCAGTCTATCAATCAATCAGAATAGAGCTGGGAGGGACCTTGGAGGTCTTCTAGTCCAACCCCCTGCTCAAGCAGGAGAACCTACACCATTTCAGACAAGTGACTGTCCAGTCTCTTCTTGAAAGCCTCCAGTGATGAAAGCATCCTCAACTTCTGGAGGCAACTTCTGTTCCTCCGGTTGATTGTCCTCGCTGTTAGGAGGTTTCTCCTTAATTCCAGGTTGCTTCTCTCCTTGATCAGTTTCCATCTGTTGTTCCTTCTCTTGCCTTCTGGTGCTCTGGAAAATAAGTCTGTAGAAGAACATGGTTGGCAACTCTCTGTGGCCCTTCTAAGCGCTGAGTAACACATCACACCATCCTTGAGC
Source organism: Vipera berus (assembly GCF_964194415.1). NCBI lineage: Eukaryota > Metazoa > Chordata > Lepidosauria > Squamata > Viperidae > Vipera > Vipera berus. The sequence continues at coordinate 101,122,505 of NC_138207.1, read as the reverse complement.
TTTAAAGTTGCCAAATTGAGTCAAGAAAAGAAGAAGAAGAGCCTTGGTGGAGCAGTGGGCTAATGCCTCCTTAAGTAACACCAGCTGCCTGCAATTAGTGCAGGTTCGAGTCCCACCAGGCTCAAGGTTGACTCAGCCTTCCATCCTTCCGAGGTAGGTAAAATGAGGACCCAGATTGTTGGGGGCAATAAGCTGACTTTGTAATAATGCCGCTTGGGGTGTGTGTGAAAGCCCTAATAAGCAGGCATATACATAGAATGAAGGCTATTGCTAAGCACATTGGTTTGTGCTTAAATTGTAAGCCGCCCTGAGTCTTCGGAGAAGGGCGGGATATAAATGGGATTAAAATAAAAAATAAAAAAATAAGACAGCTTTAAATAATCACGGCCCCCTCCAGTTCTGCCTTTTCTGTTCAGCAGCTGCATGCAAGTCCCAGCCGGAGATTCCCTGGGTACCTCACAACTGAAAACCAATCATTTGTGTTTGTGTTTTGCCACTTCATCTGCAATTTTTCAAAAAAAATCTGGACCAAGCAGGGCAAAAGGATTGGAAACACTGGGGGAAAGGGAGAGAAAGGATCCAGAAGGTTAAAACTGCAAAGAAGCCAGTCTTTCTTTTGAGCGTCCCCATTTCTGCTCTCTCGTAATCTCGATTCCTCCATTGATCTTTCCAGAAGCATCCAGGAGACGGGCGTTTGTCAATACCTATCAGGGGGACACAGAAGGAAGGCCCTTCCTTTTGACAGCAGCATCTTCTCCTTGTCCCCTCTGGGAGCGAAACTTGTTTTCCAAGACGTGACCTCGGAGATGTGCTGTATGGGTCTCGCACAATTTATCACCTTGTTGCCTATAATTAGGTTTGTTAACGTACAGCCCAGTGTAGTCTTGTTGACTGGGAACTTAATCAAGTTACTATCGAGTTTTTGTCTGCATGGCTCCGGGTGACTGTTTTACTTGCAGAATTATAGCCTTTGCAAACCGATGTGGGGAAATTAAGCTCTGGACACCACTTTCTTTCTTTCTTTTTTTCTTCTTCTTCCAAGCCCTCTCTTCTTCCCCCCCACAATGTGAAAATATTTAGCAAACAGTGACAATGATGGAAAACAGTAGGAAACAAAAATGTTCTACATTAGTATAAAACATGAGGAATGAGGCAAAGAGCCTCAGTGGTACAACATGTGTTATGTTGGTTGGCAAGTCCATTAGAGCTGATAGACATTTCACTTACCTAAGTCAAATATAACAGTCCAGAATTCATTAATATAAGTTGGGGAGGGGGAGGGGAGGGCTCGCGGAATCAAGCCTGCCATCTGGTTAGAATGACAGAATAATCTAAAACTCATGATTAGTCTAAGGAGTGGAATTTCACTTTAATCTTTTTCATTGCTCGAAATTTCCATCTGCGCACTGCAGCACATCATTTTTCTTCAAGACAAATGTGCTGTTTTTCATGTTCCAAAATTAGATCAGAAGAAAACGATTAATCATGTCATGGCCTGGGAAAGGAAACAAAAGCCCTGATATTCAACACTTCCATCCTCTCTCTTCGCCTCCCCCCCCCCCACAACCACCCACCCCTTCCTTCTCTCATTGGTGTTTGCAAGTTATTTCCTTTCTTCCCCATCTCCATTTTCACTGCAACTTTTAAGAGCCCCGCACATCCCTGATGCATTAGAGCTGGGCCTTCTGTCCGGGCAGCCATTCCGAAGCCTTGTGGGTAGCTGGGGTCCCTCCATTTCCAGCTGAAATCCTTGCCCCGGCTGTCCCCTCCGGCCACGTCCCCCCAGTCGAGGACACCAGATGGTGAGTTGCTTAGATGCAACCCCACGACGGAGCTGGGAAAAAAAAAAAGTGACGGAAAACAAGTCGCCGGGGCTGCAAATGAGCGAGAAGACCACGCCGTGGTCAGGTGACCGTCCCCTCTTGACAGTTGTAGGCCATTAGAGGAACATGGATGTTTTCGCCGTGTGACAAAGAGGAGCCTTTTTAGAGCAGCAGGCCTGCTTGTCAGCTGCCTCTCAAGTCATAACAAATTTCTGGCGCTCAGCTGAGGCTGAACATTTGCAGCGTCAGGAAGATGATAAATGACCTGTAGAGCTTTGAAGTGCCTTGGCAGTTCAGATGGGTCCACCGTGCTGACAGAGAAATATACACAACAGCGTAACCAATAATGAGAACATTAAACATTCCTGCCTTGTGACAAGCTGACAGAAAAACCCAGCCTTACATCAATCAACTGGAGAGATATAACCTTGACAATTAGCCCTTTCTCTGATACTTGCAATAACCTTTCCACCAGCCAAACTCCTGCACACACACACTCGCTTTCCTGCCCCCTGATATTTGGCCTTTATTTATTTATTTGATTTCTTGGGAGGTGTGTATGATCATCTTCTCCTCCTCCTCCTCCTCCTCCTCCTCCTCCTCCTCCTCCTCCTCTGCCATGATCGTATTTCTGGTTTGCAAGGGCAGAAAAAAAGCTGCATGCTGAGAGCATCCACCCCCCCCCCCGAAAAAAATATATTTTTCTTTCCTCTTTCATTTAAAAAAATAAAACATGTCAAGAGACGTTTATTTGGTACGCTTCCTCTGATTTCCTCTTAGGACAACGGAGTATATATTTGGATATAATCAGCTCAGAGCATCTGTTAGCTCAGTTCCTTGAGATGCCTATTCTGTTTATGCTTTGGGCTCACTTTATGGTTACTTATCTTTGGATTATTGGGATCCTGATAAAGTAGTCTGCAGGGATTGATGAATTGATTCATAGATTGAATTAGATCAGAACACACATCCATCCTTTGATCTGCAAGGACACAACTCAGAAAACGGTGGGCTTAAAATCGAATCCCACCAGATTTTTCCCCAGAGTATTTTGAGATGGGGATGGGGACCATTAAGTGGAAAGAGGAATATTTAAAATGCTGCATTTGGGCACGTAGTAGAAGTGAATAAAAGAAGAGGTGCAGCTCATTCCTTAAAACTGGACAAGGTTATCCCATTCTTAATAATTGTTTGCAAAGGAAAACCTGAGGCAAAGATTCCCAGAAACCAAATTTGACACAGGATAGACATTGCATTGCTTTAAGTTATTTTGAAGTCATAAGTCTTCAAGGAATTAAGGACTTGAGATAGCTTGCTATAGTTGGAAAATGCATAGTTAGCTATAATGAGACTTTTAAAAAAAAGGCCAGATAATTTCTGGTGAGGTCAATAAATAAATAAATAAAGACAAGAGCTGCAACTGCATGGCTAAAACCCCACCCCTTTTGCTTACATCATAAAAGAGCCATAGAAAGGGTTGGGAATCCAGTCCCACATTGTGGTCATCACCTTGCTTTTTTTCTTTTTTTTTTAACCCATCGCATATTCCGAGATTTTTCTCACAAGCAACATATCTAAGAAAGAAGAAATGATATAGGGTCTCCTGCCTGGGCAGGGGGTTTGGACTAGAAGACCTCCAAGGTCCCTCCCCACTCTATTGCTCTACTACTCTGTTATTCATAAGGTCATAATGTAATATTTCTAACCTGAGGATGTACGAAGGGTGGAGGTTGGCTTTCATGGAGAAGGCAAGATTCTAATACTAACAGAAGCCACAATATGAAGCCCCCCCCCCACACTGAGCATGAATCTCTTTTGAAAGAATGAAGAACGGGCATTTGGAATGATTTTTGAGAATGCACAGGGCACATGCTGGATGTGGAGGAAATGCTGGATAAAAGTTGATTGAAGGTACATGGAGGAGGAGTGTCCTTATTTCTCAGTTTTACGGCAGGTGCCCTTTACCTGGCGTATCTGAAAGATGGATGGTGCTGTGGAGAGTCAATTGCTTTTAAAAGAATAAATTGTGTGAATGAATGTCTAAGAAAGCACATAGATTTGGTTTGTAGATGATAAACTGAATGTGAGGACTATTGAGGGAGGGGGGGTGAGGGGAGAAGCAGGCAGAAATTCAACTGGCAGTCTGCAGGATGTTTTCCAGTTGAATGTTTGAACATCTGGATCAAGTCGGAAGAACATCATGAGGATTTATGGAGAGCCAAGCATGACAGCAAATGTTGGTTTGGGGGCTAGAAGACCTGCAGCTGAAGCTGAGAAGAAAGTAATGAACTAAGACATTAATTAAAAGGTGATTGTACAGTTTGACAGCTGTAGGATAGCCAGGCAGAAGCTTGACTGGGTAAAATGGGGCCAAAATCTTTCTGAGTTGCGGAAGCTGGCAAAGCCAGAGGAATAGCTCAGTTCTTCCCAAATGCAGTTGTTCTGCTAACAGTTCCTACTTATGATTGATAATCCAGGCTAAATGCGGCAGCCATATTATTGCCATTTTTAAACATGAGTATAAGAGTTTGCGCTTGCGAATCCAGGGCCTCTCATTCTCACACACACACACACACACACACACAAAAGAGGCCATAATTGATATGGCACATGTTTTCATTTATCCACATGCCAACACATAATGATTTTTTATAGCTGCAGAAGTATTCTGCCGAAACGTGGAGAGGAATCACAGACTTGCTTCATGTTCCTTGTTGAACTTGGCTGCTCCTGGATAACTTTAGATGAAACAAATCAGTTTAGTGGGACAAGTGTGCCTTTGAATGCTGGTAGGGTTTTGGTCAAAGAGATTCGTAGATTTCTGCTTTAACGGATTGATGCCAGCTTCTGCAAAGAGAGGTTGACGTTTCTCTTACAGAGACTGTCAATAACATCAAGATTCATTGCAAAGAAATCCACCAGGTTTATCTCTGGGTGACTCTTTTGGATAGATTGGACAAATCTCATCTCCCGTGTCGACTTGCACGGAAACCATGGTGCACAGGCAGGCTTTTCAAAGGCTTGAAAGAACACGATCCATGTAGACATCCCTTGTCCGTCATGACTCCCTTCACTTCATAACAGTGCTGGTAAATTATGAGTCTCACACTCTTTTAAACTTCCTAGTTTAATGAAGAGAAGGACCAGGGTTGACATAATAGCAGTCTACTAGTATTTGAGGGGCTGCCGCAAAGAAGAGGGAGTTGTTCTGTACCAGCCTGCTACCGGCCTTGCAGAAAGGCAACCCCTGTACAAACGGCAGAGGCTGGAAAACGACTGCCAAATTTATTAAACAAACAACAAAACATGAAACAAGATACCGGAGCCTTGATCCTCTATCGGAGCGGTTGCTTTCAGCAAACCAGCCCTCCCCCAAACACTCCCTTTATAAGAGTTCAGGGCGTGGCCTCTCTTTGCCTCCTTCCGAGAAGTCCCACAGCCTTTCTCTGCTTGCTCCTACTTGACTGCCTCCTGCGTCGGGCGTCCTTGAACAGGGCCAGCTGTGTGTCATCTTCATCCACACTGTCGAGCTCACGCAGCTGGGTCTCCACCAAGTAAGAGGGGCCTGGCTGGGGGCTCTGCGGAGCCTCCAAGCCATCATCAGCAAGTTCTTCTTCAACACCCCCCTCCTCCCCCTCGTCTGAGTCATCCGAGTCATCCGACCCAACTGCCGAACCCACAGGCTGACCCTGAATCACAACAGGAGTCAAGCTGTTCTTCAAAGCACCAGAAGGCAGGATAAGAAACAACACATGGAAACTAATCAAGGAGAGAAGCAACCTGGAACTAAGGAGAAACTTCCTAAAAATTAGAACAATTAACCTGTGGAACAGAAGTTGCCTTCAGAAGTTGTGGGTGCTCCATCACTGGAGGCTTTTAAGAAGAGACTGGACAGTCATTTGTCTGGAATGGTGTTGAGTCTCTGGCTTGAGCAAGGGGTTGGACTGGAAGACCTCCAAGGTCCCTTCCAACTCTGTCATTCTGTTAAATCCTGTCAATCTGGGTGATCTAGCCTACTGTGGAATCTTTGATCCGAACAGCCCATCTGCCTGGCAATGGAGTGATTCCAGCTAAGAAGGGCATATATAGGGCGTGATCAAAGGAAGGGTTGGATAAAAGACAGGTAGAGATTCAGTTGTATTGTTGTGGCCAATAACCTGTCTTTTCGGACCACACACTGTGGATGCCTCCGCTACTACAGGTAGTCCTTGACTGACAGCCATTGGTTTAGTGACCGTTTGAAGTTACAACGGGACTGAAAAAAGTGATCTATGGCTGTTTTTCACGCAACCAGGGTCACATGATCAAAATTCAGACACTTGGCAACTGCCATGTACTTACGACGGTTGCCGTGTCCCGGGGTCATTCACCTGATCCCCTTTGGCAAACTTCTACAAGCAAAGTCAACGGGGAAGCCAGATTCACTTAACAACCGGGTTACTAACTTAACAGCTGCAGTGACTGACTTAATAATTGTGGGGGAAAAGAAAGGTCATAAAACGGAGCAAAATCTACCTAACTGTCTCGTATAGCAACAGACGTTGTGGTCACCCATACTGCTCGCTTCTAGAAGTCTTTGGGTTTTAGAATCCTTCCCGAGTCCAGGAAGATTTCAGCCTACAACCTGGGAATAAAGGCTTAGATTTTATTTCTTCCCTTCCCATTAGTGAGTTGCCGCTTTTAGACTTACCATTTTTTTTATAAAAAAAAAAAAGCTTCCAGCAATTTGTTCTTTATTATTTAATCCTCAATGGGAGTTGAATTGTATTTGCACCCGAACCCTAATCCAATTGGCTGTAATGGGTTTGCTTTACTAGCAATGGAAAGAATTATCCTACCGGTCAGTCGTGGTCATCTTTTTACCCTAAGAAAGAAGGATCTCCAGAGTTTGCATTTCCAGAAGTGCTTATTACCATTAGGAGTAATTTAATTTGACTTGCTACACAGAGAAGTAGCCTCTTCCGTCACTGATTCTATGACTCTATGATTTTGTAAAGTGGCTGTCTCACGCTCCCACCTGTCAATCAAATGTAATATTTTTTTTTATTTTCTGAGCCCAAGCTTAGCATATTGCTTTCTCCTGAAAGGAAGCTTCAAAATGTGATTGCCAGCGAGCAAATAGAACAAGAATCATGACGTCCAATTCACCAAACTGCCATTTGCACAACTTGGTTGCACTGTATATGCTGGAATAATAAAATTCGTTCCTCTATATCACCTCAGTTATTTCATGCAGTTGTACAGGTCTGTTACCTCTCTTTGCATCTGTTTAGCCAACACAAACTGCTGTTGACTTAAGTATATTATAATCAAACTAAATGCCTATAATGAACCTGCATTACTGCAGCCAATTAGGTCCTGTTACGTTGGGCTTAATTCCTGGTCACCGCATGGACCTCCATCCATCTCTAGTACCATAATAACCCACCTTTCAAACGGTTTCTTTGCTTCCTTTTATCTCATCCACCTTTTCCTTCCCCCAAACGTGCTAAGTGCCATGTGATTGTTTTTGCTCAACCGTCACCAAAGCATGTGACTCTATAATAATAATAATAAAGTTGGAAGGGACCTGGGAGGTCATCTAGTCCAACCCCCTGCTCAGGCAGGAAACCCTATACCATTTCGGACAAATGGCTGTCCAGTCTCTTCTTGAAAACCTCCAGTGTTGGAGCACCCACAACTTCTGGAGGCAGGTTGTTCCACTGATTAATTGTTCTAACTGTCAGGAAATTTCTCCTTAGTTCCAGGTTGCTTCTCTCACCCAGATCATCACGATTTCAAGGGGAAGTCAATGTTTACTTCATCCAAGACTGACTGATAGATTCTTCTTGTTATCCATGATTATGAGTTAAGAGGTTGTAACAGCCATAATATGCAGATGACTATCTATCTCCCTTGTCCCACTCTCTCTCAATATCTCCAACTTTCAGCACTGTGCGTTACAAATGGAGACTGCATTGGTTTAACTCTTCTGATCTTTGATTTCATAGAAACAGCCTTGCTGATGTTAATGTTAATTTTATTTGTATACCGCCTTTCTCCCGAAGGACTCAGGGCGGTGAACAGGGCACATATAAAATACAGGATACAAAAGTTAAAAAAGAATTAAATACAAGGCCCAAGCTAAAACAATAAATAATAATATAAGAACCACAATAAAATCCCAACCCATCCCCCATCAGGCCAGGCCGGCCTGTTCGAATAAATAGGTCTTCAGATCGCGTCGGAAGGAGCGAAGGTCGGGCACCGTCCACCACCTTCTTCTCTAAATTTATCACTGCTGCCTTCTTGAGGTCCATCTCTTCTTAACTTCTCTTTCTTCATTCCTCAGCCCAAGGAAACAAAAGTATCTACCTTCTACACCTTTTTTCTGTGAACTGTTAGGTTCACTAAATAGAATAGAATAGAATAGAATAGAATAGAATAGAATAGAATAGAATAGAATAGAATAGAATAGAATAGAATAGAATAGAATAGAATAGAATAGAATAGAATAGAATAGAATAGAATAGAATAGATGGTGATGGGAATAGAATAGAATAGAATAGAATAGAATAGAATAGAATAGAATAGAATAGAATAGAATAGAATAGAATAGAATAGAATAGAATAGAATAGAATAGAATAGAATAGAATAGAATAGAATAGAATAGAATATTGTCACTGTGTAACTCACAACGAAATTAAGTGCTGTCCACAGTGCGCACTACACACAAAAACCACAAATAAGTACATACATTATATACAGACATCCTTCACATTCTATTCACCATTGAGCTGCCCCTAATATTGCACTTCAATGTTGGATTATATTGTGGTATTTAATATGGTTACGGCTCTGGGATAAATACTATTTTTCAGCCTATTTGTCTTTGTTTTTATTATCCTGTACCATCTGCCAGATGGTAATAGTTCAAAAAAAGAACGTCTGGGATGAGCTGAGTCTTTAAGAATTTTTTGAGCTTTCCTAAGACAGTGAGAACTCTACAGTTCGTCTGGGGAGGGGAGGGGGGGGCAGCCAATAAGCACTGTCGCTGAATTGATGTTGTCTTCTTCAGATGAAATTTCCACATTTACCTTCACAAGACACTGCCTATGGAGCTTCTCAATCATCCAGATCATGATTGTCCCAAAGGTGCTTTTCAAGGCAAGTGGACTTTCTTGTTGGTTTTTTTTCCTTGAAAACATTTCACTTCTCATCCAAGAAGAACCGAACAAGCTTCTTGGATGAGAGCCGAAACGCTTTCAAAGAACCCCCCCCCCCAAAAGTCCACTTGCCTTTGAAAACCATCTTTGAGACTCACAAGATACTCTTCTAAGTTTACTTTCAGTCAGTCCTGTTTTGATACCTCCATATCTCAAGCTGTTCATGTCTCAGGCTGTCATTTCAATTCCAGCTGTCATCTCGTCCATCCCTGCTGTTTATAACGAATCTGCTACATAAGTGCAACAGATATGGAAATAATATGCATCCTTGTCTCACTTCCTGTCCTATTCTGAAACACTTTTGTTTCTCCAAACGCAGTCCTTGAAGTAGATTCCTGTTCATTGCAGTCAGATGGGGGCGGCAAACAAATATAATACATTTTTAAAGAAACTGCAAAGATTTCTTAGATCGAATGCAATTGCCGTAAAGAATCCATGTTTACCACTGATGCGATCTGTATCATTCTGGAAGGCTAAATAGGTAGATTGATAAATAAAAATGTTATTGATTGAATCAACTGAACATATGAAATATATAAAACCGATACAAAAATACAAAGAAAACAATGGGACTTGTTCATAATAAATCATCGATTTATTATGATGATTTATCGTACTAAATCACCCCCAATCTGATCATTGTGATCCTCTTCGTAATGGCCTTCAAAACGAAGAGTGCAATTCTTACTAAGTGATTTATAGGTTCATTCTTTGCAGAAAGTAAGAGAGTTTCTCTTCGGCACCCCAATGTTTTTCAGTTTTCAAATAAGAGTCTAAACAAGCAGCCCTCAGTAAGAAAACTAAAAATGAGAGGGTTAAATGTGGCATAGAAATAGCACAGAACTGGGACTGACCACTTATGTGAAAATTAAATTAAAATTAAACCAATTCCACATTGATGCAAATGTAATGTAATGCTTTTTCTCTCTCCTATGTTGAACATGCTTATATAGAGTCTCTTCTGTAAAATATCCAAAACATTGAACTGAATTATGTTTTTGGACCTCTCATTTTTTAAAATTTGTGCCCCAACTTTTGTCTAAAGAAAAAACTATTTTTTTGGATCCCAAGAAGTTGTCCAACATGTATCCTAATTTACAGCCTAAATGTTGGAGGTGTGGTAGTTTAGAAGCTACCTATTTTCACATGTGGTGGACTTGTAGAAATATAAAAGCTTTTTGGATCAAAATTTGGTGGAACATTCAAAAGATTTTTAAGAGAAAGATAAAGTTTTCTCCGCAATTGTTTTTATTGGGTATTGTTGTAGATTGTGATGTTAAAGAAACTAACTTGATGTTGAACATGATAACAGCAGCACGGTTACTGGTGGGACAATATTGGAAGAAGGATAGTTTGCCCACTATAGAAGAATGGGTGTTTAAAGTTTCGAATCTTGCAGAAATGTCTAAGATTTCTGCTTATTTGAAAGATCATTCACAGGAAAGATATATTTCAGTTTGGAGGAGATGGATAAATTATATTCAGAACAAATATGGGACTAAAAAGTTCCATTTAGAATATAAAAAAAAAAGAAAAACTATTTTTGATGGTTTGTGAGATCAGTTTTTACCACTTTGGTGAGGCATTAATGCCATTTTCCAAAGTTTACCCAGCTAGAATCTAATTGCCTCAGATACTTTCTGCTGCCATCACATTAATTGCAATGCCATCTAGTGGACTTATTTTGAGTAATCCCTACCTGTGAGTGAGATCTTAAACGTTGTTGATGGCCAGCATACATATTTTTGTGTATATGTCTGTGTTTTCAGCAGTTAAGATGATCCTACTTGGTTGGCTAATACAGATATTAGATATTTCCTTTGCTCCCTCTGAGTCCTTTAATTGGGATGTTTCGAACAGAAACTGACAATCTTCTTTTTATTAGTTTATCACAAAAAAATACAAAAATACAAAAGCAAATAATGGGGAAAAGGGAAGAGAAAAGTATAGAAAAGAAGGGAAAAAGAAAGAAAAGGCAGTGACTTCTGACTTCCTCTGGTGCAGTAGAATAAGATAGTAACATCAAACCTCAATTTTTTACTTTTACATAATAGTGTAAACTAGCCATTTCCATAACTACAGATCTATCTAATCAACAAAACCCAAAATCAAAATTTCATTTTCTTTCCACCTCAAGCACAAAATCCAGAAGCGGTTTCCAAGTAGAAACAAAAGTTTTGTTGTGTTTTGTTTGGGTTTTTTTTATCAAAAGAGTCAATTTCGCCATCTCTGCTAACTCCATCAGGTTTCGCAGCCATTCATCCATTGTGGGAATCGAAACATCCTTCCATTTTTGTGCATAAAGTAGTCTTGCTGCCATCAACATATATAACATCAAAGTTCCAATTTTTTTCCATGTCTTTTTCCATTAAACCCAAATGAAAGGTTTCTGGTTTTACATTCATATTCCACTTTAAGAATCTTCTGGTTTAGAATATGAATCCTATACTCCGATATTTCTTTGCTTTATCACACGTCCGCCATAAATGATTAAAAAGTCCCTTCTTTTCATTTGCATTTCCCGAATTCATTTGAAATACCTTCATACATTCTTGATAACTTATCTGGTGTTAAATAACAACAATGCATGGTGTTATGGGGAAAAAAATTCAAATTGTAATTTAAATTTTAAACATTTCATCCACGTATTCACCCATCGTTCAAGCTTCACATTATATCCAAAGTTTTGTATTTTATATTGTAAACTAATAAAAAGGATAAGGTATGAAAAAAGATATAAAATGGAAAGTGACGGTCTTCCACCTCTATCCTTTTCTGCTTCTTGATAGGTGGCTGCATTTGAATGCTTACTGAATCGACAAGAATAAATGATGTCAGAGACTCACATCCTTGGGATAAGTTCTTCTAACCAGCTTTTAATAGATAATGAGCCTTAAATGTTCTCGGAATTTGTAGATTCATTCATATTAATGTCCCCACACACACACTAATTGTCTGGACAGCCAGTTTGGTATAATGGTTAAGAAGCCGCTGGGCGAGATCATTCGTGGTTTCGGGGTGGGGTATCATCAGTACGCTGATGATACCCAACTTTTTCTTTCCACCCCGAACCAACCCAGTGATGCCCTCGCCGTGATGTCCCAGTGCCTGGAGGCGGTTCAGGTCTGGATGGGGAGAAACAGGCTTCGTCTCAATCCCGCCAAGACTGAGTGGCTGTGCATATCGGCATCTCGGGTCAACCAGACTATTCCATCTCTAACGATGGGGGGTGAGGTGTTACCCCCCCATTGATAGGGCTCGCAACTTGGGCGTCCTCCTGGATTCACGACTCAATTTTGAAGACCACATAGGAGCCGTGACCAGGGGGGATTTTGCCCAGGTTCGCCTGGTGCGCCAGTTGCGTCCCTATCTGGACCGAGATGCCCTACGCACAGTTACCCATGCGCTCGTGACCTCCCGTTTGGACTACTGCAACGCTCTCTACATGGGGCTGCCCTTGAGGACCACTCGGAGGCTTCAACTGGTGCAGAATGCGGCCGCGCGAGTTGTAATGGGGGTCTCCCGATACTCCCATGTAACACCTCTACTCCGCGAGCTGCATTGGCTTCCGGTTGCCCTCCGGGTGAAATTCAAGGTGCTGGTCATTACCTATAAAGCCCTACATGGCTTGGGTCCGGGGTATTTGAGGGAACACCTGCTGCCAGCATCAAGTGCCCTTCGTCCAGTGCGCTCCCACAGGGAGGGTCTGCTCAGGGTCCCACCGGTAAGAGATTGCCGGCGGGTAATGCCCAGGGATAGGGCCTTCTCAGTGGGGGCGCCTGCCCTCTGGAACCAGCTGCCAGTGGAGCTGAGGACTGCCCCCGACCTCCGTTCATTCCGCCGGGGCCTGAAGACCTGGCTCTTTGAGCTCTCTGGCCCAGGCTGAGGATTAATTTATTTTAACTGGGGTTTTATTTACACAGGGTTAAGTTTAATCTTTTTTAAACTGGTTTTAACTTTTGTATTGTGGTTTTTAATTCCCTGTAAACCGCCCTGAGTCCTCAGGGAAAGGGCGGTATATAAATGTAATAAAATAAATAAATAAATAAATAAGACATCAGGCTAAAAATTCTCACTTTGGACACAAAGCCAGCCTTATGCCAATCACTTTAACTCAGCCCTGGAAAGGAAGCAATGGCAAAACACTTCTCAAAAACCTTGCTAAGAAACCGCAGGTGCTTGTTTGGGCAGTCTCTGAGACTCAGATATGATTAAACAGATTTTTTTTTTTAAAAAAAAAGATTGCTTTAGTCAGTTTATACTGGAGATCAGCAACGTTTATAAAACTAGGTGACTTTCTGAAAAGAAAGCAAACAAATTGATTAAAAGTTTTTTTAACAGGCTTGTCGTTGCCTTCCTGTGGAGTGAACAACATTTTATTTTCTTCTTGGCCACAAATGATTCTTTAATTGCAGGGCCTGCATTCAGATAGAAATCTCTCATTGAATAACATTATACTTGGATGTGTAAAACTGCCCTAGGAGTAAATCGGTTTTATAGCTTCTTGGTCTGTGGAATCATGCAAAACCCCATTTCCATTTGGAAAATCAGTCCATTTTTATTCAAACATTGGAAAGGAGTCACCGAACTGAGTCAATTCCATTTAGATTTCTGAACCAATTTGGGGAAGGACAAAAAAATGGCCAAAGAGATCTAATTTAACCTTAACTGATTTCTCAGTTGTGCCTGGGAAGGCAACTGACTTTGGAGATAAATCCTTAGTAAGGCCACACCTGGAATATTGCATCCAGTTTTGGTCACCACATTGCAAAAAAAGATGTTGAGACTTTGGGAAAAGTGCAGAGAAGAGCAACTAGGATGATCAAAAGCCTGGAGATTAAAACATATGAAAAACGGTTGCAGGAATTGGGTTTGGCCAGTCTAGAGAAAAGAAGGACTAGGGGGGACATGATAGCAGTATTCCAGTATTTGAGGGGACTGCCACAAAGAAGAAAATGGGGTCAACTTATTCTCCAAAGCACCAGAAGGCAAGAAAAGGAACAACGGATGGAAACTAATCAAGAAGAGAAGCAACCTGGAACTAAGGAGAAACTTCCTAGCAGTGAGGACAATTAATTCATCATCATCATCATCATCATCATCATCATCATCATCATCATCATCATCATTGTTATTGTTATTATTATTGTTATTGTTATTGTAATAATAATAATAATAATAATAATAATAATAATAATTGTTATTATTGTAATAATAATAATAATAATAATAATAATAATAATAATAATAATGATGATGATGATGATGATGATGAAGAAGAAGAAGAAGAAGAAGTTGTTGGAAGGGACCTTGGAGGTCATCTAGTCCAACCCCCTGCTCAGGCATGAAACCCTATACCAGAGGTCTTCAAACATGGCCCTTTTATGACCTGTGGACTTCAACTCCCAGAATTCCTCAGCCAGGCACTCTGCCTGAGGAATTCTGGGAGTTGAAGTCCACAAGTCATAAAAGGGCCAAGTTTGAAGACCCCTACCCTATACCATTTCATACAGCTGGTCTCCAGAAGTTGTGAGTGTTTCATCACTGGAGGCTTTTAAGAAGAGACAAATGGACAGCCACTGAAATGGTATAAGGTCTCTTGCTTCAGCAGGGGGGTGGGGTGGACTAGAAGACCTCCAAGGTCTCTACCAGCTCCATGCTGATTGATTGATCCAGTTTGGAACCCCCTTCACGTTGAATTTCTGAGGTGAGTCTTGTCTGGTGAGTTTTGAGTAAGCCTGCAAATGAAAGAGGTGGGAAGGCAAGTGAGGAAGGTGGCAGAGACTCCAAAATTAGTTTCCACGCTTCCAAGCGGAAGAGAAGGCCCTTGGCTCCACTTCTGGGGCCTTGCCTGCCATCTGCCCAGGTTGCTCCGGCAGTTCAAAGCCTTGCTGGCTCAAATCGCCTTTCCTCTCCCCTCCCGCCTTCTCTCTCAGATTTCAAGTCCTCGCTCTTCGCCCTTCCGTCGTGAAAAATGGACCTCTTTGTCCAGCGCATTTGCTGAAGATCTGTCAAGGCTGGGAGGCAGAGGGGGCCCGGGCAGAAAAGCTTTTCTGGCCTCCACCCTCTCCCTCCTGCGTTCGCTTATTGGAAGAGCAATATATATCAAGCCAACAAGCCTTTCTCGGGAGTTACACAGCCTACCTGTACCCGAGCTGGATAATTAGCAGCCTTGAAGATGATATATGGCTTTCATTACCCTTTGGGACTAGAGACTAAATGAGGACACAGCTAATTGCCGTCCAAAGCAGTTTGGCATGAATAAGAAAAATGTGGGCACTGTCTCCTGCCAAAAAAAAAAAAGAAGGAGAATATATATATATATATATATATATATATATATATATATATATATATATATATATATATATATATACATACATACATACATACTTATATATATACATACATATATATATATATACATATATACATATACATATATATATATATATATATATATATATATATATATATATATATATATATATAGATAGATAGATAGATAGATAGATAGATAGATAGATAGAAAGTTCCTATGGCTTCTCTGATCTCATGGCTGCGTTTTTTTGCCGCAGGAGTTAACTCCGTGTCCATAAATCATGGGCTGCTTATGGCAGAGACGGGACTGAGTCATCAACATGTAATAAGCTAGTGACAGATTCCAGCCTGACTACATTAGAACTTCAGTCTTTGCCCCCCCCAATCCCCCCCACCCCAGCCCAGTGCTCTCCCAGCCCCTGAAACCGCTCCAAATTTAACACAAAATTAAATCCAGAGTGTGCAGAAAGGGGTGGCTGAAGGAAAAAGGCTCCTTGTTTACTTCTTCATCCCTTGCTCTCTCCCAGGGTGGCTCTCCGTGCCAGACCAGGGGGGGGGGAGGGAGGAGAAGAAACAAATAAATGAACAAAAAAAAAGTGTTGCAGAGGGGAAGGGCTTCCCCCCCCCTCCCCAGTTTCATGGCTCATGACTTAAAATGTTAAATGACTTAAAATGTTTCATGGCTCATGACTTAAAATGATTAAAATGTATTACCTTTTGCAAAGGAGCTAAATGGGCACTCTTGTCGTCCCAGATTCCTGGGAGAGAAGAATGCAGCTCGCGATCTTGGACAAAGCTCATCTCCCGTGTCGACTTGCACGGAAACCATGGTGCACAGCCAGGCTTTTCAAAGGCTTGAAAGAACACGATCCGTGTTGACCTCTCTTGTCTGTCATGAATCCCTTCACTTCATAACAGTGCTGGTAAGTATTGAGTCTCACACTCTTTTAAACTTTCTAGTTTAATGAAGAGAAGGACGAGGGGGGGACATGATAGCAGTCTTCCAGTATTGGAGGGGCTTCTACAAAGAAGAGGCAGTCACGCTATTCTCCAAAGCACCAGAAGCAACGGATGGAAACTAACCAAAGAGAGAAGCAACCTAGAACGAAGGAGAAATTTTTATTTTATTTTATTTTTATTTTAATTCCATTTATATCCCGCCCTTCTCTGAAGACTCAGGGTGGCTTACAAGCTTAGCAGTAGCCTTCATTCCATGTATATGCCTGCTTATTAGGGCTTTCACACACCCCCTCAAGCGGCATTATTACAAAGTCAGCTTAATTGCCCCCAACAATCTGGGTCCTCATTTTACCTACCTGGGAAGGATGGAAGGCTGAGTCAACCTTGAGCCTGGTGGGACTCGAACCTGCACTAATTGCAGGCAGCTGGTGTTACTTAAGGAGGCATTAGCCCACTGCTCCACCAAGGCCTGGCTGAGGAATTCTGGGAGTTGAAGCCCACAAGTCATAAAAGGGCCACGTTTGAAGACCCCTGGCCTAGTTCCAAACTTTAAATAGATCTGCCTTTGCCTTTCTCCTTTCTTATTCTTTTTTTTTCCTCCTTCCCATCCTTGAGTTTATTTACTTCTTTGGTGTATTTATTTATGTAACACTTACCTGACATCTATTAGGCACTTGAGACAAAGTACAACCTTCAGACAGAACAGACAGAAGAAAATCAGACTCAGTATTAAACATGGACTGGAATGATTGAGACATTGTTGTCTATTTACATGCACTGAAGAACGGGCAAAGTCAGGCTGTTTGAGCCAGGGGGAACCAAAACACAAGGGCTGCTGGAGATGAGAGCCCATCTTTCTAGTCAGTAGAACATAAAAAGGTCCTCCTAGCAACAATATCTCCAGAAAGGGTCAAAAAAAGAAGATGATTAGGGGTCTGGAGGCCAAAACATACAAGGAACCGTTGCAGAATTCATCAGCAGCAGTCAAGTTTGCCTTCGCCTTGTTCTGCTTTTCCGGAAGTCATTCCCCCCTTTCTAAAGAAAAGCCAACTCAAAGTTTCTTATTCAAGATGTATGCCTAGCATTTCCTAAAATTTAAAATGTCAATTTCCCCCAGCTGTTCACTTTTATATGGAGGCTGGGAACACTAATTTTCACTGAGGACATCACAATATAAGATAAATTGGCTTAGCTTCCATATAAACAATGGAAGAAGAAAGTAATTTAAGAGAGGCATTGTTTCCATGGCTGTCCTCAATCCTCTCTCCAGCCTCCCTCCCTCCCATTCATTTAAACCTACTGCTAAGCAAGCTTTGTACATATCTGAAGCACAACATTGGATGAGTGATAACAATGGAAAGAATATTCAGGGTGGGAGTGATGCTATCTCTGCAGGCCACCTTCAAATTTCCATCCTTTTCCCATCCTTACTTTCCTGGACACCTATCCTGATACGTGAGAAACCAGGTTTGCATAACACATTTTGGGGGTTGGGAGGGGGTCTGTTCATAAGGGGTAAAGCCGAAAGAGTCCTGAAGCACTCAGAAAGCTTCCTTCTGGCCATTTCTGCAGAGGATGCAATTAGGATTGGAACCCAAGTGCAGAAAGTGGTCACAAACGGTTCCAAATAACAGCCCAGGCTTGCCTATGGCGGTGCAGCGGCTCAGCGGTTAAGAGGCTGGCCTTGTTGACTGGAAAGGCAGCAGCCCAGGTTCGAGACCCCAGTGCCACATGACGAGGTGAGCTCCTGTCCTCGCTCCAGCGCCTGCCGTTCAAAAGCAGGCAAATGCGAGTAGATAAATAGGTACATCCCTTGGGTGAGAGGACAACAGCACTCCGTGGTATCATATATTATATTTATTATATTTTTATACCGACCTTCTCCCGAAGGACTCAGGGTGGTGTACAGGGCAATAAATACAAAACAGGATACAAAAGTTAAAAACGATTAAATAAATGCCCAAGGTTAAAACAATAATTAAGACATATTTAAAACCCCAACCCTAACCCATCAGACCAGGTCAGACTGCTCAAATAGATATGTTTTTAGCTCGCGCCGGAAGGAGAGAAGGTCGGGGGCCGTCCGGAGCTCAACCGGCAAGCGGTTCCATAGGTCTGGTGCGCCCACAGAGAATGCTCTCCCCCTGGGGGCCACCAATCGACATTCTTTGATCGGAGGCACCCTGAGGAGGCCCTCTCTGTGGGAGCGCACTGGACGGAGGGAGGTTGACGCCGGCCGCAGGTGTTGCCGTAGGTAATCCGGACCCATGCCATGTAGGGCTTTGTAAGTCATTACTAACACCTTGAATCTCACCCGGAGGACAACCAGCAGCCAATGCAGCTCGCGGAGCAAAGGTGAAACATGGGAGTATCGGGAAACTCCCAGCACAACTCGCGCGGCTGCATTCTGCACCAGTTGGAGCCTCCGAGTGGACTTCAAGGGCAGCCCCATGTAGAGAGCATTACAGTAGTCTAGACGAGAGGTCACGAGTGCATGAGTGACTGTACGCAAGGCATCCCGGTCTAGATAGGGTCGCAACTGGCGCACCAGGCGAACATGGGCAAAGGCCCCCCTAGTCACAGCTCCAATATGGTCTTCTAGAGAGAGCTGTGAATCTAGGAGGACCCCCAAGTTGCGCGCCCTATCTACGGGGGGTAATAGCTCACCCCCATGGCCAGAGATGGGATAATTGGAATTTCCCGGGATGCCGGCACAAACAGCCACTCAGTCTTGTCAGGGTTGAGTCGAAGCCTGTTCCTCCCCATCCAGACCCGGACCGCCTCCAGGCAACGGGACATCACGTCGAGGGCATCACTGGGGTGGTTTGGGGTCAAAATAAAAAGCTGGGTATCATCTGCATATTGGTGATACCCAACTCCAAAACCACGAATGATCTCACCCAGCAGCTTCATATAGATGTTGAACAGGAGAGGCGAGAGAACCGATCCCTGAGGAACTCCACAAATGAGAGGTCTCAAGGTCGATCTCTGCCCCCCTGCCAACACCGACTGCGAGCGTCCCAGAAGGTAGGAGGAGAACCACTGGAGAACTGTGCCTCCCACTCCTAATCCCCTGAGACGTCGCAGCAGGATACCATGGTCGATGGTATCAAAAGCCGCTGAGAGGTCTAAAAGGACTAGGACAGAGGAGCAGTCCCTGTCCCGAGCCCGCCAGAGATCATTCACCAGCGCGACCAATGCCGTCTCCGTGCTGTGCCCGGGCCTGAAACCCGATTGGTACGGGTCTAGATAATGCTGGCCACATGACCACAGAAATGTCTTCAAGGCTCAAGGGCCTTGAAACGGAGATGAGATGAGCAGCACCCCCTATAGTTGGCGACGACTAGTGGAGTAAAATCCACGAGGACTTCTTTGCTTACGGCAACAAGGGCAAGCTCAAGCTTGGTAAAACTTGCCTTACACAGAGATTGGAATAACTCAGTTGTCCACACGCAAGTCAAAGGGCGTTAATGCACCTACAGTCAAAAGGTGTACATCTGCCTGGAAAACAGTTCTGTAAGACCGGCCCCCTGCTGAGAAGGCCTATTTGCTAAGTGAAGGAAAGACCAGGAGCCTATCGCAGCTGATAAGTGTTTGATTTATTTAGTGACCGTTCAGAGTTACAGCGGTACTGGAAAAAGTGACTTATGACCTTATTTCCCCACACTTATGACCACTGCAGCATCCTAATAGCCACGTGATCAACATTCAGGCACTTGGCAACTGGCTCGTATTTATGATGGGGGTTGCATCATCCCCGGGTCACACGATCTCCTTTAGCAACAAGCAACGTCCACGGGGGAAGCCAGATTCTCTTAACAACCATGTGGCTAACTGAACAAAACTGCAGTGATTCCCTTAGCAACTGTGCCAAGAAAGGTCGTAAAATGGGGCAAAATTCCCTTAACAAATGTCTCACATAGCAACGGGCTCAATTGTAGTCATAAATCAAAGACTACCTGTACTTACAATAAACCATGTTAGCTCCTTTTTCTGCCATTGGTCCTAACTGTCACATAATAATAATAATAATAATAATAATAATAATAATAATAATAATAATAATAATAATAATAATAATAATAATAATAATAATAATAATAATAATAATAATAATAAGGAGGAGGAGGAGGAGGAAGAGGAGGAGGAGGAGAAGGAGGAGGAGGAGGAGGAGGAGGAGGAGGAGGAGGAGAAGGAGGAGGAGGAGGAGGAGGAGGAGAAGAAGAAGAAGAAGAAGAAGAAGAAGAAGAAGAAGAAGAAGAAGAAGAAGAAGAAGAAGAAGAAGAAGAAGAAGAAGAAGAAGAAGAAGAAGAAGAAGAAGAAGAAGTAGTAGTAGTTGGAAGGGACCTTGGAGGTCATCTTCTCAGGATACAGATAGCAACGGCCTGGAGAAAGAAGTCAAAAAGTCAAGATGGTAAGTACAAGTGTGCAAAGGCTTTTTCTTTGTCACAATTACTTGCTTGAGGCTGCCATCTTGTTCTTTTTCTATCCCTCACTCTTGACGTCCCTGTCTGATTGCTACAGCTGCCGTCCTTCTCCTCTTTCTCCAACATGGGAAACATATAAACCAGGGGTCTTCAGACTTGGCCCTTTCATGACTTGTGGACTTCAACTCCCAGAATTCCTCAGCCAGACACGAGGAATTCTGGGAATTAAATTCCACAAGTCATAAAAGGGCCAGGTTTGAAGACCCCTGATATAAACAATATTTCATGGATTCCTCCTTGATAGATCACGTTTGCATTTGTTACTGAAGCCACGTATACCGCATGCTAACAAATGGTTTGATAAACATTAAGTATTTTTATCAGGGCTAATCCTAGAAAAGGAGAGACAGCAGACAAATGACGTGCTATCTTGGGCTTGATTTGTTCTTGGTTGGAGAGAAAAAGGCAGGGCTGACTTGATGAGGGACACATTTTACTTAATTAAAGCACTTTCACCTCACTCGGTAGCCAAAAAGCCTTCCAGATAGAGTCGTAGTGTAAATTGCAGTCTTACAATATAAATGACGTGTCACAGATGTAGAGGTCGAGGGAGAGAGAGACAGAGACACAGAGAGAGAGAGAGAGAGAGAGAGAGAGAGAGAGAGAGAGAGAGAGAGAGAGAGAGAGAGAGAGAGAGAGAGAGAGAGAGAGGGAGACACACACACACACACACAGAGAGAGAGAGAGAGAGAGAGAGAGAGAGAGAGAGAGAGAGAGAGAGAGAAAGATAGAGGGAGACACACACACACACACACAGAGAGAGAGAGAGAGAAAGATAGAGGGAGACACACACACACACACACAGAGAGAGAGAGAGAGAGAGAGTGTTGAGAAAAGGGAATCAAACTGGTCCCAATTCCCAACAAAACTGGTCCCAATGATCGGCAAAGATGTTTTTTCAAGAATAGACATGATTTGGATCATAATCTGTGAATTAGGTTTATAAAATAAAGGATTTTTTTTTAGATGGAAACTAAGTGAAACTACAGAAAGAAGGAATACAGGTAGACCTCGTTGTACAATTATAAGTGCACATAGAATTGCAATTGTAAGTCACTGCGGTCGTAAATTGAGGTATCATGTGACTGGATTCAAAGTTATGACAATCCATTTTCCCCAATGGGCTTTTTTTATGAGAAACTGGAAGCAAACACCAGAAATGCAGTGTATGCCTCCCAGCATACACAAAGGACAGCACAGCAGGAGGCTGATGGTGCAGATCAGCAGAGGGGCTGGACAGCTCCCGGGGATGACTGCTCACTCAGGATAAGCCTAATGACTTAAGCTGTTGACAGTCCCAGGCATGGTCAGCCTGGTGGGAAGCCAGGATCTACATCCATTGTCACCTGCACTGGCAGGAAGCCCAGGTTTGAACTGATTGGATGCCATCCACCTGGGCAGGTACAAATAGACGCCAGGCTTCCCTGTTTCCCCAGTTCGTTCTGTTCAGAATAAACTCATCTTTACCCCAGCTCTGTGTCCGTCTCTATGTGAAGCACGCGACTTTACAAGAAACCAGCAAAAAAATGGCCATAAAATTAAGCTGGTTACCAAGGGACCAAATTCGATTGTGGACAATTGTCATAACTCTGAAAACAGGTGGAAAGAATCTGTGGGAAGGTCTGTCATAAGTTTAAACGGTTAAATTAAAATCTTCCTTTAATTCAAAGGAAACTGGAATAATCTTTGGAACATAATTTAGGTGAAGTCCCTGATTTAAGAACGGTTTGAGACGCAAGTAAAGCTTTTATCAGAGGTTAATTTATCCAGCCAAACAGTGAACTGAAAAAGAAAAGGTGGGACAAAACACAATGGATGAAATAAAAAGAAGAAGAAGAAGAAGAAAAAATTAAATTTCCAGAGGAGACACGTATTCCTCAACAAATTAAGCTTTTACAATGACAATTATCTGTGTTAACCGCCAGGGAAGTGGAAAGGAACATGAATTATCTGAAACAAACAATTTGGAGTTTGCAAATAAAGCAGGGAAGTGGCTTACAATTACAAAATGAAAAAGAAATGATATTGAAATTATAAAAAGGAGATTATTAATGATCAAAATTATACATCTGGTGCAGCACTCACGTTTCTGATTTTTTTTCCCCATTACCACACACGTACCTGCAGGATTTTAAAAAATTTCTCTTCAGCACCTCTCGACCTCCGGGCTGTATAACCATAATGTTTTTCATTCCACTTGAAAACAAACCCCGATTTAATCCTGACTGGGGCTTTGTCCCTGCAAACAGTCCAACAAGCAATCATCACCCATCTTTCTTGCCCAAGTCCTGAGTATTGCAGAACTGGCAACCAATGATGGCTTAGCAATTTAGCCAGTAACTGAAGTCTCCAACTTCGTGGATAAATCTACATACCCTCCGATTTAAAGAAAAATTCTTTCTCCAGGTATGATTATGGCTCATGGTGTAGCTCTTGGCATATTGGGAGATCAGATTTGGCCAGGGACATTTGCACCAGGAAACAGGACCTGCTTTTTCCAATAATTCTGACCGCCCTAAAAATAATCAGAAAATATTAGAATATTCCAATATGGAGTGTTCCAATATTTGAGGGGCTGCCACAAAGAAGAGGGGGGGTGTCAACTTATTTCCCAAAGCACTAGAAGGCAAGACGAGGAACAATGGATGGAAATTCATCAAAGCAGAGAAGCAACCTAGAACTAAGGAGAAATTTCCTGACAGTGAGAACAATTAATCAGCGGAACAACCTGCCTCCAGAAGTTGTGAATGCCCCAACACTGTGCATTTTAAAGAAAAGATTGGACAACAATTTGTCTGAAGTGGTGTAGGGCTTCCTGCCTGAGCAGGTGTTTGGCCTAGAAGACCTCCAAAGTTCCTTCCACAGGAAGGATTCTGTTTTCTGGGATCATGTGATCAGCAGAAAATCATCTCAGTCTTGCCTTGGAATTGCATTGCATTCCTGCTTGGAAGATCTATCTATCTATACATACATCTGTATATATCGTATGTATGTATATTGTACATGTAGATATTTGCAGTGGTGGGATTCAGCCGGTTCACACCACTTTGGCAGAACCGGTAGCTAATGTTTTGTTGCCCGGGCCCAGAATGGACTTCTGGAAGTGGCATCCACATGGAGAACCGGTTGTTCACATATTCAAATCCCACCACTGGATATATGTATATATCTTTATGAATATTATATATTGCCTGGAGGCTAAAAGATATAAAGAAGGGTTGCTGGAATTCGGTATGTCTAGTTTGGTGAAAAGAAGGACCCGGGGTGACATGGTAGCCGTATTCCAATATTTGAGGGGCTGCCACAAAGAGGAGGGGGGGTCAACCTTATTCTCCAAAGCTCCTGAAGGCAGGAGAAGAAACAACGGATGGAAACTAACCAAGGAGAGAAGCAACCTGGAATTAAGGAGAAACTTCCTGACAGAGAGAACAATCAACCAGTGGAACAGAAGTTCCCTTCAGAAGTTATGGGTGCTCCAACACTGGAGACTTTTAGGAAGAGACTGGGCTGTCAGCTGTCTGGAATGGTCTAGGGGGGTGTCCTGCTTGAGCAGGGTTTGGACTAGAAGACCTCCAAGGTCCCTTCGAACTCCACAATGCTGTTGTCTTCCAAGCAGCAATGCAATGCAATGCAATTCTAAGTCAAGACTGAGATGTTTTTCTGCCGATCACATGATCCTTGACCAGGTATCCATCTGGATCTGGAAATCTCGTAGGATTTTATCTTATTCTCCATGACCATGTATATATATACCTATGTGTGTAGTGTGTGTATACATGGAAAATAAGATCCTTTGGGACTTCCAGATCCAGATGGACAGATAGGCACTGGCTAATCAACCAGACATCATGACAGTACACAAAGATCAGAAGAAAGCAATTTATATATATAAACTCGCATTATGCGTCATAGAGGATTATATGCAAGAGAAGCCTAAGTGCTGCCATCAATGCACTATCGCACATCCACGCAACCAATTTTCAGGGTGCCGTTTAGTATTTTATTCTGGGACGTTTTAAAAAGCAACAATTGACTGTTGCTGCTCTGGCAATTCTTAAACAAATTGGCTAAGCAAAAAAAAAGCCTCGCAAAACAATAGAAAGGGGAATATATTGAATAAAGGCGAAAAAATAAGCTTGTCTTCCTCTGAAGGGAATCAAATTGAAGCTTTTTAACCTTCCCGGTACGTTCCGCACCGTTGCCTTTTAAAATCAGTTGAAAATCATTTAAAATCAAATTGATTTTGGCTTTTACATTCAGAGGCACTTCAGCTTTTCCGCTTCCCGGGTTTTATCGGAGAAAGAACTTCAGCCAAGCTGGGTCTCAAATTGGCTGAAAATCAGCTCGGCATCTTCTGCTGCTTAGCGGAATTGTCTTATTTTTATTTCATTGCCAGCCAATCGCCCTCAGATTAGCTGGCTGTAGCATGGGGCATATTTCATGGGTCTTTTAACAGGGAAATGGGTTGCAATACAACGAAACATTTGTTTATAACAAGTGGCAAAACCGATATCTACAAATCTCAAAAGACAGGTGACTGGGGAAGATCTCCCCTTCCCTTGCTGTCTTCGGAGGGGAAAGCAAGTCAAAACACCAGAATATATTTCACCTCCTCTGTCCTTTTCAATATCAAGTAATAGGTGCCCAAATTGGACATTCTCTCAGCTCACCTGTTCCCATCTTTTTATGAAGGGCCCATTTGGATCCAGAAACCTCAAAGCCATCAGGTGAAATGGTCCCACGTTAGAAGCTACGCTACCGAGCTCTGACGTCACTCAAACCCACCTGCGTTTCTTTTCGAGACAAACAGATTAAAACCTGTAAACAGCTTTGTTTTTAACAAGCTGCTTCATCTTTCTTGGCGTGCTATTTAATATATACAGACCTTGAGAAACACCCTGTTGTGGAGCAGAAATAAGAGTTGCACAAAGCAAACGTGAATATTTAATCAACAGGCCACCAGCAACTTTTGACTCGTTGTCAAAATAAATAAATAAAGTTGTGTTGGTTTTTGAGAATGAACTGGCCTAATGGGATGGGATTTTGTAAGTTTTATTGAAGAGGTGTTTTTTTAGGGGGGAAAACGTTCAAAGGTAAACATGAAACAATATCAAGAGTTAGAAAGATAAAAGAGAAAGACAAAAAAGGGATAAAGCAGAAGTGGGCAAAAGAAAAAAAGAAAACACAAAAAGATAGTTAATAAAACAGTTTTGGATCTTCTTCCCAGCTATTATGAATAGGATATTGGTGGAGCAGTGGGCTAATGCCTCCTTAAGTAACACCAGCTGCCTGCAATTAGTGCAGGTTCGAGTCCCACCAGGCTCAAGGTTGACTCAGCCTTCCATCCTTCCGAGGTAGGTAAAATGAGGACCCAGATTGTTGGGGGGAATTAAGCTGACTTTGTAATAATGCCGCTTGGGGGTGTGTGTGTGAAAGCCCTAATAAGCAGGCATATACATAGAATGAAGGCTACTGCTAAGCTTGTAAGCCGCCCTGAGTCTTCGGAGAAGGGCGGGATATAAATGGAATTAAAATAAATAAAATATACATAGAATGAAGGCTACTGCTAAGCTTGTAAGCCGCCCTGAGTCTTCGAAGAAGGGCGGGATATAAATGGAATTAAAATAAATAAAATATACATAGAATGAAGGCTACTGCTAAGCTTGTAAGCCGCCCTGAGTCTTCGAAGAAGGGCGGGATATAAATGGAATTAAAATAAATAAAATATACATAGAATGAAGGCTACTGCTAAGCTTGTAAGCCGCCCTGAGTCTTCGAAGAAGGGCGGGATATAAATGGAATTAAAATAAATAAAATATACATAGAATGAAGGCTACTGCTAAGCTTGTAAGCCGCCCTGAGTCTTCGGAGAAGGGCGGGATATAAATGGAATAAAAATAAAAATAAAATAAAAATGGATCCCTTCTCCACCTATTCTGCCATTATTAATCAGTAAAATCAGAAATCATCCATTCATTTCTTCAGCCAAAAAAAAAATATCCATAAAGGGTGGATTTGCCCCTCTGATCAGAATAGGAAATACGGAGTGAGCGTCATTCATTCTGATAACATTAGCAAACAGCTACAATTGATTAAGCAAAGTGCCGGGGGGGGGGCTGTCGTCGTCCCTAGCATGTGATCCCTGACTGATTGAGATCACTCAAGGAAGCAAGAGAGGAGAGAAAATTAGTGTGAAGAACAACAAAGAGGAGAAACAGCATGAAAACAGGGCCCAGGGGGGGAAAAATTGCAAAGAAGCTATGGAAAGAGGATGATCAAATGGTTTGCGGCAGGCCATTTTTTTCCTAAACTCTCTACTTTAGAGAGGAGGGAGAGAGAGAGAGAAAAAAACATCAAATATTTGTCTCGGTCCTAGACGTGCTTTGACTCGCTTTGAAAGACTGCCAAACCTCACACGAGGGATCGCGTGAGGGGATCCAGATGAGGTCACCTCTTTGTAGCTACATTTCTAGCGGACGAGGTGAACTACGATACATTGGATTGGTAGTTCTGTGCCACCGTGCACGCTGTTCGTGTAAAGGTACACGGTGTGCATTTTGCTGCAAATAACGCAATAACACAGTCAGAAGGGACAGTGGTGGGGTTCCAATATGTGAACAACCGGTTCTCTGTGTGGAAGTCCACTCTGGGCCTGGGCAACACAAAATTAGATACCGGTTCTGCCGAAGTGGTGCAAACCGGCTGAATCCCACCACAGGGAAGGGACCTTGGAGGTCTTCTAGACCAACCCCATGCTCAAGGCAAGAGATCCTATACCATTCCAGACAAATGTCTGCCCGATCTCTTCTTAAAGACCTCCAGTGATGGAACACCCATGTCCACAGCTTTGCTATCACTCCTAGTCCTTCTCTTCATTAGACTAGACATAGCTAGCTCCCTCAATCCTTCATCACATGGTTTAGCCTCCAGACCCCTGATCGTCTTTTTTCAGGTCTAGAATTTCTCACATGACCTGTCCCCACACTCACCCAAGACAAAATGAGGTCTTCTGAAACCCTTATTGAGATGAACCTGTACTGAAAAACACCTAGGCATAGGTTATGTCAATCAATCAGAATAGAACTGGAAGGTCTTCTGGTCCCCCTGCTCAAGCAGGAGACCCTAGACCATTCCAGACAGGTGGCTGTCCAGTCTCTTCTTAAAAGCCTCCAGTGATGCAGCCCCCATAACGTCTGGAGGCAACGTCTGTTCCACTAGTGAATTGTCCTCACTGTTAGGAAGTTACTCCTTAATTCCAGGTTGCTTCTCCCCTTGATGAGTTTCCATCCGTTGTTTCTTGTCTTCCCTTCTGGTTCTTTGGAGAATAACATGCCACATTCTTTGTGGCAACCCTTCAGCTATTGGAACACCGCTATCATGGCATTGTGAAGGATTTGGGGCCAGGCCCCATATCTACCTCTGGCGCTGTAACGTTTGCTTGTGAGACCATACAATGCTGCAAACAGAGGGTAAAGTGTAGTCAGGACTCTTGGTTAATCAAAGAGCTATAAGCTTTCTTCATAGCTCCAATTCATCCATGGAGGAATGGTATATACAGGTGGGAGGACAAAAGCTTTCCTCCTCCTCTTCTGTGCATTTCCTCAATGGAGGAATGGTAGCCATTTGCGTCCTCTTGAATCTTGCTCCAGATTCTGCACAAGGAGAGAAGCAACCTAGACCTAAAGGAGGCATTTCTTGATAGTGAGAACGTTGATCCAGTGGAATGGCTTGTCTTCAGAAGTTGTGGATGCTCCATTCTGGAAGTTTTTGAAAAGAGATTGGACAATCTATTTGTCCAGAATGATGTAGGGTCTCCTACTTCTGCAGGGGGGCTGGACTAGAAGACCTTGAAGGTTCCTTCCAACTCTGTTATTCTGTTAAATCAGGGAACTAAAGAGTAAATTTCCCACTGCAAGAGTCAGCCCAGCTTGAGGAAAGAGGGAAAGACTCATACAGGTTGCATATAAATATATAAATCAAAATAAATAAATAAATAAATATCCTTATGTTTTGCAGGCTCAGTCAGGCATCATAACATACTCATAATTTTTCTCCATCATGTCACGTTTGGTGAGCTATCCTACATCAAGAACGATGGCCTACCCAAAAAAACAAACAAACAGCTCTCAACTTCTTACATTATAACCAGCACTAGTGGGGTGTTTTTTTTTGTAAAAAAAAATCCCAACCGCAACCAGCTGACGAACACCTTTCAGACATTTTGATCTCTTAATGTAAAACTTTATTGAGTACATCACTTTGGTGCTAATGGGTTTCGCCAGACCACTCCCAAACCCATATAGTAAAAGCATTGAATTCCCCTTCCTCCCTCTGGATCAGCTCACGTTGCCCAATCAAGCAGGAAAAATATTGTTATGAGAAAGTGTCTCTAGGTCTGGCCAGACACCTGGTGTAACGTCCTTGGGTCTCATGGTCTGGCTTCTTGGTCTTTGAGGTCTGCATTCCAATTCTCTTCCCTCCTCCCAAGTTCATTGGCAAGCTGAGAAACAATATTTGTTGCACCAGCAAAACCGCGCTTCGAAACTTGACAGCCACACAACTAGCTTTCTTAAACAATCCCATGGAATCACAGTATAAAAAAAAATAGTATGCAGTTGTTTTTTGGACTGAATGAAAGGACAAACTGATGATTGCCCCCTCCCCCCCCAAGATTAATCCCTCCAGTTCCTCTTTCATGTGACAGCCATCATTATTTACAATGTTTTATAGCCTTTTATCAAGAGAGGCAAATGCCGAACAGAGCAAGCGCAACGGAGTCTCCCCATTCAGGGAAATCAGAAAAGGAGAAACACCAGAGTACTGATAAATATTATGAAGGGAAACGTGCATGTGGAAATGCTGGAGAGTGTCTTTTCATCATTCTGTTTTGCATCTGACAGCTGGATGCTGTTTTAATGAGTTTCAGTTCTTCCACCCCGCCTGGCCTCGCCTTCAATTCTACAGAAAGAGGACACTAGAGAAATGGCTGGAAACAACAGCCAGGAAGTCGCCGTTAACTGAAACATTCTGGCACTGACATGCCACCAGTTGGGTCTCTCAGATGTTCGTTCCTAACCGCCTGGTTTCATCCAGGTGAGAACTCCTTTTTCATTCGGACAGAAGCAAAATTAGATGCTACCGTCACATCTGCCCCCACCCCTCCTTCCAAGCAAAGAACGTCACCGCTGGGAGTTTAAAAGGGCTGCGTGCAACCTAGCCTCTTCCCATCATGGCGAAATGTGATATTAATGTCATTCTGTTTGTATTAAAATTTTGCTTTCAACCCCAGCCTTCCTCTTCGCAGTCATGGTGCCAACTTCAAAGGGCAGAAGCAACGGCCCATCTTTGAGTTAACTTCCCTTCACCTGAGGGACGTCGGGAGGATCAAGTCGCACTGTCTCTTGGTTGACAACTGTGTGACTTTGACTCAACGTCACCCAGGCAGGGCCAAACCATCTGCATGCCAAATCAGGCACTGGGGGACCCTGCGTTCACCCCTGCATGCCAAGAGTTTAGCACCCCACGCCGTTGAGGGTCACGCTGTCAAGGCAATCAAAACCAGGTTTTGAATGGATTGAAGGGGACGGCCAAGTGATGGGGGAAAAGTTCAGAGAGCTTTTTTCCTCTCTGAATTTTTATAACAGCTGCTACACCAACATCACCTTGAAAAAAATGAGATGAGACAAATGAAGGGGTCCTGTTTAAGAAAAACCTTCCCCTCCCTCTGCATTTCTGATGGATTGTTAGTCAGAAGCTCAATATCACTGCTCACAAAGAGGCATTAACTAGCAATCGCTACAAATTCTTGCTGCGGTGTCTCTAAGGACTACAAGCCTGCATGAATAGTTCCTTTCTTTCATCCTCGCAACAAGCCTTTGATGTAGTTCACCCAGGAAACAGGTGCTTGCTGTCAGCCAATCAGAACTTTCCATTCTTGGCCAGTCTTTGAGCCCCGAGGTGTCCCATCCTGATGCTCACAAACAGAACGGAAGGCTTCAACCCACCCTTAAAGTCTGGGAGACAAGTTGAGCCAGGGAGGTAACAGTACAATGCAGTGTTCACAAATTATACTAGCTGCTTGTAAACTACATTCATTGTTGATGAAAACCTCTAGATTGCTAGAAGGAGGAGCTGGGACCTCCACCGCGTGATCACCAGGGAAGATTTCAACTCCTCTCTAGAAATGACCCACATTCAACATTTTACCTGCTTGACAGACAACTATGTATAGAATTGTAGGACTGGAGGTGTTCCTGAAGGTCTTCTAGTCCAACCCCCTGCGCAAAGTATAGGAGCCATCCCAGCCAAATGGTTGTCCAATCTTTTCTTGAAAATCTCCAGTGATGGAGCCCCACAACTCTGGGAGACAAGCTGTCCCATTGATTCATCGTTCTGCCAGGAAATTGCTCCTATTTCCAAGCTGGACCTCCCTCTGGTGAGCTTCCACCCATTCCTTTTTCTCCTGCGTTTGGGTACTTTGGAGAATACGTCAGTCCCCTCTTCTCTCAACAGAGGGGGAGGGATACGACATCATCTATCTCCAGTCTACAACAGAGTCCTTTCAACAGCTCCAAGAAGGCTCCATAACCATTTGCACCACACAGGTGATCCTGAGGAGACAGCTAAACCTCCAAGTGGCCTCAAGGACTCTCTAAGAGAAGGCAAATGACCAGCCGTCTGCAAGGAGTATAAATCCTTCCATTCCCCACCATTCACCCAGCGCTGAAGAAGCTTCTTGGATGAGAAGTGAAACATCTTCAAAGCAAAATAAGGAAGTCCAGTTGCCTCCTGAAAAAAAGCCCCTTTGGGAATCCCCTCTTCTGTGTGACAGCCCTATCATATCTCCCCTAATCCTGCTCTTTCTTAGGCTAATTACCTTAGCCATTAATCATACGATTTAGCCTCCTGACTCCTTATTATCTTTGTTGTTCTTTTCTGAACTCTTTCTAGGACCTCACCATCTTTTTTCATTATACCAATTCCAGTAATCAACTGATTTCAGCTTAATCTTTAATCTAACCCATAATACACAGAGGAATTTTCATCACAAATTTTGTCTCACCTGAAATTTTTTGCCTTTCCTACTGAAACCTCAGCTGCATTTCCTACCTTTGATATCAAGGACATCCTACCTTTAACTCCTCAGGGCCCATATTTCACTCAAATCTAATTTTTAAATGTTAGGAATCAACCACAGGATTGATATCTACCCTTCCAGAATTAATCTCCATCAGAAATTTGCAATACAAAAGCCCTAATTCTAAACTCAATTGAAATTAGATTTTTACCTGGCATGCCCTTATACCTACATGTAGTAGAAGCGAAACTATAAACATCATATAGTTAAGATAAGCCAGTATCAACAGACACAATATAATGATCAATATAAAACTTCATCTAATCAAGGCACTGCCGTAATTTAAGTCAGTATAAAGTATTGCTGAGGAAAAGAAAGTTCTCCTAACTTGATCCTGACAAGCGAAGATCCTGAAACATGGATCAAATCCCAGGGTCAAACTCCAAATGTAACTCAAGGGAGACTCAATTCTACAAAAAAAAAAAAAAACCAGAATTCCATAGATGAGCAAGACCCTGAACCATGAGATGGCTGTTCTGCTATGAAGGAAAATTAAAGGTAAAGGTAAAGGTTCCCCCGCACATGCGTGCTAGTTGTTTCCGACTCTAGGGGCCGGTGCTCATCTCCGTTTCAAAGCCGAAGAGCCAGCGCTTGTCCGAGGACGTCTCCGTGGTCATGTGGCCGGCACGACTAGATGCCAAAGGCGCACGGAACGCTGTTACCTTCCCACCGGAGTGGTCCCTATTTTTCTACTTGCATTTTTACGTGCTTTCGAACTGCTAGGTTGGCAGAAGCTGGGACGAGTAACAGGCGCTCACTCTGCTACGCGGCACTCGGGATTCGACCCGCCAAACTGCCAACCTTCTGATCGACAAGCTCAGCGTCCTAACCCACTGAGCCACCGCATCCCTGAAGGAAAATTAAATAAACTTAATTACATGGAAGAGTCAAGAACACACAAACATTGCCATCAAATTCTTCGGCTCAAAAAAATCAGCGTCCTCAATTTAAACTGATCGTGCTCCCAAAACTTGGTCAGTGGAAGGATTGATGGAAGGAGGATATAGGGAACTTGAGGCCTGGACCACGAAGATCAGGAGCTAAACCTTAGCCCCTGGATGGAGAGCAGAGTCAGGAAAGCTTGCCCACAAACTACCAACGAAGAGAGTCTAATGAACAAAAAAGGACAATGGGTGACATGATAGCAGTCTTCCGATATCTCAGGGGTTGCCACAAAGAAGAGGGGGTCCAAGCTGTTCTCCAAAGCATCAGAAGGCAGAACAATAAACAATGGATGGAAACTCATCAACGAGAGGAGCAACTTAGAACTAAGGAGAAATTTACTGACAGTGAGAACAATAAACCAATGGAACAACTTGCCTCCAGAAGTTGTGAATGCTCCAACACTGGAGGTTTTTAAGAAGAGACTGGACAATTTTTCTGAAATGGTGTACCGTACGGTCTCCTGTCTGAGCAGGGGGTTGGACTAGAAAATCTCCAAGGTCCCTTCTGTTATTCTGTTATCTGTTTAGATCAGGGGTCTCCAAACACGGCAACTTTAAGACTCGTGGACTTCAACACCCAGAATTCCCCAGCCAGCCATGTCTAGGAGTTGAACTCCACAAGTCTTAAAGTTGTCAAGGTTGGAGACGCCTGGTTTAGATAACAATATTTGCAATGGGAAATGTGGCATACAGACCATAATTCAAATCTAAGTCTTGGCCTATTGAGTGGGAAGTGGTTTTTTTCCTAGATAAGTGCGGAATAAGACCGCAGCCTGAATCATTTTTAGAGTGTACATCAGAATAACTTATTAATTCACCATACATATAACTCATTCCCAAGACAGAAAGATTTACAATAATGAATGATTCAGTCATTTATATTACTCTACTTTGTTGGGTTGATATCTTATGACATCCTTCATTACATATTAGGCTTCCAGATACCATTTCTTGTAATAAATTTATCTCTGCACTCAGTTATTGACTGTATCTTGTTTGAAATTAATTAATATCAAGTTGCTTGGAAATTTACTTGCTGGAACACCCGTGACACTTATTAGGCAGTGTTTATTTAACTGGTCACCTTCTATTTTGTTTTTTAAAAATGCAGAACTAAGAAGCCGCTTTAGACTTTTACAGCGACAGTGTTCACCTTCCCTTCAAAATGAGAAATATCTTCCTTGCCAAACATCTTACAAACGTAGGCTAATAATAATGATAACAACAACAAAAATAATAAATGACCTTTTGTAAGCAGGCCAAGATTATGCACACCATTTTTTTATAACTTTAATCTGACATTAAGCCCCACTGGACTTTAAAAAAAACTTCACTGTAAATTATAGCCAGACTTGGAAAAGGTTGGAGGCAATTTCAAAGACACGAACCGAAATGGTATCAACTGTTTGCCATGACTTAGTTCACCAATTAAACATCCAACTGTTCTAATAAATTTAAAATCTGAACCTCCACTGAATTCAATGGGAGTGGAGGAAGGACTTGAATGGGACTGTGTGGTGTGCATCTATCTTCCAAAGCTGGTCCCACTAGATTAAGTGAGGGTTGCTTCCAAGTTCACGTGTGTAGCACTACAGCTGTGAAATTACATTAATAATTGTGAAAGAAAACAGACGGCCAACATATCCAAAAAGGGAGAGAGAAAGAGAGTTCCCAGATTGTCTTCAAAGCACAATCTTTGGCCCAGTTCCACTCGCACCTGGCAAATACCTGACATGAAAGCGCCACAAAATTTGCAAACGTTTAATATTTCCCTTCCCACGTCAATAAAACCAGCTAAGCTCCTGTACTGATTAGCATCAGCAGAGATTTGAAAGATGCATCAGCCCAGCATGAAACAGCTGTAGAAGGCTACCTTCTAGTCGGAAGAGACACCACCCCCCCCAAAAAAAATTATTTTTGTATTTGACGATGTGTGTGCAGGAGTTGTAAAGCTCCTTTGATACCACCATCAGGCTAATGAAGGGGTGTACAAATGACACCGTGCTTAGGAAGGGTGTGTTGGTGTGTAGGTTGTTGGTGTGGAGATGGTGACAGTGTTGATCAGGAAATAAACAGTGCTGTGCTGGATTGGACCCTGACCAGCCTAGGCCAGGTGTAGGCAACCTTGGCTCTTTTATGACTCGTAGACTTCAACTCCCAGAATTCCTGAGCCAAGGAATTGAAGTCCACAAGTCATAAAAGGGCCAAGTTTGAAGACCCTTGTTCTAGAGGCTGCCTCATCACCCCTTTTGCAGTTCAAATCTATTGTATTTGGGTGACAAATGGGGCTATTAAGATGTTGAGACTCTAGAAAGAGGGCAGAGAAGAGCAACAAAGATGATCACGGGGCTGGAGGCTACAACATGTAAGAAACGGTTGTAGGAATTGGATATGTCGAGTTTAATGAAGAGAAGGACGAGGGGAGACATGATAGCCATCTTCCAATATCTCAGGGGTTGCCCCAAAGAAGAGGGGGTGTCAATCTATTCTCTAAAGCAACCAAGGGTAGGACAAGAAGCAATGGATGGAAACTAATCAAGGAGAGAAGCAACCTAGAACAAAGCAGGAATTTCCTGACAGTGAGAACAATTAACCAGTGGAACAACCTGCCTCCAGAAGTTGTGAATGCTCCAACACTGGAAATCTTTAAGAAGAGATTGGACAGCCATTTGTCTGAAATGGTCTAGGGTCTCCTGCCTGAACAGGGGGTTGGACTAGATGACCTCCAAGGTCCCTTTCAACATTATTATTATTATTATTATTATTATTATTATTATTATTATTATTATTATTATTATTATTATTATTATTATTATTATTATTATTATTATTATTATTATTATTATTGGAGTAGAGAATTCAGGATTTACTGTATTTGTACATTCCTACGTTCCCGAATCCCAACATTCTCCTTAGCTTTTTAAAACTTCAGCCTTACAGACGTTTATCTGGAATCAGGCGTGGTTGAACTCAACGGAGCTGACACCAGTGCAGAAATGCCTTAGATGGATTTAGCTGCCAGAAGTTCCTCTGAAACCCCCCCCCCCCAAATTCCTTGCTTTGAGGTTTCGAAAAGTTGACTGTGGCAGTCATCTGGAATAATCTTCTTTTTATGTCAATGAAATATAACGTTACTTACCAGCCAACATAAATTAAACCTTCCTTACAGTTGTTAGAACAGGATTAAAAAAAAAAACAACGACCTCAGACTACTGAGTCATGTGTGCTTCCTTCATTTAATCCGTCTGTTGCCAGGAGCTGCAAAAACCATCAGCCTTGGGACTTCGCTTAGCTTTATGGAGCCCAGGCTTAGTCGGGTTTTCATGTTTCTATTTTTCAGTTATTTAAATTGTTATCAAATCTGATTCTCTGTACCACTGTGAAGTTTAAGCAAAATCATTTGGGGCTTGGATAATTTATTAAGACTTTGCACATTTTGCTGCTGGATAGTAATATCTTTTTTTTTCTTCCTCTCCCCCAATAAACTTTACCTGGTACTTATTTGCATCCTCCCCTTTTCTCCTCTCAAATTGCAATTGCAAACCTGTAGCCACAATTCTACCTGGAAAGGAAAAAACAGCCTGGTTAAGAGGGGTTTTATTGTTGTTCCAGGAACTGTCAAATGAAGGGAGCGGAATACGGTCAGGTTATTTTTCTGTCGGTTGGTTGAAAGTCAGTTCTGATGGGCCCACATCGTTCCCCGTGTATCCTCGGTGTTTTAAGATTGGCAGATGATTGTTGCAGATGACCTCCGGGTTTAGGGAGGGATTTGGAGACTGCAAACATTTTCCCTGTGAAAGCATCCCAAATGATTTTTTTTTCTTCCCGAGGTAGTATCAGGTGCCTGACGAACTCAAGCAACAAAGATGGAGATACCAACCAGGCATAATCAACCCCACCACAAACTTACAACTGCCTATTCTCAAACGCCCTTCTCGATCTGGTGCTAAGCAGATGGGTTATAAATTACAACTTCTAGAATTTCTAGCCACGCTGGCTGAGTTAGAGTTCCAGTAGGGCACCACCTCGGGGAAAACAGTTGCCTTGCATACCAAAATGCTAAACTTCTGGAAATGAGATGATCCCAGGAGCCAGGCTGCATAGCTTCAAGCTCTCTTCCATACCTTCAGCCTGGACAGTGTTTATTCTGACATAAAAACCGTGTCCAGCGTTCAAGGTTCCTTCTCTCCCACCCCACCTCTTTTGCTTGTCCTTCCTTCTTTGTTCTTTCTGTCAGGTAGAAAGTCACTATTGGGGTTGAAAGAACCACGTATCGCGAGAACACGGGAAATGTGTTAATGAAGAGGAGAGAAGGAGGAAGAGTTTCAATTCTCCACTAGAATCGTCAACTTTCTTTGAAGAATCGGATCCTTTTCTCTTCCACCATAACTCGAGGAAACCCCCTCCCTTTTGAAATATTATTAAGGCAAACATACTGTGATTTATGTAGAAATAAGGTGCTACTCTAAAGCATGGAAAAGCTGGAAAGTGACGGTCTGTCTAAAGCAGAAAGTGGTACGTCTAGATTAACTATCTCTGGCAAAATAAAGCCAGACAGAGTGAAAAGCCACATGTGTCTTTTAAAGTGAATGGTTTACATTCCCCTGTCAAGTGTCTTTCGATTATTTCTCTCTGCTAATTCACAGCTTTGCCCTTTACTTTCCAACTGCAGGTAAGAAAAAGTCCACCTGCCTGGCTGGAGAACGGCACTCTGACGAGAAGCACCACCAGGCCTGGCCTTAGCAGAAGCAAAGCGCTCTGGAAAGCATATTTTAATTGGAGCCAAACAAAGTCAGATCGCCGACATCCATCTCCGCTTCCAGGATAAAAGTGGAGGATTAGAATGTTCAGAGAGAGAAGGAACGCATCAATCTGACTCTCATGTTTTATGTCCTTCGATCTAAATGCAGCTGGCTGTTTTGGTTTTAAGGGGATGGGATTTTCTTGAGGTCTTGATCGATTTCACAGAGACTTTGGGGTGATCATAACTGCACGAAACAGATGCTCCCCAACATTGCATTTACCCAGGGTGGGGGGTGGAATTGCTAAGGGAAGTATTTGCTCCACTGTCTCTCTCTCTCCATATTTCCTGATTCCTCTTGCAAATTATCCCTGGTGATTCCTGGAAGAGAGAAAAAGCTTTTGGGGATGGGAACTGGATTTTTTAAACAAATTCTTAATCGTGCCTGCAAGGTGTCTCTCCAGTCACCACATTTCTGCCCAAGAAGCGTCTAATTCTGAGTAAATCTTGCCATTCTTCATATGTTTTACCCTCCAGCCCTTAATCATCTCTGTTGCCCTTCTCTGCATTCTTTTCGGAGTCTCAACATCTTTTTATAATGTGGTGACCAGAACTGGATGCAGTATTCCAAGTGAGGCCTTACCAAGGCATTGTAAAGCAGTACCGGAATTTCATGTGATCTTGATTCTATTCCTCTGTTAATGCAGCCCAGGATTGCGTTGGCTTTTTTGGCTTCACACTTCTTACCACCACAGTGTAGGTCCACATGTGGGTTCAGACCCTGAGCAGCTCTTTATTCTTCGCCACCATGGTTCTCATCACCTCCTCTCTGAATTCACTTCCGGAAGGACCATCTCTGGATCCGCAAGTACTGAGAAAGCTACGGCACCAATTAGTTTTGGGCTGCTCACTCCATCTCTACATGCAACACTTGAATCATTTCTCTCTAGGGAAGTGAATTTTTACTTGTTACATATTAAGGCAGGGGAGAAACCAACAACAACAACAACAAAAATATGCCAGTTTGAACAAAGTGCTACCAGCTCCACAAATTCCTTCACCCGTTTGCCCCACGGTGGCCTTCATGTGAGAAACTGCTTATTTGGACTTCTGACAAATGTTGAAAGGCATGTAAAATATCATCGTCACTTTGCTTTGTCCCAGAAGTCATAATGCTGTGTCACATTTAAGCCCTGAGTCTGGAAAGGGAAACCATTCATCAGTTATTCAATCTTCAAACATCTAACTCAAGAACACAGCCTGTTTTAAATGTGTCACTCTTCTGACACCGACGCCTTCCATTCCACTGCAACTTTGGCCAGACCGAGAGACAACAGGACTGATACGTGATGTAGAACTTTTTGCTCTGCTCTGCGACTTTCATCCAGTCCCCCTTGCATCGGAACTGTGCTCCAGTTGGAGGCGTCTGCAGGACAATGGTAGCCTTGTGGGCCAAAGGCACTTTTTCAGGAGGCAACTGGAGTTCCTTGTTTTTCTTTGAAGACACTTCGCTTCTCATCCAAGAAGCTTCCTCAGCTCTGACTGGATGGTGAGGAATGGAAGGATTTATACTCCTTGCAGACAGCTGGTCATTTGCCTTCTTTTGGAGAGGCGTTGAAGCCATTTGGAGGCTCATCTGTGTCCTAAGGGTCACCTGAGTGGTGCAAATGGGTGTGGAGACTTCTTGGTGCAGGATGTTTTTTCTGCCCTGGGTCCCTTTCCTGTCGAAGACAGGTGCAAGGGCTTGGGGATGAGTCTGTGATGAGTCTCAAGCTGAAGCACAAATGGTTCCTGCAGTCTGCAATGTTTCCTGGAAATCCGTTCATTCTCCCACACCCTTCGATTCTCCGTCATCCAGGTATGGTTGTCCCAAAGCTGCTTTTTCAGGAGGCAACTGGTCTTTCTTGTTTTTATTTTTAGCTGCTTGCAAGGAGTATAAATCCTTCCATTCCCCACCATCCAGTCAGAGCCAAAGAAGCTTCTTGGATGAGAAGCGAAACGTCTTCAAAGAAAAACAAGGAAGTCCAGTTGTCCATGGGACAGCCAGGAAGTGACCTCCCCATCACAAGAACCATCACAAGGCCCTCACCTGAAGTGACCTCCCCATCACAGGACCCATCACAAGGTCCTCACCTGAAGTGACCTCCCCATCACAGGACCTACTGACCACACGAAGCCCTTATAAACAGAGGGACACTGACACTGATGGCCACTAAACTCCGCTGAAGATATTATCTAGCCTGGTAAAGGAACATTCAGAAACCAACCCACATGCTCGGAGAACGAACCTCCACCCTCAATTTTGTGATGGGTTCGGCTACGACCCCTATCACCCCCGCCATTTAACTTCCCACTTGAAGATTGGGGAAACTGCAGTGCAAAGTGTGTGGAAAGTGCCAGGTTGGGAAAATGCCGGGGAAGGAGGAAAAAGAGGGATCAGCCTAGAATTCCTATGTAGCCACAAGGGAACTACATCCAACCTCCCCAGAACTCAGGTTACCCTTATCTAAGGAGATTCTTGTGCATAGCCATAAATAGCAATAATTCAGTTTCATTGGACCTTTACACATGGACTTGATCTTTCGCACCTGACATTAATCTTCTCAACTAACAGTTAGCACCTGTTTGGGGTTGGATAAGGGTCAATGTAATTCAAGGGAGTTGAGCTTAGTTTGATTATGGCTACGTAAGGATTCTAGGCTGATCCCTCTTTTAACTCCACCCCCAGGTTCAGCTGCTTCTCCTACTGAAAAGCATTTTAGAGTGAAATGCTAACAGCAGGTATCTTGAGAAGATTTTTATTTTTATTTTTTTATTTTAATCCCATTTATATCCCGCCCTTCTCCGAAGACTCAGGGCGGCTTACAATCTAAGCACAAATCAAATGTGAAGTTGCTCTCTGGATTACTTGGCTGCTTGACTGGAGATTTTTTTCCCCAAGCAGATTAGCATTATTTCTAACACTGTCATAGGTACCGATGAGGCAATGTATTGTATGAACAATTTCTTATTACACTTGGAAATTGGTGGGAAGTGGTAGAATACAATATTTCCAATATTGCAGTATTTTGGAGCAGTAAAAATAATATTCTGCCGTGTAACCTCGAACTTAAAGGCCAGCTTCTACTGGGCTCAATAACAACTCCACTTGGCTTCACCACCTCTTGGACCTACCAGCACCCCAACTAACCACAGTCCAGTCTGCCTCTGCCTCCCCCCCCATTTCTCCAGGCCCTAATGACTCCCATCAATGGGGGGGGGGACTTTGAGGCACCTGCCACATTCACCAAAGGCTGCCTGAAGTTGCTCAGGCCATCTGTCAACGTGAGACTGGAAAGTAGGCTTCAAGGCCAGCGTGGCGTGGAAACGCACCCTGAGCCAACCTGAAAGGGCCAGGGAGGATGCGCTTGTGGCCCAGAGGCGACTGTCAAGCCAGAGCGCTGCCCCCTCTGATGCTGTGACACCTGCTCTTCCCCCCCCCCCGGGATGATGAGATTTGGCTCCTCCGAAGTGTCCATGTGTGATAACAGCAAGCTCTGCTGGAAGCAGGGCATCGCCATCACTTTGCAGTAGGTCCTGATGGTTTCCACCATTAGACACCTGTCCTTCTGGCAAGTCTCTTCTGGTTACCAAGGAGAAGCAGGAAGGAAACTTCTTTGTCCCCTCCAATTTGCATCAGAATCGCATCATTAACATTCAAGGTAGTTTTCCTGCAGTTAGTTACAAGTTGTTCCAGAATAGAATATAGAATATAGAATATAGAATATAGAATATAGAATATAGAAAATAGAAAATAGAAAATAGAATAGAATAGAATAGAATAGAATAGAATAGAATAGAATAGAATAGAATAGAATAGAATAGAATAGAATAGAATAGAATAGAATAGAATAGAATATGGAATGGAATGGAATGGAATGGAATGGAATGGAATAGAATAGAATAGAATAGAATAGAATAGAATAGAATAGAATAGAATAGAATAGAATAGAATAGAATAGAATAGAATAGAATAGAATAGAATAGAATAGAATAGAATAGAATATGGAATGGAATGGAATGGAATGGAATGGAATAGAATAGAATAGAATAGAATAGAATAGAATAGAATAGAATAGAATAGAATAGAATAGAATAGAATAGAATAGAATAGAATAGAATAGAATAGAATAGAATAGAATAGAATAGGGGAGAGGAGAGGAGAGGAGAGGAGAGGAGAGGAGAGGAGAGGAGAGAAGAGAAGAGAAGAGAAGAGAAGAGAAGAGAAGAGAAGAGAAGAGAAGAGAAGAGAAGAGAAGAGAAGAGAAGAGAATAATAGGGTAGGGTAGAAGAACAGAATAGAATAGAATAGAATAGAATAGAATAGAATAGAATAGAATAGAATAGAATAGAATAGAATAGAATAGAATAGAATAGAATAGAATAGGGGAGAGGAGAGGAGAGGAGAGGAGAGGAGAGGAGAGGAGAGGAGAGGAGAGGAGAGAAGAGAAGAGAAGAGAAGAGAAGAGAAGAGAAGAGAAGAGAAGAGAAGAGAAGAGAAGAGAAGAGAAGAGAAGAGAAGAGAAGAGAATAATAGGGTAGGGTAGAAGAACAGAATAGAATAGAATAGAATAGAATAGAATAGAATAGAATAGAATAGAATAGAATAGAATAGAATAGAATAGAATAGAATAGAATAGAATAGAATAGAATAGAATTGGAATTGGAATGGAATGGAATGGAATGGAATGGAATAGAATAGAATAGAATAGAATAGAATAGAATAGAATAGAATAGAATAGAATAGAATAGAATAGAATAGAATAGAATAGAATAGGGGAGAGGAGAGGAGAGGAGAGGAGAGGAGAGGAGAGGAGAGGAGAGGAGAGGAGAGGAGAGGAGAGAAGAGAAGAGAAGAGAAGAGAAGAGAAGAGAAGAGAAGAGAAGAGAAGAGAAGAGAAGAGAAGAGAAGAGAAGAGAAGAGAATAATAGGGTAGGGTAGAAGAACAGAATAGAATAGAATAGAATAGAATAGAATAGAATAGAATAGAATAGAATAGAATAGAATAGAATAGAATAGAATAGAATAGAATAGAATAGGGGAGAGGAGAGGAGAGGAGAGGAGAGGAGAGGAGAGGAGAGGAGAGGAGAGAAGAGAAGAGAAGAGAAGAGAAGAGAAGAGAAGAGAAGAGAAGAGAAGAGAAGAGAAGAGAAGAGAAGAGAAGAGAAGAGAAGAGAAGAGAAGAGAAGAGAAGAGAAGAGAAGAGAAGAGAAGAGAATAATAGGGTAGGGTAGAAGAACAGAATAGAATAGAATAGAATAGAATAGAATAGAATAGAATAGAATAGAATAGAATAGAATAGAATAGAATAGAATAGAATAGAATAGAATAGAATAGAATTGGAATGGAATGGAATGGAATGGAATAGAATAGAATAGAATAGAATAGAATAGAATAGAATAGAATAGAATAGAATAGAATAGAATAGAATAGAATAGACCTCCAAGGTCCCTTCCAGATCTATTCGGATTGACCGAACTTGCAGTCTCCTCTTGCTTAGCATCTTTCAGTGGGTTTGAGCTAGGACACCTTGAAGACTCATCCAGGATAGCAGAAGGCCAGGAATTCTGGGGAATGAATTCCCACCATTGTATCAGGAATACACCAGTTTTATAGGAAACTTAACAACTGGCTGAAACCGAAATGAACTGGACCAAGAAAACCAGTTTGAGTGGCACCCCTGCTTGAACACTTCATGTACCCCTTCACCCTTCAAAGGCAAGGGAAAAAAAGGCGTGCCCAAGAAAACAGCTGCAGAAAGGAGCAGAAAGAGAAAAGTAGTTCCTCAATGTTGACTAGTTTCTAGGGAACAGAGTTCCTGGGGCTCAGGCACATGCATTTCATCTTTCCTGCACAAATCTTCTTGACAGACTAGCCAAGTAACTGATTGATCTTTTACTGCCTACCCACCACAGGATGAGGGCATTTGTCCATTCCTGACCATCCCAGCTGGTCAGGAACATATGGCCTAAAAGCCTCCTGGGACCCATCCTTCAACCTCACCCGGACAGGCCAAGATCTACTTAGACACAGGAAAGAGTAGGCAATGCCCTTATGCTATGGAGTAAGTGAAGGAACAGCATCTACTACCAACCCAAAGAAAGCAACGTCTCTCTACTCAAAGGCAAGAGGTTGAACACAATAGCTTGTGATCTGTACCATGGGAAAACAGCTGACCATTTGCACTTCATCCCTGAAACGACCTGCTTCTAACAAGAAACCAAGGGACATGTTCCTCCATCAGGATACAAGAGTTCATGACCACATTTGTTCAGGTTTTCCATGCTCCATTTGCAAAGAGCTACTCTGCCCTTAGTATGACCCTATGCCTTGGCCACGTCTCCTTGCACTAGACTAATGAAAACAATGAGAAACATCCTCTACTGCTCACTGATGACTTTGCAAGGAGGCTTTGATTCGGGCCTTTCTTCTCTTCCCCTCTCTCCCTTCTCCTCATCTTGCTGTTTTCCGTTCTCATCAGTCCATCCATCACAGGGTGGACATCACACTTTCCCTCCAAGCCTGTGGAAGTGCCATCTGGCTGTACCCTGTGGTATAAACATTTGTAAACTGCAGCCCACCCATGCAGGAACAAGCTGTTTGAATCATCGTGAACCTGGGGACCAAGCAGCTGAGAATTTGATGAAATTCAGCCTTGAGGAGGAAAAAAACCCAAACCCCACAACTTTGGCTGGTCAGAAACACATAACTTTAGATTCCCTAGCTAAATGAGTCCATCATTACCTTTAGGTAATGTAGAAGACGCACTACAATGGCTTTGCTTTCTTCCTCCCATTTTCATTTGTTCCACCTGAGCCATCATTTGCAGGAGCTCCTGGGTCCTCACCAGTCCCACGTGCCAGTTGGCCTCTTTGGGGGGTGTCATGTTGCTCTGCAGTGACACCTGGCCATTCAAGTTTAATTGTACCCCTGTTCAGACAACCCTAGACTGCCTCCATCCATTCTTCTGGGCTCTGGCCACCTGGCTGGTGCCAAGGATCTGTCATGTCACGTATTTGAAAACTTACATCCCACTCAGTTCAGTCCAAAAGCT
This sequence comes from Vipera berus, assembly GCF_964194415.1. Lineage (NCBI taxonomy): Eukaryota > Metazoa > Chordata > Lepidosauria > Squamata > Viperidae > Vipera > Vipera berus. The sequence continues at coordinate 101,077,792 of NC_138207.1, read as the reverse complement.
TAGCAGAAGGAAAGTCTTTTAACCTTTCAAAATGTGGAACAGATTCCATTTGGCTGACTGAGGGACTTCATAAATAAAGGACTTCTACAAGCAAAGTGTCAGCATTGGCAACATCACGTTGGGTGGGTGCAGCTAAGCTAATCTCCCTCTTAAAAGGAGAAAGGCAAGAGAATTGTACAGAGAAACAATCTGAACTTAGATTGTTCATCTACCCTGCCTTTCTTCGCCATGGCTTCTACGCCTTCTTCCACCCCCATAGAACAGAAGGAAGGAAAACAGGCTGCATCACAAAGAGAAAGAGAGTTGTAAGAACATCTTGCTCCTTCCCAAGCTAAATCTGCCAATGGTCACACAAAGGAGATCCTTAAACAAATCCCCAATAGAACAGTTTTATTTGTGTGACCAGGTCAAACCTCTGCTGTCTTTGCACAGAGTGAGAGCTGATGGATTACACACTGCACTGTGACTTTTGCAAGCTACCACGGGATCTCTAGTTGTCTTCAGCATGTCAACGCTGCTAGCATCGGATGTCCTTGCTTTGACAACAGATGAAAATGCAGCCATTTTCTCTATTGCTTTTAGAATTAGTCGATGCTGGGAGGGGGAATAGGGATGAGAGTTCAATTAGTCGTAACAATAATAACTCAGCCGTGGGAACCCAAGGACATTGGGCCCAGAGCTGATAGTCTTTTGGCGGGCTGGAGAGCTGGGGAATGTGATTTATGACTGTTTATTGGAGGAGGGAATTGTACTTTGTATCCAGGGGAGGGGAATTTAGTTTTTGGTTTCAACTATGTAGTGCAGATACTTTGTTTCTCAAATAAAAGATTCTTTAAGGAAAACAATGCCTCAGAGTTCTTTTGAAGAGTTTCATCTGTCGGAAACATGACACATCACTTTGGAAAGAAGAAAATGGATGGGGAAATAATGCCTGCCATGTTTAGGGGTGGGGTGAAGTGGGAGGCTTGGATCACATAGTTTTGGACACCATTTGTCCTCCACCCCATCTCTGTCTAGATGCCCCAGCTACTTCTGATTGAATGCTCCTGCCCTTTGACCCCCACTCCAAATTGGTGGGGAAGTTCTTTCAAATTCTGAGAAGAAGTTCCAAAAAATGTAGCGTAGCACTGATCATTAGGAAGTCAAATTCTCAGTTAGACATTTGTTTACCTTACCGCTGCCGAGCCTTAGAAGAAAACCAATGCTTTCTGTTAGGGAGCTTTGTTCCTGCAACCTTTCCATTTCCATTGGGTTCTTCGTGATGTGCAATAACCCTAAACTGCCTTAGCATTCCAGATGTGGTATCTGGCATCATGACACCACAAAAGCAATGTTTTCTTGCAGATGTTTCATTACCCAGACTAGGTAACTTCATCACGCTAGTGGCTATCACTCACCAGTGACTAGCACTGATAATGTTACCTAGTTTGGGCAATGAAACATCAGCAAGGAAGTGGTAATATGTCTGCTCTGAGAGTCTCTTCCATCACCTGTCCAAGCTGATGTGCTAGAGTGGAGTCCAACTGGGGTCACAGATGGGCAAAGGGAGAGTCTTCAGCCAAGAAAGGATAAAGATCTGTTAGGAATGAAGCTGTTGAGACAGGATCCTGTGATTTCCAGACTTGAGAGAATATTTCAGCCAGATCCCACGGCCTTAAAGAGAGCAGTGTACTATCCGTTGAATCAGAAAAGCAGGAGGGAAAAGCTTGGGATTTAGACTCTAGAGAGAAAATGCAGGGATCACGTTGGACAGCTGCAAATTACTGTGTAGGAAGCCAACAACTCTCCCCACCCCCCGCAGAGAATGAAATATTTTGGGGAATGTTAGAAAGCAGGACAGCCTTGAAGGAGATATGGAGGAAAAAATCTTAGGCAGAAACAGCCCCAATCTCTCTTTTCCCAGGCAGAAAACTGAGGAGGCCACTCTGTGGAAATGCAGATTTGGTAATCCATTCAGGAAGACTGGGGCACAGTATTCATAACACCTACAACTGATGGGATTAAGAATTTACATTCCCACACTGAGCTCCAAGGACAGGGCAGGACCTTTAGGACATTATAGGATTAACCCACCACCGAAAGGTCACACTCAAGCTCAGCTAAAGTACATTTCACAACAGGCAGCTCCAATACAACGCCTGGGGAAAGTATAAAAACCCACCTGCTCTCAACTCCATTCGGTCAGCTGTCCAGAACGGCATGCGGTCTGCTCGTCAATAAACAAACCTTCTTTCCTAAGCAGCCTCCATTTTTATTTCCAGCATCTTAGCCTCCATTTTATTTACTCCCAGCTTGGAACTGGACCTGATTTTTCTTTCAACAACTGTAAACATGGTTTCGTCCTGGTCTACAGTAAACAACCTTGCCAAATCTTGTTTGCAAATCTTCATTTGAGAAGCCATTTCCTGAGAAGATGCCGCACCTTTGGAAACCAAGATTTTCAGCCTAGCCGGGGAAGCCCATCAGCCCCAAAACTTTCCTCCCCCCCCAGAGAATCGCAGAGAGTTGCGTCAGCCTCTAAACACAGTTGCACAGGAGGGAGACTAATTCTAGGGACAGCTAATCCTCTTCTGTCAACAAATGTTCAAGTACTGAAGGTCAACGTGAGGTGAGGTCAACGTGATGGCGGCAACATCAAACGAAGCAGAACTTTTTGTCTTACTTCACGCACCCAGTTCCTCCTGCAACAGACGGGGTCCTGACCATACAGTTGCCAAGATACCATCTGGATTGGTCCTCAGGTAGGTTGAAGACCTGTGGTTCATTGCAGGGACCTCTCTGACTTGATGGCACGAGAAAAGAAGACGTCAGCTTGAAATCCACAAGTGACATTCCCCCGAGATCTTCAGCCCTCACCTCAGCCTGGTGATTCTGCCAGCTTGACTTGTGTCCAAGGTTTACCTTCTCTGTTTCCAAATTATAAGCAAAAACACCGCCACCAATGTACTGCCTAAACAACTTGGCTGAAGAAGCTGCATCAACCTTCCTTGCTGTACTCGGAACTCAAGTACTCTTTCATAATCTGTCATTTGTACTTTCATAGAGTAAAGGTGACAGTCTAATTCACATATGACCAATGCCGATAAATCACACTGGGGTGGGGTGATGGGGGAGGAAAGAGAGAGGAAACATTCATAAATCCATATCAAACGGCACCCAAATTATGACAAATGACACAGCAGTCATAAAACTGCACAAGCACAACTCACCAAGTCATTAATTTCATGGCCGTGGAAAATAAACAGACACTCTTTTTTTTCCAGGGCCCTAATAAATTTTTTGGGGAAAAAAACAACTCTCAAAGAATAGTCCATCTGTTTCAAATAATTTTTAATTTCCTATTCTGTCTCATTCCCATTAGCTATTCCACGGAGATGCTTGCAACATTCTTTCATTTGCTTCCACCCATCTGTATTCAATTACCTTTTTTCCTCCAACCGGACCCAGCTCCCTCCCTGCCTCTCCTAAAGTATATCCCCACCTGTATCTTAAAGCGAGTGTTATGTGTGTTTTATTATCTGCTAGACTCTATGAGTCATTCCACCTCAATTGCCTGTGCTGGAATACTTGGAGGGCAATCTGATTTTGATGTTTTCTGGCTTTGGTGAAAAACACCTGCCTAATTTTCGTACCTAATCTATTAACTTGGTAAATGCCTCGGCAGATGTTCACGAACCGGCTAGGGACGCAAGCCCATTCTTGTGACAGGCCCCGCTTGTAAGCTTGAAATATTTAAATGTTCCGAGTTCAGAGGCCAATGATGCGTTCGGGGGTAGGAGCTTTCACTAAATCATATTTATTCTGCACTCCCCCTGCCTCAGCCTGCTTCATCTCTGGGGGGCAATCCAGATATAATAAGTGGCTGAAGCATTTTGGCAAAGCAGCCTAGCTGGAGGGGCCTCCTTGAACTTTGAAGGGTGTGGATTTCAAGGCAGGATGGAGCTGAGGCTGTTCCCGTTCAGCCTTCAAGGTTTCCTGCGTCCTTTTCTTGTCATCTTAATACCGTCTGTTCGAGAAAGCAAAAAGGGAAGGTCTTCTCTCCCTCCACCCAACTCTCTCTGCTTAATCCCCTCTCCGCTGGAAAATGGACTTCCTACGTTTTAATATCCCCCAATTTCACAAAGACCACGATGTTAACTTCTAAATTTCTCCAGTGTAGGGAACCTTCTAAGGCCCATGCAACAGAATGAAGGCTAACCATAAAAACACAGCAAAACGTAATATGAGGGTGAGGATATGGGATGTTTTCCTCCCTCCATATAGTAACCATAGAAGACCTGCTGAAGGAGAGGAGGTCCTAATGGCTACAGACATCACTCCGGAAAAATGTAGATGTCCTTGAAGATTAGCCTGAAGACCCCTTGCTTGGGAAGTGAGGGTGGTCTATTTCATTTAAGGCTTTCTGCCGTGGCTTTTTTCTTCCTCTTATCAACCTTCCTTGATGAAGGAGCTGGAGAATGAGTCAGTGTTTGTCAGGTGTGAAGAATCAGGACCGCCCAGTTTGACTGATTTATTGCTCATGCCTATACACAAGAATCTCATTAACTAATGGTCAGCCTTAAACTGATGCCAGATAAGAGTCAACAGAATTCAAGGGAGGTTGAATTTAAGTCTAACATAACAATTCCAGGCTGATTCCTCTCTTGACTCCACCTCTCCTTCTCCAACTGTGCCCTTGTATGTGTGTCGATGTCAGTGTGCATGTGAAACCAAGAATGGGAAAATGATGGGAATATGCTAGTGCAAGGTCAGGCAATGGTACAAATGGGTTGCCTTATTTTACAAGCAATTGATTTTAATTAGTAACTATTAATTGACTTACTGTGCTTTTTTTAAAAAACAACAACAACATTCTGCTTGGAAAGCAAACATGGATTCTCACAAGGATGCATTTGCTTACTTCAACACAAAAGTACAGATTTATTGGGATGAAAGATTGCTTCTGGATGGAAATCTTCCCTTTATTTTTGTCGGATTATCATAAATTTATCATAGTCTTCCTTTTGGGTGAATACGTAAAGACCAAATTTAAAAAAAATGGATTACCAAGTGCTTATCTCCCTTACATCTCTCTTTCTTCTTCTTCTTCTTCTTCTTCTTCTTCTTCTTCTTCTTCTTCTTCTTCTTCTTCTTCTTCTTCTTCTTCTTCTTCTTCTTCTTCTTCTTCCATTTCATTTTGTCTGATTCTTGGAGGTTGCTTGGAGAAGTCCTTTTGGCAAGGTTTTTCAGAAGTGGTCTGCCATTGCCTTCTTCCTAGGGCTGAGACAGAGTGACCGGCCCAAGGTCCCCCAGTTGGCTTTATATCTCAGTCAGAACTAGAACTCCCAGTCTCCCAGTTTGTAGCCTGGCAGGTCATTTCTGAAATTTTTCCAGCAAAATTGATGGGACTAGACAGAGTAACATGCAGAGAAGTTGTTGTTATGGTTTGAATCAAGAAAAAAAGTGAGTGTGGGTGGGTTTTCCAGTTATTGATGGATGTTCCTCAAGTGGCACACCCAGTTTTACTTCCAACAGAATTAAGAAGGAGATTCTTTTTCTCAACCTTTCAGTACAGTAAAGAAAAAACTTTTGTATGGTTCTTTTAAAAAAGAAATTTATGGATTTGTTTCTAAATAAGAGATAAGATATAGGAAGAAAAGATCATTCGTTGTGTTTTAGAGGAAAGCGATGTATTGAAATTGATTATATTTCTTGCGATGAGGGTGAGAAGTCACTTTTTATATATTTCTCTTTTTTTACTACTTTTTTTTCTTTCTCCTATTTTTCCTTTTCTCTTTTTTGCATCTTTTACTCTTTTTTTCATTCTTCCATTTTTGTCAGCCTGCACTAGTTTTATTTATTGTTTACAACAATTTATTTATTGGGATTAAAAAGTGGGTGAGACTCACCTAACAACCGCAGCAGAAACTGTGGTTGCAAATTAAGGATTACCTACCATGCTAAAAGACAGAGTCAAGTTAACAAAAAAAAAAGGGTCACTGTGAAAATTATTATGAAAAAGCAAATCTGCAATGGAAAGTTGGCAAGTGGGTTTCCACATTTATTATTCATTAATGGGGTTGAACTGAAGGCTCCAGAAACCTATCTCTATTTTTACCATTGAAAAATGAGATTTCTTTTCAGGCTGCTTTGAAGTATTCTGCCAATAATAAATCTCTCCCTCTACGAACTAACCAGAGTGGAGAGTGTAACGGCATTAGTGGATCAAATCCAGAGTCCGTGGAGTTGCTGACAGCAGCCATTTTCACATGCTGGAATGAAGCTGTGGTACTATAGGACCTGGGAAGAAAACAGACAACTTTTCAATCTTTCACCCAAACTTGCTGAGGCCTGAACAGCGTTAAGTCAAAAACATCGCCACACATCCGGATATTCATTGGGCCTTCTCTACTGTAGGCTAGTAGTCCAGAGGGGATCTTGTAAAGTGTGAGAAAAACACACCAGTCACAGGACACCACAAGTGGACAACAAAGAGAAAATCACAAATAACCAAAAGATAGTTCCAAGAAGTTAGTTAATTATAAATTTTGGGGATCTAAGAGCAGGGGTGACGTATTCTCCAAAGCACCGGAGAACAATAAATCAGTGGAAGGGCTTGCCTTAAAAGTTGTGGGTGTTCCATCAATGGAGGGTTTCAAGAACAGATTGGACAGCAATTTGTCTGGAATGGTATAGGGCAGGGGTCTTCAAACCTGGCCCTTTTATGACTTGTGGACTTCAACTCCCAAAATTCCTCAGCCAGGCACACTGGCTGAGGAATTCTGGGAGTTGAAGTCCACAAGTCATAAAAGGGCCAAGTTTGAAGACCCCTGGTATAGGGTCTCCTAGTTGAGCAGGGGGTTGGGTTAGAAGATCCTCAAGGTCCCTTCCAACCCAATTATTCTAGGTTCTAGGCTCTATCACCAATCAAAACCCAAGTGAGCATTTACATCTTCAAGGAGAACATAAGAAAATCTTGTCAGTATAATTTATTTCACTTATATTTATTATATATTTCAGAAAGAAAAAAATATCCTGTTTAAGAAAAACTCACTTTCAACCTGGGGGTTTTATGTGTCTATGAACATAATGTGGACAAATGGAATTCTCTTTCAAATATGGATTTAATTGCTGAATAGGTCAGTAACTCTAAACTAGAGAGTACAACTAATTGAACAGAAATATTCCCACATTTATTTAATGGATCACTATTTATTATACTAATTATTTTTATCTTTAAAATATCACACTTATCTTTTTCTGTAAACAAGGACCTCAAGAAGAATTTTCTACACTCATCTGAATGACAAAAAACACATGGCTTCATTCATCAGCTTTTATTTTCTTTTTCTCAACAATGTTGTGAGGCTAAACAAAAGTCTTGTGGGAAATGAAGCAATACTCGCTGGTAAACTAAAAGGAAAATTAAAAGTTGTCTAGAGAGACCTGGATATTTTTAAAAATTTAGAGAGAGAGAGAGAGAGAGAGAGAGAGAGAGAGAGGGAGGGAGGGAGGGAGGGAGGGAGGGAGGGAGAGAGAGAGAGAGAGAGAGAGAGAGAGAGAGAGAGAGAGAGAGAGAGAGAGAGGGAGGGAGGGAGGGAGGGAGGGAGGGAGGGAGGGAGGGAGGGAGAGAGAGAGAGAGAGAGAGAGAGAGAGAGAGAGAGAGAGAGAGAGAGAGAGAGAGAGAGAGAGAGAGAGAGAGAGAGAGAGAGAGAGAACATGTTGTTCAATTAAGACAAAACATCTGCCAAACTTAAATTATGAACTAGACCAGGGGTGGGGAACCTTGCCTCTTTTATGACTTCTGGACTTCAACTCCCAGAATTACTGAGCCAACATGGCTGAAGAATTCTGGGAGTTGAAGTCCACAAGTCATAAAAGAGCCAAGGTTCCCCACCCCTGAACTAGACAATTTAGTTAGCTGTTTGTTTCAAACCACTCAGGGAAGAGAAGAGGAAAGCAAGATGGAAACTGTTATATTATTACTGTTAACTCTCCAAGTTCAACATTCTCCCTGTTGTTGGGTCAGGAAAATGTATCCTGTTTTCTCATGTACTTTAGTACCGTTTTTTCTGACAGCCAGGAAATAATATAAGTCAGGGATTTCAAACTTGGCCCTTTTATGACTTGTCGACTTCAACTCCCAGAATTCCTCAGCCAGGCACACGTGGGAGTTGAAGTCCACAAGTCATAAAAGGGCCAAGTTTGAAGACCCCTGATATAGGTAGTCCTACAATTAAGCCGAAAACCATCCACGGCTAAACAAGGCGGTTATTAAATGAGTTTTGCCCCGTTTCATGACCTTTTTGGCCACCTTTGTTAAGGAAATTGCTGCTGTTGTTAAGTGAACCATGCTGCCATTAAGCAAATTTGGCTTGCAGAAGAAGTCAAAGTCATTGGAGATAGTTAACTGCTTCTGCAACAAGCAACAAGTGGGGAATGAGCCAAAACTGGTTTTTCCCAAGTCGATGGCCTCCATCATGTTGAGTTTTAGCAACAATAATCGCTATTATCCATTGATTTAACAAATTGAGTTAGTTTAACCCGTACAAAGGAACTTTTGAGTCTGTCCTTTGCACCTCTGTATCTTTCTGGTTTGGCACAGCAACCAAACAAGACGCACACAGATTTCAACGGATAGTTAGGACTACAGAAAAAATCATGGCTATCAGCCTGCCTTCCATTGAGGAACTGTACACTACACGAATCAGAAAGAGGGCTGAGAAAATATCTACACACCCCCTCACATCCTGGACGTAAACTATTTCAACTTCTTCCCTCTGGAGGACGCTATAGGGAACAGCACACTAAAATAACTAGATACAAGGACAGTTTTTTTTCCCCCATAACCATCACTCCGCTAAACAACTAATTCGCAGAACACTTTCTTTGACCTGGGATGTCAAACCACCTAGTAGGGCTGTATAACTATTATCCTTTTTCATCTTTCCTATTACCTATTTCCTTAGCTTCTCAAGACTATAACTTTATTGTTTGTATCTTGCAATTCATGCGGATTGCTTTTATTTAGTATCCTATTTTTGATTTATGTTGACTGCTTATTTGGTATCCTATACCTATCACTGAGTGTTGTATCTTATGATTTATGATGAATATTTTTTTTATTATGATCATGATTTATCACTTGTTGCTTGTATATACACTGGCAGCTTCTGCACTGGAGATAAATTCCTTGTGTGTCCAAACACACTTGGCCAGTAAAGAATTCTGTAACTTAAATTATGGGCCAAGTCCAATACATGCAAAGGACACTAAGAAAGAAATGGTTGCTTTGCTAGCATCCATTTTTCAGTCTCAAGAGTAAACAGTACATAAACTCAGCATAAACTCATTTTTCTTGATGAATATGTAAGTTGAATGAAGAAGAAGAGAAGAAGAAGAAGAAGAAGAAGAAGAAGAAGAAGAAGAAGAAGAAGAAGAAGAAGAAGAAGAAGAAGAGGAGGAGGAGGAGGAGGAGGAGGAGGAGGGAGGAGGAGGAGGAGAGAAGAAGAAGAAGAAGAAGAAGAGGAAGAAGAAGAAGAAGAAGAAGAAGAAGAAGAAGAAGAAGAAGAAGAAGAAGAAGAAGAAGAAGAAGAAGAAGAAGAAGAAGAAGAAGAAGAAGAAGAAGAAGAAGAAGAAGAAGAAGAAGAAGGTGGTTTATTTGACCAGGGTTAAAATGGGACATGTCTGTTTAGCTTGTTCTTTCAGAATGCTGTTGTATTTGCTTACATTTAATATAGTCTTTAAGCTTTTCCCCTTACAGTGACTTTATACATTGTAATTTGATAGCATTTAAATGGGTTCCGTATCTAGCTGTATTTTTATGGAAGTTTTGTGGATTTGGATTTTTTTAATGAGAAATTATCTCTTTGCTATATTAAATCTCAGTCTTCTAGAATTACTTTATATTTGCTAACTGTTGATTTTTATACAGTTTAATATAGTTTAGAGATGCGATGTGGGATGTCTATTTATGTTGTTATTTGGGATAGTCTTGTTTGGAATTGTTGCCATTTGGGTTTGAAAAATGTTGTGTATTTGAGCTTGTCTTTCTCTAAAGAGGGTACCTCTTTGTCATGTTAAAAAGGGGTTTTCTTGTTTGTTTATACCAGGATATCGGGGACCATCTTATCCTTTTAAATGGTTTTTGCTTACAGCTAAGAGCTGAGATGCGGAATGGCGGGCTTTATATATATTAATTAGTGTTATTATTAATAATATAACACAATAATATTATTTTAGAACTCTGGAATTTTTGCTGATAACTGGAGTGGAGGAGATGATACTTACTTGATTTGTTTATTATTAAGAGGTGAGTTGTGGGATGAAAAGCTTTATATTCAGGTGAAGAGATTGTGAAATTGTTTATGCTTGTGACGAGTGTGAAGATTGCTTCATGAGAGGGCTTGCGCTTTTTTTGCACTGATATTGCTTTTGCTTTTTTTCTACTATCTTTTATTGTCGCAATTAAAAAGTTTCAGTTTAATTTTAAGACTTAATGGTTGCAGGAGAAGAGAAAACCAGGGGGACCTCAGACCACTGTTGAGAAGATTGTGCAATAAACAAGAAACCAGGATTCTCGTAAACTTACTTTATGTATCTCACAATCCTCTCCTCCTTTGAAAGCGACCTCTTTTTCATAAAATGAATGAACGGGGGGGGGGAGGAAAAACAGCAGAATAATTTACCTTCGTGGCACTAAGTAAATCCACACAGTAGATGAGGGGAAAAAGAGCCGTGCTTGACCACCCCCACCCCCACAGCCAGTTAAGGTATAGGGTCTTCTGCTTGAGCAGGGGGTTAGACTAGAAGACCTCCAAGGGTCCCTTCCAAGTCTCTTATTCTGTTATTCCGCTAACTCGAAACTTGACTTCCCCGTTTAGCTTAAAATTGAGATGCGTCCGCAGCTCAGCTTCAAGCTTGAAGGGACTTGTCATAAGCCCAGTATATTGCTCATTGCTAAAGGTAAAGGTAAAGGTTCCCCCGCACATGCGTGCTAGTCGTTTCCGACTCTAGGGGCCGGTGCTCATCTCCGTTTCATAGCCGAAGAGCCAGCGCTTGTCCGAGGACGACTCTGTGGTCATGTGGCCAGCATGACTGGACGCCAAAGGCGCACGGAACGCTGTTACCTTCCCACCGGAGTGGTCCCTGTTTTTCTACTTGAATTTTTACATGCTTTCGAACTGCTAGGTTGGCAGAAGCTGGGACGAGTAACAGGCGCTCACTCTGTTATGCGGCACTCGGGATTCGACCCACCAAACTGCCGACCTTCTGATCGACAAGCTCAGCGTCCTAACCCACTGAGCCACCGCGTTCCTCTTGTGTACGCGTCCGTCTACTCTGCATCCCTCTTGTGTACGCGTCCGTCTACTCCTGTGTAAAACTTCCACAAGCGCATCAGGCAAAGGATTCAGCCTTTTTATTAGGAAGCAGAGGTGTAAGGTGGGTCCTTGAAAAAAAATCTGTTTCTCTCCTCCCCTTTGATTTCTCGGGGTGGGAGGGGCAGGCGGGGGGGGAAAGACAGACATCCAATATAAAATGAATGTGATCTACCATGTGGCAGAAGGATTCCAGCGCATCCTTTATGGAGATAAATGATTTTCTGTGACAGCCAAAATATGACAACGAAAGGAAGACAAATGCATTTCCCGAACTGCTCAGCAGTGCTGATTAAGGCCGCCTTTCCCGTAAAGGATTAGGTAGGACAAGCTGACATGATCACCTGGAATTACCTAACCCAACAGGCATTATGTGTGACAGATAAAACATCTGTTTAAAGAAAATAAAGTGCACTTAGCCACAGGGCTTAAGAGTCGGACCGACACCAGATCAAATTAAAAAAACACACACACACACAAAGTTTTCTCTCCAAAGAAACCGTTGAGAGCTTGCAAACAATTTATAGTTGAACGTGGCCTTTTCAGCCCTATTGATTATCTACTGGGCCTGCAGCTCACTTGAGCAAGCTAATTGTACAATCCACAAAGAAAAAGATCCAGGGATGAGTGCTCGGGTTGCTTAAAGGCAGCCTAAGGCAAGGTTAAACCAGAGTCATAATAAGCCTTTCCTCCGTGCTGTTTGCTGAAATCCTAAACACAAGTCCTAAAATGCTACATTTCTCCTCACTACAGAGGCGCTTCAGTGGGAATTTTCCTTTCCCTTTTCATCAGATGCAATGAGAGTCACCCTTTTCAACAAGAGCGGGATTTTCAGGAATAATTTAGGGCATCTTTGAGGCTCACCCACCCATCCATGGGCCAAAGTAACAGTAGCAAGATGGCGATTAATGCTGCCTCCATTTTGGATGTTAACCCAAGGAGTTGCTGGCAAGGAAACAGTTTGTGTTTGAATCCTGAAGACTGCATTATGTACCCTGAAAAGGGCATACAAATGAGGCACGTGCAACTAGGCATTTTAAAAATAAAATCCGGATTCAGCCTTTGAATAGTTTAGACTGGCTGGCGACATTAGCTGTGAACCCTTGGCAGAAAAAAATCTAAATAGAAACAGGAAAGCATGCAAGTTGTCAAATGCTGTTAATTAGATTAAAAAAAATACCACCAGATAAAACAAATCAGCTAAAATGAAGCATTCCTGATCAGATATAGTCTAGAACTGAATATGGCTTCAGGTCAAGTATTAAATGCTGCAGCACGCCATCCAGGCTGTACTTTGGTGTTAAAATTAAATATCAAAGAGAGGTGGATACATCGAGTATTTCACTTGTTCTCCCCGTCTTTGCCCACAAGTAAGTATCAAAATGTTCATCAACCTGAGAATTAGAAGGAAGCTCTAAGATGCATTTTGCCCTAATGTACAAGGAAAGTGCCCACCCAGTGAAGAAGGTGTCGACAAAGAGACAACACAAACGCAGTACCCTCTGGCAGCTTTATGTTGCGTTGCCTCAACTCAGATGGAACGCTTGTCAATGGAGTCCGTTTACACTCGGTTGCTAACCATTCACGCAGAGAAATCAAGGCACACTCAAGTCTGTGTGAAATAGTTCCTTGAGTTCCGAAGTTGTTGTTTCGCCGGGTAATTGATCAGCACAATGACTTCTCATTGACCCTGTCTTTTATCCAGATTGCTGATAGAAGATGGGAAAGGTTTTCCAAATGATTGCACCATAATGCCAGGACAAGAGAAGCGGGGGGGGGGGTGAATGTGCCTGCCCAACAGACACGGATGAAAAGCAACTGAACAGCAGAAGATGGAGAGTGGAAGGATAAATGAAGGCCAAGATGGGTAAAATGGATGCATTTGTAAGAAAGGAGAGACAGTCTTCCATCCAGCCACTTCAAGTAGGGGAGGAGGAGGAGGAGGAGGAGGAGGAGGAGGAGGAGGAGGAGGAGGAGGAGGAGGAGGAGGAGGAGGAGGAGGAGGAGGAGAGAAAGTGATCAAGGAGGAAGCAAAATATAAAATCCAGCCAGGTGACCACATTTTCAAAGCTAATGCTTTTTATAGAGCTTTGGAACCACATACGTGCAGAATACTAACTCAAATTCAGATTTGTAGAGATGAAACACAGATATATCGACATCCACACCACAAGAAAGCCACCTAAGAGGAGGCCACGTATGCCTTTGCTTAGCCAGTTTGGTCTAGTGGTTAAGGTGCCAGGCTAGAAAACAGGAGAGAGGCAGTTCTAGTCCCGCCTTAGCCATGAAAGCCAGCTGGGTGGCTTTGAGCCAGTCACTCCCTCTCGACCCAACTTACCTCACAGGGTTGTTGTTGTGGGGGAAATAAAGAGGAAGAAGAAGTTATGTTCTCTGCCCTAAGTCATCTGTTAAAACAATAAAAGCAATAGCCAAATAGGTAGGTAGGTAGGTAGGTAGGTAGGTAGGTAGGTAGGTAGATAGATAGATAGATAGATAGATAGATAGATAGATAGATAGATAGATAGATAGATAGATAGATAGATAGATAAATAGATAGATAAATAGATAGAAGATAGATAGATAGATAGATAGATAGATAGATAGATAGAGATAGATAGATAGATAGATAGATAGATAGATAGATAGATAGATAGATAGATAGATAGATAGATAGATAGATAGATAGATAGATAGATAGATAGATAGATAGACAGACAGACAGACATGGATGGATGGATGGATGGATGGATGGATGGATGGATGGATGGATGGATGGACAGTGCCCCCCACCCTCTGCCCACCGTCTCCAGGCCCCTTGACCCATTGGTTGAACCAACTAATTGAGAGCAAATGGAAAAGCTAACATTCTCCAAAGTAAGAGTCAGTCTTCTGGAGAACTTTACCCATTAATTAACTATAGAATTTCTCCGGAAATTTACTGTGTACAGCTTTGCTCAATTAATTTATGTTTTTTCCTGCTAAGTTCTATTTAATTTTGATTCATTTGTGCAAAGATATGGAAAAAGATACAAGAGGCTTCTCTTTTGCTAGGGTCCTTTGAGTTGTAATCATTTACTGTTTTTATTGTAATCGTTTTATTAACACAGCTCTTGTTGCACTCTAAAATTAAACAAATATATTTGCATCTGATACTGTACACATCTAATGGCTTTTCTGAACTCTGGGCTGCCTAGCATTTCAATGGAAAAAAAAATCTATGCATATAAAGTATTTCGCCCTTCGATAATGACTAATATGAAGAGCCGGTAAGTTCAGGGTCCAGTTTTCATTGTTTCTCCACTCCCTTCAAAAGCCACAATGTCACAGGAATCCCCCACATTAAAAGATTACTGTGCAGTATGTTTAGTCACATCCGTTGCAGCCTTTTCTGGACAGGGAGGCTCTCTGCTCAGTCACTCGTGCCCTGCTCATCTCCCGTATGGACCACGGCAACATGCTCTACGTGGGGCTACCCATAAAAACTATCCAGAAGCTTCGGCTGGACAGAATGCGGTCAGGTGGGCAATTTTGGGCACAAGCAAAACCTTTGCTCCACAAACTTCATTGGCTTCCAGCTTGGTCCTACAAGCACCAAAGGATGTATTCACCTATTTAGGAAGCATCACGTCTCCAACATGCTCGAGGTTTTATCTTCTGTTTTGACATAAAAAAGTGGGTCTTTATTTGGTTGGTTGGTTTTGTCTTTGGTCCACAGGACCATTAAGAATGCATTTAATAAAATGTATTGATCCTCTGGAGTAGCACTGTTGAGTACAAAGGTCGAGAACAATTGAAGCCAATGACGGAAAAGGTAGAGGCATTCAGGATTGCAGTTCTAAGTCAAGAGAAATTGAAAGCGTGTGAACTAGAAGTCAAATCACTAGTTCATTGACATGAACCAGATGTCAAGTTGTTTTTCCTTCATGGTTCTTGTTTTCAAATCTGGGAATAGAACCCAGTAGCCCACTTTGCTTCTCTACAACCAAAGTAGAGGGACAATTTACACATTGCCATTATCCTGTGTTGAGTTCCATTGCGACAGTTGCAGAGGAACATCTCAAGAAGATGGGGCATCTTCGGAAGGAGCAGAAACTCAGGTATCTGGAACGCACATCACCCGTAGATCATGTCTGTTCTGTAGCAGTAGAAACATCTTCTGTACTTGAATGGGGACCACTCATGGTATCACCCATCCATTTTGGGCCAATGGAGTGGATGGACCTCTTCAGAATGGAGAACAGGAGGGGGAGATTTTAAGGAGTCCGTTCCATGTTGTTTCTTCCTTGTTGATCAAAGAGGACGGTAAGCAAACAAACGCTATCATTCAATGAATTTATGTGAACCACAGGAGGAAAACTGGATTAAATTATTAGGGATATTTTAAAAGCTCTTTTTTTAAAAAAAAATGCCTGAAAGCAAGCGTAGGCTGTTTTACACTTTGGAAGTTCTGCTTCTCATCACCGGTAGGATCTCTAGGTATTGCTCTGCCATATTTTAAAATGTTGGTAACATAATAGCCTTGTGAATATCTCCATGTCCAAAGGCCGAAACCAGGCATCCTTCAGCTCGGCAAGGCTGGTCCAGCCTCATTGACCTCAGGAAAGCCAAAGAGCTGGCTTGCCTCAGGCCAAATAGGCTTCAACGCTAATCGTCCTTCTGTTTCATCTTTTCCTGGGACACATCATTTTGTTGTACTTGAGGATTCACACACTCCCGTGGCTGTTTTATTTCACTCCTCACCCCCATGCGAAGCAGAACGAAAGCCAGAAAAGAAGACTTGAGCTCTGCACACTGTCAACGGGGCCTACGTCTGGCTGTTGTTTCCGTATGATGCCTTCAGTTTTATCCAAGGATTAGGCAGGATGGGAATAAAGGAAGATTTACATGCCTAAACACGGGTCAAATGAGAGAAAACACATGTCTTCCAGCTTCTTCACCTGCGTGCAATTCCTGGGAAACTTTCCTTGAGGAACCTTCTAACCAACTCTGGCAAAATCTGCTGAAGGGAGCTTTCTTCTGAAGATTAACTGAAACGGAGTACGTTTCAAAGCGCTTTGTTTTATTTGGCACGTCTTCATCTGAAACTGGATCCAATCATTTGTTAAGAGGGCCGTCACATTCTGCTATCTCCTCCTATAATGAGACAAACAGAACGGAGGGTGTGTGGGGTGGGGGGGCATAGAGACATCTGCTCTGAGGTTTTGAAGTAACTGAACTAGCTTCCAGGGCCTTTTCCACCCTAAAACTCCATAATTTGCTATCAGTCTGCAGCAGCATTTGGTGGGTGGATTAATTTACAATAGAGACCGACCGTTATGGGTGACCATGGGGGCTTACCTGGTCTCAGAATGGCTGCCAGTTCAAAATGTGTGTCTATCAGATGTCAAGCTTGTACAATTGTCCCTCTCACGTCTGTTAAGCCCATCTATTTAATCGGTGTGTGTGTGTGTGTGTGTGTGTGTGTGTGTGTAGGGCAGGTGAGTGCACTTCCTGCCAAAGCAGTGGATTATAACCAGGGGTGTTTGGGGTGGGGTGGGGTCATCAAAGAGAGTCAAGATGGAGGCCAGAACCTTGCAACTGAATCCCCCTTCCCTTTTAATTTTTTATTCAGTGACTGATGCAGTCCATGTAAGGCATCCATTGAAACCTCTGTGAATATTATTATTATTACTATTATCTTTTATCCATTAAATATGAACCTCAGTCAACTGAATATTCAAACTGACTGGTCCTGATGGTTGACACGGGTTGCTGCCAGCATCCTAGGTATCAACTACAGTAGGTACCTCCTTAAAATGTATTATTATTATTGTTGTTGTTGTTTTTGTTATTGTTATTCAGCAGTATAAAAGGCGACGTTTTTCTAAGAAAAAGTGCACCATTGCTGAGACAACTTACTTTGCCCAGCCGTCTCACCTTTCCTAAATGCCGAACATATATAACGTGCTGAAATTCACGCTGTTTTGTCTTGGGGGGAATAAATTTTCTCCTGGAAAAAAAGGAGACAAATGCCTTTCCCACAGTGACAAAAACCTGGGCTAATTTAACTTGCTTTAGTTGCATGATAAATACAGGATTGCCTCCTCAGCTTTACCAGCAGCAAATTATTCACTCTTCAAATTTCTGTAAAAAGCTATCCGGTCTCACGCTGCGGTGCTTGGTGCACACTTATGCTGAAAAATGAACTAGAGCTTAGTATTTGATCATTACAAAACCGAAACGAAAGTTTCTGACGAGGGCCAAACAGCCATTACTTAGCAACGAGCTGATTCTGGACTTTGTTTGGCACTGAACCTCATTCCAAATAACAACTGTGTGTACATGATCCAGGCATGTTCAGTGTGGCTACTTTCAATCCTGGGGAAAAAAAAACGAGGCTAAAAATTCCCAGCCACAGAGGTGACTTTCATAGACTCTAAAGAGGCTGTGACCAATGCTTATTGAGTTCAGCCACACTTTTGAAGGACCTCTCCATTTTCAAGTCAGCTCTTACTGAAGCAGACAAGGGCGTTTTACAAAATGTTGTTATCCGTCTGGGGAATCTGTGTTACTCCACTAAAACCTTACTCACAGAAGTCCACGTGCCACCTACCCCCAAATAAATCTGTGGATTATCGATTTTAAAAGCTCTTTAATTGAATCGAGCTGATTATTATTTCTTCCTGGGAAGATAAGCGAGCGTGAGATTTCCTTCTTCCCTAGAAGGTTGAAGTCCTGTGCACCACTCGCAAATCTTTCTAGATAATCTTTTTCTTGGGCCAGAAAGGAGCGGATGCTTCTGTGGGCAGTGATGGATGAAGCGAGGATCCCTGCCACATAACCACTTCATCAACCTCATCCCTGAGAAACTGATTTGAAGCTAGACAATAATTTGTGCTAAAGAAGCTTGTCTATTTCAATTATAATACGTAATTTGCAAGGCTCTATAAGTGGGTATGAAAGGGGGAGAAAGGACTCTAAGCGCTATGTCAGTGGTACGCACAAGAGCCACCTGTCTTTTGTCAAAAAGCAGAGGCGGATCGAGAACATTTTGAAGCCTGGACCATTTGTATGTTGATAAAAGGGATTTAGAGCCTCTGTTTTGGGCTGGCATCAGCCTGCAGAGAAAGTTGTTCACTGCACGTGAGAAGCGGGGCACTGGCCACTGATTGGCTTATTTTGAAACCTAGAAGTAGGGAAGAGGGAAAGGGATGTTTTTTCTCATTCTAAAACTCTTTCAGAAGAAGAAATGCTTGGATGGAGGCGCTCTCTGCTCGGCGCATACTTGTGCTTGTGAAGGGAAGGAAGAGATTTTGCATCTCCCTGTTTGCTTTCAAACTTTTGGCTTCATCTAGGGACGTGGTGGCTCAGTGGGTTAGGACGCTGAGCTTGTCAATCAGAAGGTCGGCAGTTTGGCGGGTCGAATCCTGAGTGCCGCGTAACAGAGTGAGCGCCTGTTACTCGTCCCAGCTTCTGCCAACCTAGCAGTTCGAAAGCACATAAAAATGCAAGTAGAAAAACAGGGACCACTCCGGTGGGAAGGTAACAGCGTTCCGTGCGCCTTTGGCGTCTAGTCATGCCGGCCACGTGACCACGGAGACGTCCTCGGACAAGCGCTGGCTCTTCGGCTTTGAAACGGAGATGAGCACCGGCCCCTAGAGTCGGAAACGACTAGCACGCATGTGCGGGGGAACCTTTACCTTTACCTTAGGAACATAGAACATAGAATAACAGAGCTGGAAGGGACCTTGGAGGTCTTCTAGCCCATCCCCACCCCGCTCGAGCAGGAGACCCTAGACCAGGGGTGTCAAACTGCCGGCAATGCATCATAGCAAAACTGCGCCCACCCCATTGACACGTCACGTGATGTTGCAAGTTGGACATCCCTGCCTTAGACCATTTCAGACAAAGGGTTGTCCAGCCTCTTCTTAAAAACGTCCAGTGATGAAGCACCCACAACGTCTGAAGGCAACTTCTGTTCCACTGGTTAATTGTCCTCTCTGTCAGGAAATTCCTCCTTAGTTCCAGGTTGCTTTGCTCCTTGGTTAGTCTCCATCCACCTGTTTCTTGTCCTGCCCTCTGTTGCCTTGGAGAAGAGGTTGGCCCCTTTTTAATAGTTTACCCCCGCTTATTTTCCTTAAATAATTGATAGGGCTCGCAACTTGGGCGTCCTCCTGGATTCACGACTCAATTTTGAAGACCATATAGGAGCCGTGACCAGGGGGGCTTTTGCCCAGGTTCGCCTGGTGCGCCAGTTGCGACCCTATCTGGACCGAGATGCCCTACGCACAGTCACTCATGCGCTCGTGACCTCCCATTTAGACTACTGCAATGCTCTCTACATGGGGCTGCCCTTGAGGACCACTCGGAGGCTTCAGCTGGTGCAGAATGCAGCCGCGCGAGTTGTGATGGGGGTCTCCCGATACTCCCATGTAACACCTCTACTCCGCGAGCTGCATTGGCTTCCAGTTGCCCTCCGGGTGAGATTCAAGGTGCTGGTGATGACCTATAAAGCCCTACATGGTAAACGGATATATCTTGCCTTGATAGAAATTGACTCAGAAACAGAACTCGTTAAGGATTGTATGATTAAATGGGCCCAAAATATCCAAGAAGTTATTACAATGGACATGTGGGAAAAGATCTGGGTGAGGAACGTAAAATTTACACAAGCTCAAAATCTAAGAGAAAATTTTTATAAAATGTTTTACAGATGGCATTTAGATCCTAAAAAGCTGGCAAGTATGTATCCGAACTATCAGCCTAAATGCTGGAGGTGTGGTGAAGAAGATGCAACATATTTTCATATATGGTGGACTTGTAAAAAGGTTAAGGCCTTTTGGATAAAAATTTGGTGGAACATGCAGAAGATTTTCAAGCAAAGGATAAAGCTTTGTCCGCAACTTTTTTTGTTGGGTATAATTACAGATGCTACGGTTGTGGACACTAAGCTGATGTTGAATTTAACTACGGCAGCAAGACTCTTAATAGGCCAATATTGGAAGAAGGAGGAACTGCCGACTGTAGAAGAATGGACTTTAAAGGTTTCTGACCTGGCAGAGATGGCAAAGATTTCGGCTTATTTGAAAGATCACTCGCAAGAACGTTATGTTATGGAGTGGAGAAAATGGATTGAGTATATCCAGAACAAATATGGGACTAAGAAGTTTCATGTAGCATTTGAATAAGTCTTCCTTTTTTTCTCCTCTTTTTTTCTCTTTTTCTTTTTTTTTTATATATATCTTAGATTAATAGTGTTTGTAATTACCCTATATGAGCTAGAGAGAGATGGATTTCAGAGTTTATGGTTGTTAGCATATGAATGTCTACGATTGGGTTTTTTTTTGTTTTTTATACCTTGTACTTAGCTCTGGGAAGTCGGGGGGGGGAGGGGGGGAGGGGTAGGGAGGGAGGGATAGGGGAGGGCTAGGGGGGATTGTTAAAGATAAAATGTATGATAAAACTCTTAAATAAAAAAAAAAGCCCTACATGGCTTGGGTCCGGGATATCTGAGGGAACACCTGCTGCCGGCATCACGTTCCCTTCGTCCAGTGCGCTCCCACAGGGAGGGTCTTCTCAGGGTGCCGCCGGTAAGAGATTGCCGGCGGACGACACCCAGGGATAGGGCCTTCTCAGTGGGGGCGCCTGCCCTTTGGAACCAGCTGCCAGCGGAGCTTAGGACTGCCCCCGACCTCCGTTCATTCCGCCGGGACCTGAAGACCTGGCTCTTCGAGCTCTCTGGCCCAGGCTGAGGATTAATCTTATTTTAACTGGGGTTTTATTTATACAGGGACAAATATAATTTTTTTAAACTTGTTTTTAACTTTTGTATCTTGGTTTTTAATTACCCTGTAAACCGCCCTGAGTCCTTCGGGAAAGGGCGGTATATAAATGTAATAAAATAAAATAAATAAAATAAATAAATAGAAAATAGGATCCTCTGTTTAAAGCAGGCCAAACCATGCAATGCTTTAGAAAGCAACCCAACAGATTTAGTTGGTTTTGAGTCATGTTTGAGTTGTGTAGAATCCACTGGGTAATGGATTCTACGAAATATTCTATTTTCAGTGCTACAGATCCCCATTGAAGCTTTTTTATTTTCATTCCAGATACAAGAAATTATTGTATCTTGAGTAGGGATCAGTATCACGGAAGAATGAGAAAGTTTAGTCTTCAACCCTCAAGTAGTTCTTGACTTACGGCCATTCATTTAGTGACTGTTCGAAGATACAACAGGAGTGGAAAAAGTGAGTGATGACTGTTTGTCACACGACTGTTGCAACATCCCCGTGATCAAAATTCGGATGCTTGGCAACTGACGCGTACTTATGACGGTCGCCTTGTCCTCAGGTCACGTGATCCCCTCTGGCGATCTTCTGTCGGAACCAGGACACATAGCTCAAAAAAGGAAATCAACCATAAACACGTCTCCCCAAAACCAGTTCTGACTCAAATGTGATGTAATAGTTTGAGCTGATGATGGGATCTCTTACAGTAAGTTCGAGACTTTTACAGGCCCTCCAGTGGTGAGAATTGTCACTGCAGAGTTACAAAATCAAGAATATTAAAAATGTTCCACTTTTAGCTAAAGATGTAGGTTATTATTGTGAATCTGGGCTGGGTGGCCAGAAAAATCTGGTTTTCATTCCTTTTCCAGCAAATAATGTCAAATGGAAGATTTTCTTTTCAAAAAGAATATTTAAACATGGGGCATTGAAAATGATCTTCCTTCCTTCCTTCCTTCCTTCCTTCCTTCCTTCCTTCCTTCCTTCCTTCCTTCCTTCCTTCCTTCCTTCCTTCCTTCCTTCCTTCTTTTTTATTGCTTGCTTGCTTGCTTTGAGAATATTGCACCACTCCACAATTTACAACATTAAAAAAGGGATAAGAACCATCATTGTT
The DNA here is from genome assembly GCF_964194415.1 of Vipera berus. NCBI lineage: Eukaryota > Metazoa > Chordata > Lepidosauria > Squamata > Viperidae > Vipera > Vipera berus. The sequence continues at coordinate 101,055,557 of NC_138207.1, read as the reverse complement.
TTCATTGTTATTGCTATTTGCAAGCTATTAATAAAAAAGAAGGGAGCGTCTTAATTACTAGGGGGGGATATCAGAAATGTCAGCAAGGAGAGAGAAAGCACAGGCCTCTAGATAACAAGGTGTTGTTGTATCCGTTGGGTCAAAAGAAGCTCCATCTTCTACCAGCAATTCAAGACAGCCTCTCCTGCTCCACCTTCTCAAGTAAATAAATAAATCTCCTGTTTATTTCATGGTAGTTTTCTGATGCTTACAAGACCAATTTGAGGAAGATTAGACTAGCTGTTGCGGCTCACTCACGGCCATTCAGAAAGGCAAATTCTCCCAACCAAGTTATCCGAGAAACTATGTTGGCTAAAATGCTTCCTTTGGAAACTTCAGTTCGATTCATAGAAGTTTTTTCTTTATTTGTCTATTTCCCCCCCCCTCCCTTTTCTTGTAAGTCCTTGACTTACAACCATCCGTTGAGTGATTGTTCATAGTTAAACATGGCACTGGAAAAAGTGACGGGGGACCGTTTTTCACGCTTATGACCGTTGCAGCGTCCCCCCCCCAGGGTCACGTGATCGAAATTCGGAGGCTTGGCAACTGACGTTTGTGACCTTCTGACAAGCAAAGTCAAGGGGGGGAGCCAACTGCGGTGATTCACTTAACAGGTGAGGCGAGTAAGGTCGTAAAATGGGGCAAACGTCACTTAACAAGTGTCTCACTTAGCAACAGCAGTTTTGGGCTCAACTGTGGTTGTAAGTTGAGGATCGCCCGTACTGGAGCGGTATGTGGGGAATGGCAAATAGGAGTAAGAGCCTTGGGACAGATCACTATCAACCAAGATTGAGTTCAACCTTTGGACGTAGTCTGGACAAGAAGCACAAACCAGGATTACGAATGCTAATTTCAATGTCAGGTTACAGTTGTAGAATCTGGTGAGTCTGAAAGTACCACCCCTCCCCTCTTAATTTCACTTTCCAGAAAACTGGGGTCTCCTCTGAGACCCTTCCCACAGCATGCTTCCCACGTCCCCTCTCCTTCTGTGGGCTGGGATACCCTTTGCAGCCTGGCCGTACTTTCTCCTGCCTCGCCAAGTCATTCCCACATACCATGAAACCTGGTTACATACGTGTGGTCACCGTTACGTACATGTGGAGAGGAGGCCACTAGGCGATTCCAAAATAGACGTGGATACTCCTCGCTTTGGCTAAACGGAGAGCTAAAACTAAGTCCAAATTCTCTAGAAATCACCAGTAGGAAATCAGACTTGAGGTCCATAGTCTTGAAATAAGTTTTCAATGGGGTGATTAAATCTAGGAGACCACTTTCAATCATTCCTGAGCTGGCCAGTTTAAGCTACAGTTGTCTTTCCAGACTTGCAACAGATTCTGTTAACGTAACTTTGCAATGAAGATAATGTTAGTGCTCGTAGCTTGTGCTGCTCGTTTAAACTGCCTTGAAGAACTAACACCAGGTCTGACCCTGCTTAGAGCAGATGACAGCTTGAAGGCAAGCCTGGCTGATGAAGAGAGCCCCAAGCAGGGTCAGACCTGGTGTTAGTTCTCCAAGGTAGTTTAAACAAGCTTAAGGCACAAGCTGTGAGTACTAACATTATCTTCATTGTAAAGTTATGTTAGAGAACCTGTTGCAAGTCTGGAAATATTTCTCACTTCCTCTGTTTTTCCAAGGTCGTTCCATATCACAATAACTTCACCCTTGAAAGGTGTCAAATGGCATCCTGGTGACATCATAGCGGTGTTCCAGTATTTGAGGGGCTGCCAAGAAGAAGTAGAAGAAGGGATTGACCTATTCTCCAAAGCACCAGAAAGCAAGGCAAGAAACCAGGGATGGAAACTAATCAAGGAGAGAAGCAACCTGGAATTAAGGAGAAACTTCCTAACAATTAACCAGTGAAACAGCTTGCCTCCAGAAGTTGTGGCTGCTCCAAAACTGGAAGTTTTTAAGAAGAGTCTAGACTACCATTTGTCCAAAATGGCCCAGGGTCTACGGCTTGAGCAAGGAGTTAGTTTAGAAGACTCTTCCAACTCTGTTAGTTAAGTCAGATTTGGTCTCCACCATGCAGTCTCTACTCTGCCCTTCTCCTTGTGTGTGTATCTTAATTCCCGATTCATGTACAGTAGGAAAAAAGCAGAGTTTGAATAACGTGGTCCTGGCTGCCATCTTGACTTTTTTGACCCATATCTTACAGACGCCTCTGCTGGAAGTGTCGTGCCATTTAACTTATCTTGAGGTATTCTGCAAGAGTGTGAATTGCTCAGCCTGATTTCTTCCCAGCCTAAGATTTTTGCAAGGCCTCTGGAAGATAAAAATGGGTCGTGTAGATAAAATGCATTGCTCTAATTCACTCTTGCCTTGTTTAAAATTTCAAGCAGTTTTACCTTGGATTTAGGCATCCGTCATTTTGTTTTCGCGAATGATTGATGAGGTTCCCAGATCAAAACCTTCAAGTGAATCACCGGAGCAGAACACTCAAGTCTGCAGAAAATACATTAAAAGCCAAGTCACTAGAAACAGGACTGAGATTCTCTATTAAGTGTCTTCTTTTTTTTCAGACCTGGGAGAGAAACAATCTAAACACCAGGACATTTCTAGAAAATAAACATATTTCAGAGGTGGGGGCTGTTGAGGACAACAAAGGAGTTTGACTTAAGTATTACTTGCATATCCACAATATATTGAGGAACAAAAGGAGAAAGATACTGGATTTTAAACGAGTCAGGGATATTTTGGAGTCCACGCAGACTCCATGGGTTTTAAGCAAGGGGATCTCTGGCCACATCTGCTCAGATTCCCAGCTGTCTCACCAAATCTGAAACTCAAAAATTTCGCTTTCATTGCGTTTCCTAAAATACCGTTGGAAAAATGACCCCCAGCCACTGCGTTGTGTCGAATGGCTTGCCATCTATAGCTATCGCCCTGCCAGGTTTCCCCCCCCCCCCAAAAAAAGAGAGAAAAATGCCTTGAGGCTACTTTGCAAGTGAAGAAAATTGCAGCAAGAGAGGAAGATGATGAAAACCGTGTTTCGGCATGTATCCATGCATGAAGAGTACAAGCAAGTAAGCCTGGAACACATATTAAAACATTTGGGTTAAGAGTGTTTCCTTGACCGAGGAACGTAAAATTTACACAAGCTCAAAATTTAAGAGAGAACTTTTATAAAATGTTTTATAGATGGCATTTAGATCCTAAAAAGCTTGCAAGTATGTATCCGAACTATCAGCCCAAATGCTGGAGGTGTGGTGACGAAGATGCAACATATTTTCACATATGGTGGACTTGCAAAAAGGTTAAGGCCTTTTGGATAAAAATTTGGTGGAATATGCAGAAGATCTTCAAGCAAAAGATAAAGTTTTGTCCGCAATTCTTTCTGTTGGATATAATTACAGAAGCTACTGTTGTGGACACTAAGTTGATGTTGAACTTAATTACGGCAGCAAGACTCTTAATAGGTCAGTATTGGAAGAAGGAGGAACTGCCGACTATAGAAGAATGGACTTTAAAGGTTTCAGACCTGGCAGAGATGGCAAAGATATCGGCTTATTTGAAAGATCACTCGCAAGAACGTTACATTATGGAGTGGAGAAAATGGATTGAGTATATCCAGAACAAATACGGGACTAAAAAGTTTCATGTAGCATTTGAATAAGTCTTCCTTTCTTTTCTTTTTTCTTTTTTTATATATTTAATAGTAATAGTGTTTGTAGTTATCCTATTTGAGCTAGAGAGTGATAGATTTTAGAGTTTGTGGTTGTTAGCATTTGGATGCTTATGATTGTTTTTATTTGTTTTTATACCCTGTACTTAGCTTTGGGAAGCCGGGGGGGGGGGGGGGGGAGGGAAGGGGGGAGGGGTAGGGAGGGATGGGTATGGGAGGGGGAGGGGGGATTGTTAAAGATAAAATGTATGTTAAAACCTTTTAATAAAAAAAAAAGAGTGTTTCCTTGACCGGTAAAGGTTAGAAGTTCTGTTGATCTGTAGTCACCACCATAATTCAATCATTCTCTGATGAATTTATTAGGGGTGTTTTTAATACACCCCTTTCTCCCCAAGTGGGTTTGGTGAAGGGAAGGCAGTTTCCTGGATTATGGCTTGTGAATGCCAGATGCTTCTTGTTTCTTCCTCACAGAAACCTCCTCCTCGGCTTTCGTCCGTTTTTCCTTCCTCCCGCTCGTAAGTCGCTTATTCAAAGCTGAGTTTTATTCTGCCACATTGAAACTGCTCGGCAGAATGGAAGGGATGTGTACCTTTCAGCCATCTGTGCTGCTGACAACAATACCCCGGTGGTGTCTCTCTTCTGGATTGATAGTATCCTGAGGGCAGAAGAACATCGCGTTTATGATATAAGCGGGCCGAGAGCCTTTGAAGTGGCTGCTTTGACGGGTTTGCAGGTTGGAGATAAAAGAATTGAGGAAGTCCTCGGCGAATGCGGAGAGCAAAGAGGAAGACGCAGAGCGTGTGATGGGTTTGGGTATCCACTACCAGAAACCATAAAGATTTGATGTTCTTCAGTCACCAAGCCACGTTTGACTCTTCGTAACTCCATGGACCACAGCACACCAGGAAAGCCTCTCTGTCCTTCACTGCCTCCCAGAGTTTGCCCAAATTCATATTCCTTGCATTGGTGACGCTACCGTGTTTCCCCAAAAATAAACCCCAGCATGATTTTTTCAGGACGCTCGTAATATAAGCCCCACCCCAAAAATAAGCCCCAGTTAAGATTGTCAGCCAGACGGACGCATTTAGCACCGTATTTCCCCGAAAATAAGACCTGATGCATCTTTGGGAGAAAAAATTAATATAAGACCCTGTCTTATTTTGGGGGAAACACGGTATCTAGTCATCTCATCCTCTGCTGTCCCGTTCTCCTTTCTCCTTCCATCTTTCCCAACATCGGGGTCTTCTCCAGTGAGGCCTCATTTGAGCTTCGCCTTCAGTACCTGTCTCCGAAGGATGGCCAAAGCTGACTTCTTTTAGGATTGACTGACTGGATCCAGCCTCGACAGCCCTTGCTTTCTCTAAATTCTTGGAAATCCAGTACCCCAAAATGATTTCAAGTGAATCGTTTGTGTCCAAAACCCAGGAGAACAGCTCCAGCTGAGAAGGCTTCCCAACCTGGGGTGCTCGTTGTTTGCATTGTGTCTGTCTCTTTAAAGATAGTCCATGACCAAGGACAAACAACAGGGACCAGTAATTCCATTGCCAAGCCAGGTGGTTGATAAGTGACCGATGTCCAATTTTACAACCTTTTCTGGCTACAGCTGTTAAGTGAATCACTGTAGTTTGTTAAGTGGATTGTGCAGTCGTTAAGTGAATCCGGATATCCTCGTTGACTTGGCCTGCCAGAGGTTGAGCAGAAAAGTTGTAAATGGGACACCACAACCGTCACAAATATAAGGGGGGGTCTTCTCTGCTGTGGCTCCTGCCCTCTGGAACATCTCCCCCCCCAATGTGTGGTTGGCCCCCAGGCGCCTCCCCTTTCGTCAGGGCCTTAAAAACCTGGCTGTGCCAGTCAGCTTGGGGCCCCAGTGGGGTGATGGCACGATGGAGCTGGTTGATCGAGTAAGCTGAGGTGGTGGAGCAGTGGGCTAATGCCTCCTTAAGTAACACCAGCTGCCTGCCATTAGTGCAGGTTCGAGTCCCACCAGGCTCAAGGTTGACTCAGCCTTCCATCCTCCTGAGGTAGGTAAAATGAGGACCCAGATTGTTGGGGGCAATAAGCTGACTTTGTAATAATGCCACTTGGGGGTGTGTGTGTGAAAGCCCTAATAAGCAGGCATATACATAGAATGAAGGCTACTGCTAAGCTTGTAAGCCGCCCTGAGTCTTCGGAGAAGGGCGGGATATAAATGGAATTAAAATAAATAAAAATAAAAATAAATCTCAGGAGGTTTCCAAGAAGAGATTGGAGAGCCATTTGTCCAGAATGGAGAACGATTTGTCTGGAATGGGGTAAGATCTCCTGCTTCAGTAGAGGGTTAGACTAGATGACCTCCCAGGTCGCTTCCAATCCTATTATTTTAATGTCACAGAGAAAACAGCACTGCCTTTCTAATTTTGATATCTAATTATAAATGTCCGTAACCGCTCAGCATTGCTACCGACCATCTGGTCTTCCTAAGTCTTACTTGGACGTACCCAGAACAACTTGTCTCTCCAGCGCATTTAATTTAATTTAATTTATTATCATTTCTATACCGCCCTTCTCCCGAAGGACTCAGGGCGGTGTACAGGGCAAGAATAAAACACAGAAATTTACAAAAATTAAAAGATAATTAAATACATGCCCGATTAAAATACAATAGATACATAATAAAAACCCCAATAAGAGTGATAAAAAACCCCACCAATCCCCCCTCAGGCCAGGCCGGCTTGCTCGAACAAGTATGTTTTCAGATCGCGGCGAAAGGAGCGCAGATCGGGCGCCGTCCGGAGCTCAACCGGTAACTGGTTCCATAGCTCCGGGGCGCCCACAGAGAAGGATCTCCCCCTGGGGGCCACCAGACGGCATTCTCTGACCGGTGGCACCCTGAGGAGGCCCTCTCTGTGGGAACGCACAGGGCGCAGGGAGCTTGATGCCGGCAGCAGATGTTCCCTGAGGTACTCCGGCCCCATGCCCCATTTCTCCCTTCTCCAACTTAATTTTGATTTCATTTTATTGAGATCCGCCCAGGTCCAACCAGGAAATTTAATGACCAGGACTGGTTGAGGAGAACACACCTCTGCCTTATGTCGTTCCCAGGAGATGAAAAGCTGGAGGGAAGTCAGCCCAGCCTTCGGCTCGGGTGTTTGAAAACATCTCCAGGACCGGTGGCCGAGGCAGGGAAGTGGAAACAGTGTCCAAAATAGCAGGTTGCACCAGCTGTGCTTCCCCAACAGGAGGGTCCTTGTAATCTGGTTCTACTTCCTGTGTGGCAAGATCTTTGCTCTTTTTATAGCTTCATTAACCTCCTCCAAACAGTTGCTCTGGGCTCCACTTCACTGCTTGCCAAAATCCTGGGGAAAAATTACCTTCGCCCACTAGTTGATTTATTTATGTATGTAAGAGGCCATTTTCCTTTTTCCAGAAGTTGAATCCTCCTTTGATTTTTAATTTGTAAGTCATCGGGAAATTGGGCCACCGTAGAAATATGTGTTAGAACTAAAGTCAGGCCTAGATACGCTAGGTAGTCCTCAGGTTATAACTATAGTTTGAAGCTACAAGTGACTTATGACCATTTTCACACTTAAGACCCTTACAGCAGGAGTCCTCAAGCTTGGCAGGGGGCTGGACTAGAAGACCTCCAAGGTCCCTTCCATTATTCTATTCTATTCTATTCTATTCTATTCTGTTCTGTTCTGTTCTGTTCTGTTCTGTTCTGTTCTGTTCTGTTCTGTTCCGCTCTGTTCCATTCCATTCCATTCCATTCCATTCCATTCTGCATTCTATTCTATTCTATTTTCCAAATTCTATTCTATTCTATTCTATTCTATTCTATTCTATTCTATTCTATTCTGTTCTGTTCTGTTCTGTTCTGTTCTATTCTATTCTATTCTATTCTATTCTATTCTATTCTATTCTATTCTATATTCCAAATTCTATTCTAGTCTATTCTAGTCTAGTCTAATCTAAATGTCCATACTGCTCAGCATTGCTACTGTCCAGCTGTTCTTCCTAAGTCTTATTCAGACATACCCAGTGTTCTGTACCAGCCTGCTACCGGCCCTGCAGCAAAAGCAGGGACAACCCCTTTACAAACGGCAAGAGGCTGGAATAAAGCCTGCCAAATTTATTAACATAAAACAGAGCAAGACAAGACACCAACCATGAAACAGGAGCTATGAAACAGGAACTATCCAAGCGGTTGCCTTCAGCAAACCAGCCCTCCCACACATTCCCCTTAAATACAGTTCAGGGCGTGGCCTCTCTCTGCCTCCTTCCGAGGTGCCCCATTGCCTTCCTCTGTTTACTCCTGATTGACTGCCTCCTGCGTCGGGCGTCCTTGAACAGGGCCAGCTGTGGGTCATCTTCATCCACGCTGTCAGGCTCACACAGCTGGGTCTCCGTCGTCACCAGGTGGGAGGGGCCCGGCTGAGGGCTCTGCGGAGCCTCAAGGCCATCATCAGCAAGCTCTTCAACACCCCTCTCCTCCTCCTCTGAGTCGTCCGACCCAACTGCCAAACCCACAGGCTGACCCTGAATCACAACACCCAGAACAAATTGTCCAGTGCATTTTTTACTTCAGCAAATTAATTTTGATTTCATTTTATTGAGATCAACCCAGATCCACCCCTTATTTGTTTCTTCTAATCAACTGCAATTATTGTTTTTTGAAATGGAAAGCTTTGAAGAACATACAAAGCAGCACCCTGCTGATGATCTTTTTAATCCCGACTAATTTTCCAACAACTTTTTAAAAAAGTATCTAGGATTAGCAAACGAAAGAGTTCAACCCACCCTTCCCCATTGTGTCTCATCCAGCAAGCAGTGCTAAGAACGTGAAATAATGTGTTTCCGACTGAAGAATTGTTTTTAAAGACACCTACAGATTTTACATGGGAAAGGAAAATTTATTCTTTTGTTCTGTACGGCTTGATGGGAAAGAACCAGTTTTACAACTTTGCCTTTCAGGAGAAATGATCTAGACTATAAAATGCTTTGTGCATTTTTTTTCCCCTCAAAAAAGGAGAAGGCATGCCGGATCTAATATATTCTATTCTATTCTATTCTATTCTATTCTATTCTATTCTATTCTATTCTATTCTATTCTATTCTATTCTATTCTATTCTATTCTACTCTACTCTACTCTACTCTACTCTACTCTACTCCACTCCACTCCACTCCACTCCACTCCACTCCACTCCACTCCATTGCATATTTTCTATTCTATTCTATTCTATTCTATTCTATTCTATTCTATTCTATTCTATTCTATTCTATTCTACTCTACTCTACTCTACTCTACTCTACTCTACTCTACTCCACTCCACTCCACTCCACTCCACTCCACTCCATTGCATATTTTCTATTCTATTCTATTCTATTCTATTCTATTCTATTCTATTCTATTCTATTCTATTCTATTCTATTCTATTCTATTCTATTCTACTCTACTCTACTCTACTCTACTCTACTCTACTCCACTCCACTCCACTCCACTCCACTCCACTCCATTGCATATTTTCTATTCTATTCTATTCTATTCTATTCTATTCTATTCTATTCTATTCTATTCTATTCTATTCTATTCTATTCTATTCTATTCTATTCTACTCTACTCTACTCTACTCTACTCTACTCTACTCTACTCCACTCCACTCCACTCCACTCCACTCCACTCCATTGCATATTTTCTATTCTATTCTATTCTATTCTATTCTATTCTATTCTATTCTATTCTATTCTATTCTATTCTACTCTACTCTACTCTACTCTACTCTACTCTACTCCACTCCACTCCACTCCACTCCACTCCACTCCATTGCATATTTTCTATTCTATTCTATTCTATTCTATTCTATTCTATTCTATTCTATTCTATTCTATTCTATTCTATTCTATTCTACTCTACTCTACTCTACTCCACTCCACTCCACTCCACTCCACTCCACTCCACTCCACTCCACTCCACTCCATTGCATATTTTCTATTCTATTCTATTCTATTCTATTCTATTCTATTCTATTCTATTCTATTCTATTCTATTCTATTCTATTCTATTCTATTCTATTCTACTGCTAAGCTTGTAAGCCGCCCTGAGTCTTCGGAGAAGGGCGGGATATAAATGGAATTAAAATAAATAAAATATACCTGTTCTGTTCTGTTCTGTTCTGTTCTATTAACATTGCTCAGAAAAATACCAATGAAAAGGGAAGGTTTTTAATCAGGAGGTGATGCTACATGTAAAAACAAGTCCTACATTGCTTGATCCTTCTTTAAAAGTGCTGAATGTTGTCAGGATGGTGCTTTACATTTTACATTCTTATGGCTGGAGTCGGAGTGCCCAAAACATCACTTCTTTTACCAAAGTGAAGTAGCATGAATACATCAGTGGAGGTCCACAGAAACCTGGCCTGGGCATAACGATTTAAATAGAGAGGACTCCTATTTTAACAGATAGCAAAAATGGCACCTTTCTGCTTTGTCTCTTCTTGGCCACATGCAATCAAGATGTGATTAAGCTACTTTCTGGGCAGCAGTTTCCAAAGCAAATTATAGCTTGAGGTTTTGAGGTTCCTGCTCATTGCTGATTCCATCAATCTCTTCATTTTTCTTTCTTTCTTTTCTTTTTGGCCCGAATTATTGGCCTACCCAGAGACTTTTTTTTTGGGACTCACTGTCTTTTAGAAATGCCCTTGAAGGCCTCTTTTGCAAATTTGATCTCTATCTGCAATGGGCACTTTTCATGCTCTAAGCAGTTTTTCCTAACAAATGCAAGATATAGCATGGGCTATCTCCGCAAGGAAACTTCAGATCTGCAAAAGTCATGGTTTTTTCGTCTTCGGGGAGGCAGGGGAACAGGGATTGGTCTCCGAGTCTCCATGAGAGACTTGCCTTGGCATGAATGAGGAAGAATTTCAGAGCTTCCCAACTCATTTCTTTGGCTTCCTCCATTTTCTCCTCCCTTTCCTTTTCTTTGAAAAGCTATTATTAAAGCTTTGGTTTTGTGGCTGCGAACGCTTATTTGATTTAGAGGATTAAAGTTACAAGAGGAACGTTGAGAATGACAATTGGGGCATGCAAGCTGGGATATAACCTGGTATTTTAGTGGTATCTGCTCCCTTGCTCACCCACCAGCTAATGCTGGCCGCTTGGTTGATGTTGCCACTACCCAGTTGGAGAGGCAAGAAAGACCAGGAAGTGAGCAGAGGTGGAAATATATCCTGGCACACTTCCTACATTGGTTGGCAGAACGCAGAAAGGACGTTTGTTGGATGACGGGATATCCAGAGAAGGTGGAGAATGGTTGGTCGTTAAAAAAACAACAACAGTGTCTTAAGAAGGGAACATAAAGATAGCTCAAAGAAGAAAGACCAAGCTTGCATCAAGATAAGGAATGTTGAAAGGAAGAACGTTAGGATGCAAAGGAAAGAAAGTGGGGGAAAATAACAGATATATCTTGTAAAAGATATATATTGCATTATAACGCTATGCAGGTAGTCTTCAGCGTACAACTGGTTGCTTAGCAACCACTTGAAATTGGGACAAACCCACAGTGACCCACTTCTGAAGTTCCCATGGCTGCCCCCCCAATCATGTGATCCGTTTGGGCGCTGGGCAACTGGCCTGCATTTATGGGCGTTGCAGCATCCTGCAGTCACGTGACCACAATTGACAACATTTTTTGCCAAAGAACAATGTTACTTAGGGTAAAAATTATTATTATTATTATTATTATTATTATTATTATTATTATTATTATTATTATTATTATTATTATTATTATTATTAATAATAATAATAATAATAATAATTTTATTTGTATACCGCCCTTCTCCCGAAGGACTCAGGGCGGTGAACAGGGCAATACACATTAAAAAACAAGATACAAAAATTAAAAACGATTAAACAAAATGCCCATGAATCAGTTAAAACACATTACACATTAAAATAGGTTAAAACAGATTAATAAAACCCAACCCAAAAATGCCCCAGATAGCAAACAATGGGTTCCCTCAACAACTGTGCATTCACTTAATGAGCGCCACAAAAGAGGTTATAAAGTCGGGCCCGGTCACATGACAACCGGCTCACCGGCCATCTTGACTGACAGCCGTAATGGCTAGGCTCCACGACAGTTGCCATTTGAGAACACTGTGCATGTGAACAGTGTTATATTACATATTACATATTATTTATTTTATATATATATATATATATATATATATATATATATATATATATATATATATATATATATATATATATATATATATATATATATATATATATACATATATATATATATATATATATATATATATATATATATATATATATATATATATATATATATATATATATATATATATATATATATATATATATATATATATATATATATATATATATATGATCGCCAACGTCCGATAGCGGATATGGCACAAGAAGAAGTGCATGTGAACAAGAATGAGAGCCAAAGGTCATTGGTTTAACCAAAGCAGGTTTAATCTCCAGGAACTGACAAAGCATCCATCGCTCATCCAAGCTGGTTTCTTTCATTGGTCTCAGGTGGGTTTGTAAAGGAAGATTCAAAACCTGAATATCTGCTTTCTGATGATCTGGCTTTGCCTATATCCCTATCACGTGTTTCCTATAACTAAATCTCCTCTTTCCTATAGTCAAAGAATGCCACGGCTGGAAGGAACCTGGGAGGTCTTCTGGTCCATCCCTCAGTCCAAGTCGGGAGACCTTATATCATCCCAGGCTGTCCGATCTTTTCTTGAAAGCCTCCAGTGATAGAGCACCCACAACTCCAGGAAACAGGCTGTTCCGTTGATTAATTATTGTTACTCTCAGGAAATTTCTCCTTAGTTCTAGGCTGGTTTTCTCCTTAACGATCTTCTACCCATTATCTCTTGTCCTGCCCTCAGGTGCTTTGGAGAATAGGTAGATGCCCTCACCTTTGTGGCGGCCCTTCAAGTGTTGAAAGACAGCTATCGTGTCTTATCATGTACTCATCAAAAACCCAACTTCACTAAAGCTTTCTTAAACACTGAACCATAATCCAGCAGGTGACAGAGGAGGAGGAGTGTTTTGATATGAAGGTCCACCTTCCACATGGCCTGTCCCAGGTCAAAGCAAGTAAACATTCAGGAGTTCAAGCTAGCATGGAAAATTCACCAGATTAGGAAAGTAGTAGAGAAGAATTAATAAGGACGCACTGTGAGTAGAAGAAATCCAATAAGAGCAACTGTGTAAATGCTTAGTGGATACAGAAGATCTATGTCTGTTGCAAATGTTGCAAATAAATCTTTACTCCATGCCAGACCTCTGACATCTGTCTTCATAGTGGAGCCTTGCGGTGCCTCCAAACTGAATTCAATACACCTTGTAAAACTGTAGACCTCTGCCACAACACACATGCTTTCCTCATCCTTGGGGACATTTGCCAAGAACTTCTGGGGGGAGGGGGAGAGAGAGAGAAATGAAATGAAATATCCAACACCTTAGAAGATGTGTCTTCCACTTAAATGTAGGGGAGAAGGAGGCAGGGGAAGGGAAGGGAAGGGAAGGGAAGGGAAGAAGGGGAGGGGAGGGGAGGGGGGAAGGGAAGGGAAGGGAAGGGAAGGGAAGGGAAGGGAAGGGAAGGGAAGGGAAGGGAAGGGAAGGGAAGGGAAGGGAAGGGAAGGGAAGGGAAGGGAAGGGAGGAAATATAAACTTGTTTAGCCCTTGCATCTCAGCCACTGGTCCTCTTCTTCTCCCCCGCACATGCGTGCTAGTCATTTCCGACTCTAGGGGCCGGTGCTCATCTCCGTTTCAAAGCCGAAGAGCCAGCGCTTGTCCGAGTGCGTCTCCGTGGTCATGTGGCCGGCATGACTAGACGCCAAAGGCGCACAGAACGCTGTTACCTTCCCACCGTAGTGGTCCCTATTTTTCTACTTGCATTTTTACATGCTTTCGAACTGCTAGGTTGGCAGAAGCTGGGACGAGTAACAGGCGCTCACTCTGCAACGCGGCACTCGGGATTCGACCCGCCAAACTGCCGACCTTCTGATCGACAAGCTCAGCGTCCTAACCCACTGAGCCACCGCGGCCCTTTATTGTTGGGTAGCTTTCTACATTTAGGATTTGCAGAGCTGAAGCAGCTCCCTTGAACCCAGAGCAAAGTTAGCTTTCTTCTTAGCAACACTGCAGCTCCATCAGCGTTACACGTGAGTTGCTTCCCCACTTGCAATCATTCCTCCCACCTCCCCGCCTTGGCTCTTTGCCCTAATAGCATTCGTCTCCAATCCCACCCCCAGTTGAGCTTCTGGGTCCCTTCCCAGCTCTCTGGCTGCAAAAAAGCACCTCGTTCTCCTGCGTGCAACCGCGGTGACAAGCACTGAGAGAGAGGCATCCTAACATAATAACTCGCCAGAGGCTTTTTCCAGGCAACGGGGAAATGGGGTCTTTCTTTGCCTAACAACCAATCCTGGCGTAACATCTGAGTCTTTCCCCTCTCTCTTTTTCCTCGAGCTACGAAGATCCACCCATCCCAAAAATGTGCTCCAATGAGTTTACGGAGCCCATAAGAAATGAGAATTTTATCCTAACGAGCATCTATCCGTGGAAAAGAAGAGTTCTGAGCCCTCAGAAGCTGGTTTCCTTCCTTCCTTCTCATGCAACAATCAAGAAAGGGATAATGACACAAAGGTCAGGAGGAGGCCGTCTTGACAAGAAACAAACACACACACACAAAAACCACCACGACTCAACTCAGAACGAGTTAAAGTGAGTAAACAATGCTAAAAATAAGAAGCTGATGGGGAGGGAGACCTGGCACTGCTTTTGACGTCCCCTGATAGCCTTGCTGAGCCTCAACCTGAGATGCTCAACACCTCTAGCACGCCAGGTGGCAGGACGTAGGGTGAGGGTTGTTCAAACCACAAGAAGGCAGGTGAAGCCACCCGGAAGGTCAAGAAAAGGTCCTAAGAGTAAGAGCAATTTCACAGCAGAATCCACAATCCAGATTGTCCCTGATTGGGGGAGTTCAAATACTGGAAGAAGATTCTGAAAAAGATGGTGATTGTGAAATGTGGAGAGGCCATAATTTTAATATTGGTTCTTTTCAGCCAGACTAGAGTTGGAGAACTTTTGGCCTAGCACCCATCCAACCCAAACCAAGACCTCTCTGATCCTCCCAGACAAAGCTTCAGTGACTGAGCCCCCAGGACTCCAGGAGGGAGGCTGTTGACGTGGCTGGATAGCTCTCGCACTCAAGACCTTCCTTCTTATGGATGGGGAGGAACAGGCTTCGACTCAACCCTGACAAGACTGAGTGGCTGTTCGTGCCGGCATCCCGGGAAATTCCGATTATCCCATCTCTGGCCATGGGGGGTGAGCTATTACCCCCCGTAGATAGGGCGCGCAACTTGGGGGTCCTTCTAGATTCACAGCTCTCTTTAGAAGAGCATATTGGAGCTGTGACTATGGGGGCCTTTGCCCAGGTTCACCTGGTGCGCCAGTTGCGACCCTATCTAGACTGGGATGCCTTGCGTACAGTCACTCATGCGCTCGTCACTTCTCGTCTAGACTACTGTAATGCTCTCTACATGGGGCTGCCCTTGAAGTCCACTCGGAGGCTCCAACTGGTGCAGAATGCAGCCGCGCGAGTTGTGCTGGGGGTTTCCCGATACTCCCATGTTACACCTTTGCTCCGCGAGCTGCATTGGCTGCCGGTTGCCCTCCGGGTGAAATTCAAGGTGTTAGTAATGACTTACAAAGCCCTACATGGCATGGGTCCGGATTACCTTCGGCAACACCTGCAGCCGGCGTCAACCTCCTTCCGTCCAGTGCGCTCCCACAGAGAGGGCCTCCTCAGGGTGCCACCGATCAGAGAATGTCGATTGGTGGTCCCCAGGGGGAGGGCGTTCTCTGTGGGCGCGCCAGACCTGTGGAACCGCTTGCCGGTTGAGCTCCGGACGGCCCCCGACCTTCGCTCCTTCCGGCGCGATCTAAAAACGTATCTATTTGAGCAGTCTGACCTGGTCTGATGGGTTAGGGTTGGGGTTTTAATACGTCTTAATTATTGTTTTAACCTTGGGCATTTATTTAATCGCTTTTAACTTTTGTATCCTGTTTTTGTATTTATTGCCTTGTACACCGCCCTGAGTCCTTCGGGAGAAGGGCGGTATAAAAATATAATAATAAATAAATAAATTATCCGCAACAAAGAGGATCAGGGCACTGGAGGCTGAAACATATAAAGAACGGTTGCAGGAATTGGGCGACTAGTCTAACAAAAAGAAGGACTGGAGGCGGAGGACGGGACATGATAGCAGTCTTTCAGTATCTCAGGGGCTGCCCCAAAGAAGAGGGAGTCAAGCTATTCTCCAAAGCACCTGAAGGCAGGACAAGAAGCAACGGATGGAAACTAATCAAGGAGAGAAGCAACCTAGAACTAAGGAGAAAGTTCCTGACAGTTAGAACAATTAACCAGTGGAACAACCTGCCTCCAGAGGTTGTGAATGCTCCAACACTGGAGGTTTTTAAGAAGAGACTGGACAGCCATTTGTCTGAAATGGTATAGGGTCTCCTGCCTGAGCAGGGGTTGGACTAGATGACCTCCAAGGTCCCTTCCAACTCTGTTGTTCTGTGTTCTATATTCTATCTCGAATTTGAGTCTCCCTTCGTAAAGCTTCCACCCACTATGCAATTTATGAAGAATAAATCCATACACCCTCTTCTCTTTAACAGCCCTTAAATGTTGGAAGGCTGCTATCCTGTCTCCCCTTATTAGCCTTCTCCTTTTTTTAGGCTAAACATACCCAGTTCTTCTCACCATTCTCCCAAAGCCAGTCACTATATTTCTTGCTGACTTTCCGAAGCAAGGATTTCAAATCTTAGATGTGTACCTATTTTTATTTCTAAAAATAATAAAGTTAGGGTTTTAAAAAATGGCCCAGCCTGAATCTGATCAGTTTTATAGCAACTGAGAAGGCCCTGTGATATCCAGGCAAACAAACAAAGGTAAGGTCAAACTGAATATAAAACTATTCTCATTTAACAGTTGATGGAACAAATGCGATAGTTTTAATGTTAAGTCTTGGTTCTGCTTCCGTTATTCAAATAGATTTATCCTTCGGCTTTGTTTGATATTTTCGCCCAGGAGTGGCTTTCCAATTTCTTATTTACGTCATACAATTAACATTTTACAACTCTAAGTAGGTAAGATTTAGAGTCGCTTGATACAATTTGGGATCGTTTTGAATTATCTGTATCTTCTTACCAGCAATATCTTCTGGATGTATTCACCGTATGCTTAAGTGTATGTTTACGTTAATGATTTTCTATCAAAAAAAAAAGGTTGGAATAGGCTTAAATCCATTGGTTTTAATGGGCTTAAATGGAAGAAACTCTATTTGACGGCAACCACTAAGTACGTAATTCTATTAAACAGGAATCTAAAGGGTGATATATATCTATTTATTCTGTATTTTTTTTTAAAGGGAGAAAACATTGCGTTTGGTGCCATTATTCTTCAAAGATTTTCAATCACGCTGTAAAATATCACCCTCTGCTGGATACAAGGAAGAATACCGTACACCTAATATCTCAATATTTTTTTCCCAAATGTTCCAGTAATAAAGTGTGCCTGGTCCAAACAAGAGAATCAGGACCAGTATTTAAACCTCACAAATTTGCTCAAGAGGATATTTATAGAAGCTTTGACTTTATAGCATAAAGACTGGATTGGTTTCTGTAAAACGTTAGGACTTACAGTAGCACCTTCTTACTGTACATCTTCATTATATTTGCATCCACCAACTTTTTTTAAAAAAACAAAAACTTTAAAACAAAGACTGCCTCGAGAGAACAACTTCAGAGAGACTTCAATTCATTCATAGTTTCACCTAGTGCTACTTTTATAACACAGTTTCAGGTGTATTTAAAGGTAAAGGTTCCCCCGCACATGTGTGCTAGTCGTTTCCAACTCTAGGGGCCGGTGCTCATCTTGATTTCAAAGCCGAAGAGCCAGCGCTTGTCCGAGGACGTCTCCGTGGTCATGTGGCCGGCATGACTAGATGCCAAAGGCGCACAGAACGCTGTTACCTTCCCACCGGAGTGGTCCCTATTTGTCTACTTGCATTTTTACGTGCTTTCGAACTGCTAGGTTGGCAGAAGCTGGGATGGGTAACAGGCGCTCACTCTGCTACGCGGCACTCGGGATTCGACCCGCCAAACTGCCGACCTTCTGATCAACAAGCTCAGCGTCCTAACCCACTGAGGTGTATTTATTTATATAGAAAAAAGCTTTCCAGAGCTTATTGAAACATGTGCTCATAAAATATAATAATAATAATAATAATAATAATAATAATAATAATAATAATAATAATAATAATAATAATAATAATAATAATAATAATAATAATAATAATAATAATAATGTCAGAAGGGACCTGGGAGGTCATCTAGTCCAACCCCCTGCTCAGGCAGGAAACCCTATACCATTTCGGACAAATGGCTGTCCAGTCTCTTCTTAAAAACTTCCAGTGTTGGAGCATTCACAACTTCTGGAGGCAGGTTGTTCCACGGGTTAATTGTTCTAACTGTCAGGAAGTTTCTCCTTAGTCCTAGGCTGCTTCTCTCTTTGGTTTGCTGGGTGATTTATCAAGGATTCTGTTTCTAACAGTGCCCAGTGATCTCTCTCCGTTTTCTCAAATCCTCTTGTCCAGCGTAGATTCTCCTAGCACAAAGATCTACACAGATATTATTCCATGAATTTGTCTAGTCGTTTTAAGGCGTTTTAGTCCAATAGCCATCCACATCCTATAACAACGAATGTCCTGTTAATTCTTCTCACGCAGAAAAAGCAACAAGGCACATAGCTTGTTTTTGAGTACCGCTAAAGTTTTGTAGTATGAGAGCCATCATAATCACCTCTACATTAAAGGCATCATTAGTGCAGCACGTAGCTGCACCTCTGAATGGGTCCATAACTCTCCGCTCATCCCGCTGTGTGGTTTCTTTTACTGCAACAGTCGAGTAACTCTTTTTACGTCACAACTTCTGAAAAAGAGGGTTGTCACCCTTGTCTAGTTGAGAAGATCTTTAGGAAATGACTTTGTCATCAAAGGCCTGGCTTTCTGGTGATTCCATATTGTGTTTGGTCCTCCTTCTCTCAGCATTTAGAAGTGGTCTCCGTCGTTTCGTATTCGTTGTTTTTAAACTGGGTTCACCACCTTGAGTACTTACCAAGTAGCAAAATGGCGTACAAATCCAGTAAGCAAATTAGCAGCAAATCTGGCGAGAGCTGTCCTCCACTGAGCTAATGTGACCACAGGATGTCTTTCCAGTTATAATTCCATAACTGTGTTCTCCCAGACTGCCCTAGGTCTCCAGACTAAGATGATGGGAACACTCTAACTACGCAAAAGTCCATACAAGTTTGATCAAGGTATAAAAGGAAGCATTTTTTATCAATACTGGGCTTGCAACTTATTTTAAAGTTTAAAAAATAATTATAGCATAGTAAATGGAGAAAAATAGAAGACAGAAGACAGAAAATAGAAGACATCTAGTACATGGCCATATTTTGAGTCAAATGACATGTAACCTTCAGTAAGGCTAACATACATGTGTATCACTAAATTGATCGGCGTTTCCCTCTTTTTACCTGAAAGCGTGAACGATCATAATAGAAAAATACGGCCTTGGAAAGGATATCACATGGTCCAAAAATGTGTGTTTTCTGTATGTTCTGATTTAATTCTACATTTACCGATGAACAAATAAGAACTGGAGTTCTCACTGAAGATCGTTAAAGAGAGACCCGTTCTGCAACTAAGGAGAAACTTCCTGACAATGAGAACAATTAATCAGTGGAACAATTTGTCTCCTGGAGTTGTAGCTGCTCCATCACTGGAGCCTTTCAAGAAGAGACTGGAGAGCCTTTTAAATGGGATAGTCCAGTCTCCTGCTTGAGCAGAGGGTTGGACTAGAGGACCTCCAAGGTCCCTTCCCATCCTATTATTCTCTTCTGTGTTCTAATTCTGCTCCCAGACTTCCAGTTTTGAGGATTGGCTCCAAATAAAACCTGTGTTGTTGTTGTTTTTTTAGAAAGGCCTCGTTTCTGGACAAGAAAGGAAAAACATGCTAAAGATTCTGCCTAATGAGATTCTGTCTCCATTAAAATAGGTTCTTCGTGGTAATAGTTTTTATTAGCAACTAGCAAATGTTAGCAACTGCACAAACATCTTTTTTACAGCAGATGTCTGATAAGCTCTAATCTTGCTCAATTGCCAGAACAAGGTGTACTTCAGAAGCAAAACGTCGGATGCCTTATTTGTAAGCACTTAAGCATCAGAAATGTTGAAAGGGATGCATTTAATTCTGGGAAGATCATCCTCAAAAACAAATGCAAACCATGCAGTGAATTCTTGGCTGTTTTTCTTAACTTCTGAACAATCCTAGGATCTCCTAGCTGTATAGGCGGAGGGGGCTGAATTACATATGCAAAAGAGGCACATATAATTTTGATAGACCGCGGACACTCCATCGGTGAGACATTTTCTAATTTCCTATTTAAATGGTGGAAAACATTTATGAAAAAATTTTCAGTATATCCCCATTTGGACCAGAACAAGTTTCATCAGAGAAGCAAAAATTATTCCTTGCTTTCCCTCTGCAGGAATCCTCCAGGACATCTGTTCAAGTGTTTTTTCTTTCTTCCTCTTCCTAAGTTAATGGTTGACCTGCTCCCCTCTTCCGGCTTGGCCTGTTCAACTGTAAAGCTAGCATCATGACACCCTCATAATTCATCTGTAGACTTTTCAATTCAGCAGTTGGAGGCATAACTAATCGTACTTTGGGGAGGCTGAGAAAACAGGTGTGGGTCTGGGCAGAAGGAGAAGGTGGGGGCAGGATGAACCAAGCAAGGCATAAAGGTGAGATCTGCCAAAACAAGTAGGGAAGCAATTGGCAGCCGGACTTATATAGTAGGAGAAAACCGCAGCTCATCAAACTGCAGAGTTCTGCTAGAAAGAGTTTGGAGTGTACCATGTACTGTACATTTACAAGGAAGGAAGGAAGGAAGGAAGGAAGGAAGGAAGGAAGGAAGGAAGGAAGGAAGGAAGGAAGGAAGGAAGGAAGGAAGGGAAAGGAAAGGAAGGAAGGAAGGAAGGAAGGAAGGAAGGAAGGAAGGAAGGAAGGAAGGAAGGAAGGAAGGAAGGAAATTTTCAACAAGAGTTGTACATTCAACTGCAAATTTTAACTTGGTGAGTAGACACAAAATTATGGCAAGAAACATGCAAGCAATGCATGGGACAGAATAATCTGGGGATAGAACATACACATGAGAGAGAGAGAGAGAGAGAGAGAGAGAGAGAGAGAGAGAGAGAGAGAGAGAGAGACAGAGACAGAGACAGAGACAGAGACAGAGACAGAGACAGAGAGACAGAGAGAGACAGAGACAGAGACAGAGAGAGAGAGAGAGACAGAGAGAGAGAGAGACAGAGAGAGACAGAGAGAGAGACAGAGAGAGAGAGAGAGAGAGAGAGAGACAGAGAGACAGAGAGAGAGAGACAGAGAGAGACAGAGAGAGAGAGAGAGAGAGAGCAGATTGGTGCTATAAATAATGGCACAAGATCAATTCTAAAAACAAAGCAGAATTGAAACTTAAGTCCAAGGGTTTGCTCAGGTGTTACTCCCCCCACTGAAAAGCAAACACTCTACACAATGAAGTATAGAGTGTGATGAAGACTCTCGGTGAAAGTTGTCAGGTGGGCAACCTGTCTCCTAATCTACCTCGCAATCCATCTTCAGATGCCAGCTGGCTCATGCGAGGGCGAAAAGGCCAGAGTGCCTGCCTTGGGCCGTATCTCGTTTCCCAAACTCAGGGCTGCAGGAGACAAAATAAAGACAACTCAACCAGCCAGGAAGGAGAAGCAACTGGTCAAGAAGATAATTTATAGCTAATGTAAACCTTCTCGACCGGGTTGCCGGCACACTGATATGCTTGCGAGCATGCCTGAGTGGCATCTGATGCTAATGGATGCTAAAAGTGGCTCCCCACGATGAATGAGGGTAATTAACGGAAGGATTAGGCGGAGGGCAGGTGTTGGGCCACCCGAAGTCTGATACCGCAACAAGGCATTCAGAGCTCCTGGGGCTCTTTGTGCTTCCCGTACCAAAGGGCCTTTTTTTGCGGAGGAGAAGAATAATTATCGTTAGAAGCGAAACATGTTGCTCTCTGGAATTCAATACAGCCTCACACATATGCTCTGGGTTGTTGTTGTTGTTGTTAAAAAAAAGGGGGGTGGGTTGTTTTCCTCCCAGCACACCCATTCAGACTGCACGAAATGTTCATAAGAAGGGGTCCTTGGGATGTGACAGCACCACTGCGATGTGGTCAAGGGATAATTATGCTCAATAACGAACCGTTGCAATGGGCCCAACATGGGGGGAGGTGGGTTGTTCTACTTCTTTCAGGAAGAGAAGCAGGGGAAATTATTAGGGTATTTATCTCATTTGGCCACTTAGAGGTTTTACTCCATCTTTATTCAGGAAACTGAATCAAATATAACAAACCATAAAGCATTTTCCAGGGGTCTCCAGCCTTATCTAATCAAATTACTTTTAGAAGGCATTGTGAACAATTAGGGGGGAGAGAGAGAGAGAGAGAGAGAGAGAGAGAGAGAGAATGTGCTATGCTATGCTATGCTACGCTACGCTACAACATATATACTACATTACACTAGACTAGATACCAGACCGGACAGGACAGGACAGGACAAGACTAGACCAGACCAGACCAGACAGGACAGAACCAGACTAGACTAGATGACTAGACAGGACAGGAGCAGACAGGACTACACCAGACCAGACCAGACCAGACTAGACAGGACTGGACTAGACCAGTGACCGAAGCATCCGGTGTTTGTAGAGCCCAACTTAATCTGTTGACTTTAACCTTTCAGGCTTAAGATGTGGAGGGAATCACTTCTCCAGGGAGGTCCACAGGGCACTCAAAGCCCCACCCCTGTGGCTGTGTGTCACATATGTAATGCCGATACAAAAGAGGCAAAATGGACACCCCTGCACTGAACTGAGCTGACCATTGAAATCTTCAGGAGAGCTTCTGGGAAGGTGAAACCATTGGTTGGACATGGGGGGGGGGAATGCTCCTTCTCCTGCTTTACTCCCAGGCTATGCAAATGTGCCCTCCCTTCACAGCTAGTCCCACTTATGACTGGGTGCCTAGCAATTCTTCAAAATTATGACAAAACTCTCCATAGGTACTTACACCCTGATTTTGAAGTTCCAATAGTTGTTTCCTCCTCCCGCCCCATATGGTCACATGAGCATATTTTGGGTGATTGACAAGTAGCTCACATTTATGATCATTTACAGCACTCGGCTGCCACGTTGCTTCAATTCACTCTGTCTTTCTGCCCAAAATTGATGTTCATTTCGTTTCTGGCAAAAAAAAAAATCACCCATTGAATGCAACGGATTCATTTAAAGACCACATTTGCTTAATGGTTATTATTACAAAAAAGGTTGCAAAATCAGTCATGATCACAGGGTGACCCACTTAACAACTGATGTGCCTTAAGGACATAAGTCAAGGATTCCTTGCGTATCCGTCATTAATTGATTCAGTGTTCATCTTATGTTTTCAGTTTCAAAAGCGTACCATTTTACAATTTTGTTAATTTTCCTTGAGTATGTCTTTTTAAAGAGTCAGGCATAAATATTGCTTTTGTGCGAGCATCAACTGCCGGTAGTATTGGGGGGTGGAGATCACCTCATGGTCTCAATTTCCGGGCACCTAGTTTTCATTGTATTTGTCCATGTTGCAATTTTTTATCCACTGCTTCTCTGACAATCTCATGTATGAAAAGGTGACCAAGATATATGTAAGAAGGTTAGCATGCAAACACCTTTTTTAATGTGGACCTTTATTAAGGATGGGATTTCTCTCTTTCCCAGAACTGGGTAACTGGAGCAGTCCTGATTAACTTCTGTTCTACTATGACTTATTCAACCCTTTGGAGCGGGCAAGACAGCCGGGCTTTGGAGAAACCTTCCATTGGATAATACCCAAAGGTCTTTTATAAGGGAGGAGGGACTACGTAAGGCAAGCTTGCACCAATTTTTCCTCCAGTGTAGGATTGATTCGCAAACAAAGGAATAGCCAAGATTGTTGAAAACTCACAATCTCTGAGAGGTGGTTTGGGGGGGGCTCGGCGTCTCTCTTTAAACAGCCTAAAATGTTTTTTGAGGGAGGATGGGCAGGAGATGTCACTCGACAGTCAGGAGGGCTGTCTGTCACCAGCAAAACCCGGTACCTGCCAGTTTGCACCATCTGAACAGGCAGAGGGCGGGATCCCCGTAGACCCATTTCTGTAATTCACTGAAGTGGAAACATTCAGGAGCAAATGGAAAGCGGAGATCAATGGCTCCCCGTGGCCGTGTCACCAATTACGCCTTTTTATGGCATTAGGATGAATTTGCTGCTTCGCCTTGGTCGTGGTGGGTCTATCGTGTAAGGCGATATCAGACATAAGATGTACGGGAAATAAATTAATCACCCGGGCTTTTGAAATTGAGCAAGGCAGGGAGGATAGCTCCAGAAATGCCTCCCAAGTTGGGCATTTAAGGAGAGAGCAGACAGCTGCCAGTTGCAAAAAAAGAAGAAAGAAAACTTCTTTGGTGCAACACGTTGGGCCCTCTATTGTGGGACGGCATTCGGCAGCACCAAGGTCACAACCGCGCTATTTTCTGGAGATAGTCTGGAAACAGATGTTAAAAGCGGTATGAGGGGATCGCGGTTCCTCTAAGTACACGGATGCATCTCTGCCGCTCTTGGGATCTTTCTAGTCAGGAAGGTTTTGAGGGCCTTTGAATGTGTTTATTTATGATGAACAACTGGAAGGAACCTTGCAGGGAGAATAGAAAATTACATTAAATTGTTTTAACAGTCTGAGTAAGGATTTGAATCTCTGAATTAACAAACTCCATTTGTTCTTTTAAGAATTGAAAAAAAGCAGAAAGAGAAGTGGGGGGGGCGAGGAAACAGGGAGAAAGAAAGAGTAGAAAGTAAAGATGGAGGCGAACATGAACGTGGAGGAGGAGGGGAGGGGAGGGGAGAAGGAGAAGATGGAGGAGGAGGAGATGGAGGAGAAGGAGGAGAAACATTTCTAAAATGATTTTAATAGTTTCTACTTAATGTCCGAGTCTTGACAAGCTCCGCTAGGTGCTACCACTCTGTATGAGACGAACATGGGATTAACTATCACCCTTGGCAATCGGGATCTCAAAGACCAATGAACAGCATGGGGGGTCACCTGGGACGGAGGGTCCCAGCCGATTCCCGTACAAGCAAGAGCCTGGGCACCTGTCCCGCGATGGACCCATGAGCGCAAGGAGAACAAATCCCTGAAAGCCGCTGCACAACAGGAGCTACAAATGCACGTCAGGAATGGGCCTGCGAAAGGGGAGGGGGCTCGCTCGGTGTGTGTGTGTGCATGCACGCAGAGAAGGGGTGGGGAAATTACAAAAACCAATTTCCTAATAAACATTTTCTGTCTTGAGTGCCAAGCCGGAGACTAAGTATTTCTAGAAACACAACTACTAAGACTGCACTTTTCAGCGTCAGTAAATTCATTATTGCATTAACTAGGCCTAAATTATTAAACCTTAATGATGTGGTTCTTTGAATGTGCCGGGCTTCATTTTCGCACACAGAATCAATGTTAAACATTACAGTATAAATTAAGCCATACTTTACCGGGCCTTGTGGCTGCTTTGAATTGAGTTAGAACGGGAAGATGTATATTTGCAACTTCAGGGTCTCTCCCGCCTTCTAGCGAAGATTGTGTAGTTTATTGTAACAAATGAGGCACAGAGCTGCAACGGCTTAAGTAAGGCATCCATTTTTGTCAGAGGAAAACGTACGAGCGAGGACACCGCACTGCTTACAGCAACCAAGAGCAGACGGAGATCTCATATTATAAACATAATTTCCACAGAAGCCCGAGGGTCCGACACCCTTTCCAGACCCTAGAAGCGTGACATGTATCTCAAAATGTTGGAGGGCAGGGAAATAAATAGAACTTCCATTCAGACTCAGAATGGAAAAGGGGTCATTTTAACAAGATTACGGTTTAACCCCTTTTGCATTTGAAAGAGAATTCCAAAGGGTGAAAAGATGAGCTGAGACACATCAACCATTTATGAACTGTGGACCTGTGGACTTCAGCTCTCAGAATTCCTCCATTCCCGGCTCAGGAATTCTGGGAGTTGAAGTCCATAGGTCACAAAGGGGTCACAGTTGACCACCCCTGCACTAGAGCAGGAGTCTTCAACCTTGGGAACTTTAAGACTTGTGGCTGAGGAATTCTGGGAGTTGAAGTCCACAAGTCTTAAAGTTGCCAAGGTTGAGGACCCCTGCTCTAGAGAGTGGCTTCTTCCCAAGCACAGTCACCGGTGGTCAAGATGCACGGTTCTCCATGAAGAAGTGACACCTCAAAACACATCTGGGAATGGGGGGTAGGAAGGATGGTTAGGGGATCCTTGACTGAACATACATGGGAATTGATTTATTTTTAGTAAAACCTAACTGCCCCATTGGACCATTTCCTCTGAGCTGTCTATTGTCCCGAATGACCAGAGTTCTCTAGGTCAGGGTTTCTCAACCTTGGCCACTTGAAGAGGTCTGGACTTCCAACTCCCAGAATTCCGCAGCCAGCAGGCATGGCTAGGGAATTCTGGGAGTTGAAGTCCAGGTGTCTTCAAGTAGGCTAGGTTAAGAAACGCTGCTTAAGGTCATTTCCGGTCCTGCTTCTGAATCTTCTTCATAGAGTTGATGGCAAGGCTCTTCTTGCTTGTGTTGCCAATGAATTCTTGGCTTCTGGTGTCCAAAATAAGAAGCTGGCTTCACCAAGACTTCATCATCACTTCTTTATTTATTTAGAGAATATTTGCTCATGCAGCTTTCCCATATGGACCTCAAGTACCTTATTTCGTTTCAACATGTCTCCAATTTGCCTGTTGTTTATACCTATTATGTTCCTGGAAATGATTAGATATAATTATATTTTTGCTAGGAAATAAGTGTGTCTCCTAAACTATCGACATTTTGACAAACTAATTAATGACAACACACCGGAATCTATGACTTCAAATGAAAAAAGGTGAAACAGATATGCCATGTCGTATATATATATATATGGTAATTTAGCACTCTTGTTTGAGGTAGGAAAGAAAAAAATATTGAGAATACAGAATAACAGAATCAGAAGGGACCTTGGAGGTCTTCTAGTCCAACCCCCTTTTCAAGCAGGAGACCCTACACCATGCCAGGCAAGTGACTGTCCAGTTTTTTCTTAAAAACTCTCCAGGGATGATGAAGCACCCATAATTTCCAGAGGCAAGCCACTCCACTGATTAATTGCTCTCAGGGTTTGGAATTTACCCAATTCCAGATCCAAAGGAGGCAAATGGCTGAGAAATTCAGAGAGCACCTGCCGCCTCATTTCTTAGCAGTCGGAAGGAATTCAGCCAGTGGTGGGATTCAGCCAGTTCGCACCACTTCGGCAGAACCGGTAGCTAATTTTTTTGTTGCCCAGGCCCAGAATGGACTTCTGGAAGTGGAATCCACACAGAGAGCTGTTTGTTCCCATATCTGAACCCCTCCACCGATTACAGCCTCGTGTTTCCAGTCAAAGGCGTCCATTCTAACCAAGTGGCCCTGCCAGCTTCATAAGCTCCTAATCCAATGTCGGTAGAACGCCGGCAAATTCCTAAGGCCCCTGAATGGCGAAGCACCAGTGAAGCCAACTCTAGTGAATGATGGTGCTATCGTCAGGAAAGCGAACAAGAAGCACACAACCGGATTTCCATTTAAATATCCTACTTGTCCTGGAATTACTAGTATTTAGCTATTTCCTCCTGGGTTTCATTCCTGACCGGAGAGGTCTTAAATCTATGGAACCCTTGTGCAACATTATTTTAATGTAGCAATTCAGGTGCATGGTTTAGCTGAAAGTTCAGAGCGAGCCGCTTCCCCAAAGGAATATGATTTCTATTCACACAGCTTTAAGCACACAGAATGCTATTCCCAGTGAGGTCATCACCAGGCCCCGTTTTTTTGACCTGCTTTCCCGGGAGAAAGTGGGCCTCCTCCTTTCCACAATTCCCAGCGAAAGCAACGGATCAGACCAACCATGGTCTTCCTTTCTGTTCAAAGGAACCTGGCCTATGGTAAATCCAACAAAACCTTCCAAAGGTTCGTTCTTCCGACTGCCGGGTGAGGCACTCCTGGGACCTAAGAAGCCAAGTCGCCCCAGGACAAGAACGCAATGAAGCAGGAATGGGGTTAGGAGGAATCCAAGGCTATGTTTGGAGAAATAATTTGATGCTTTTACAGAAAGGCAGAAGAACTACTTAAATATGGAGAAGTGATCCAATCTCAGGCCTTTCTCTTTTTTTTTTTCTCAGAGGTTTTCTCAGGACTGCTTCAAGAAGATGCCTCTCATTATCGTTTATCATTTGATTGACTTGCCAGAGGTTTATGGGAATAA
The DNA here is from genome assembly GCF_964194415.1 of Vipera berus. Taxonomy (NCBI): domain Eukaryota; kingdom Metazoa; phylum Chordata; class Lepidosauria; order Squamata; family Viperidae; genus Vipera; species Vipera berus. The sequence continues at coordinate 101,027,341 of NC_138207.1, read as the reverse complement.
GAACGGAATGGAGAATGGAGTGGAGTGGAGTGGAATGGAACGGAATAGAATAGAAAATATGGAATGGAATGGAATGGAATGGAATGGAATGGAATGGAATAGAATAGAATAGAATAGAATAGAATAGAATAGAATAGAATAGAATAGAATAGAATAGAATAGAATAGAATGGAATGGAATGGAATGGAATGGAATGGAATGGAATGGAATGGAACAGAATAGTATAGAATGGAATGGAATGGAATGGAATGGAATAGAATAGAATAGAATAGAATAGAATAGAATAGAATAGAATAGAATAGAATAGAATAGAATAGAATGGAATGGAATGGAATGGAATGGAATGGAATGGAATGGAATGGAATGGAATGGAATGGAACGGAACGGAACGGAACGGAACGGAACGGAACAGAATAGTATAGAATGGAATGGAATGGAATAGAATAGAATAGAATAGAATAGAATAGAATAGAATAGAATAGAATAGAATAGAATAGAATAGAATAGAATAGAATAGAATAGAATAGAAGATATGGAATAGAACAGAACAGAACAGAACAGAACAGAACAGAACAGAACAGAACAGAATAGAATAGAATAGAATAGATGGAATGGAATGGAATGGAATGGAATGGAATGGAATGGAATGGAATGGAATGGAATAGAATAGAATGGAATGGAATGGAATGGAATGGAATGGAATGGAATGGAATGGAATGGAATGGAATGGAACGGAACGGAACAGAATAGAATAGAATGTAGAATAGTATAGAATGGAATAGAATAGAATAGAATAGAATAGAATAGAATAGAATAGAATAGAATAGAATAGAATAGAATAGAATAGAATGGAATGGAATGGAATGGAATGGAATGGAATGGAATGGAATGGAACGGAACGGAACGGAACGGAACGGAACGGAACGGAACGGAACAGAATAGTATAGAATGGAATAGAATGGAATGGAATGGAATAGAATAGAATAGAATAGAATAGAATAGAATAGAATAGAATAGAATAGAATAGAATAGAATAGAATAGAATAGAATGGAATGGAATGGAATGGAATGGAATGGAACGGAACAGAATAGAATAGAATAGAATGTAGAATAGTATAGAATGGAACAGAATGGAATGGAATGGAATGGAATGGAATGGAATGGAATAGAATAGAATAGAATAGAATAGAATAGAATAGAATAGAATAGAATAGAATAGAATAGAATAGAATAGAATAGAATAGAATAGAATAGAATAGAATAGAATAGAATAGAATAGAATAGAATAGAATAATGTACTGCTAAGCTTGTAAGCCGCCCTGAGTCTTCGGAGAAGGGCGTGATATAAATGGAATTAAAATAAAAAAAAATTAAAAAAATAATCTTTCATGATAGGAGTGATTCATGCACCTATCCTCACATGCTGAAGTCAGGACGCAACCATGTGGACTACTCTTACCTACTCTAATTCACCAAGCCAGATCTTGCAAAGTTATTTTGGTCGTTGATGTTCTACCTCTATAAGAACATAAAGAATTTATCCCTGCGGTTCTTTAAGCACAGGCTTAGCAGTGACATTGTCTTCTGTCCACGTGTTCATCGCCCCTGAGGACTGCAATGCTACCTAGTCTACATTTTTTTCTTTCCTTGGCAGAAGATATACTGTTCTTAGTAGACTTCCTCCATGTCTATTCCATGACATCATAGCAGTTCAGCCAATTGATGTGAGGCTTTTAGTGCCACAGAAGTGATAAAATATAGATGCAACATTTTAAGCTGCCTACCAAAAGCCATTGAAATAAATTATTAATGCCAAAGTACATTTTTGAGGTGAATTTGCTACTGGGGCAGAATCATTTTTCCATCTTCCCTGCCTTCTGGTGTCTTTCTATGAAAGGACCTTTCAGCTGGTTGACATGCACCGTTTATCATGGAGATTAAATTATACATGGTAAGTTAAATTGTGTGTTTATATTGAACTCACTAATCACTTAATACATTGCAAGTTTGCCAACATACATTAACTCTCCAGATGTGGGTATTCAAAGAACATAACATCTGTGTAAAATTGAGCTGAATATTCACTTCTTTTAAAAAGGGCTGAAAGATTCATTTTCACTCAAGAGTTCCATGGAAAACAGTACTCAATTTGAGAGGCCGTTGTGATAGCTTTTCCCATAGGTTGCCTTCCATTTTCCATTGCTGGCTTAGTCAATTAACCATTTGTTGCTTCCAGGGGGTCAATACACATGAGTGGATCAGGGTTCTAGGTGTATCAAGGCTTGGCAGTTTACTGCAACTGTATTTCAGAGGCTGGGAGAGCTGTTATCTGCCTAACACAGGGGTCGGCAACCTCGGCTCTTTTATGACTCGTGGACTTCAACTCCCAGAATTCCTGAGCCAGCATAGCTGGCTCAGGAATTCTGGGAGTTGAAGTCCACGAGTCATAAAAGAGCCGAGGTTGCCGACCCCTGGCCTAACAGAATAACAGAGTTGGAGGGGACCTCAAGCAGGAGACGCTCTATCATACCAGGCTCGATGGCTGTCCAATCTCTTCTTGATCAGATCAACTGACTCTTTGGCTGGAAAGCCGGTGATGCCTCAGCTTCTCGTTCCCGCTGACCTTAAAACCCCTGGTCCTCTTTTAGCCATTTGTTGTGAACCGAAGCTTTCGTTAATGGGAGCTACTTCTCAAAGTTGGGAAAGCGCAAACAAAATGCTGATGAACATCTCCTGAATTCTGAGATATAACACTAATGCTTTCTCAAGTAAAATCCCGTTGAAGTACTCTGCTAATAGAACAGAGCAGTGTTTGTCAGCTTTAAGATGGGTGGACTGCCAGAATTCCCCAGCCAGCATGAGAAACGCTGACATAGAACCTGGGATAGCTTCTCTTATGTAATCCGCGTCATACCTTTTTCACTACAGCTCCTATCAGCTCTACTCAATATGTCAAAACTGAACACTGCATCTTATAATTATGATGGTTGTTATGTTTATGATTATGATCATGATTTATCACTTGTTATTGCACCTACACTGAGAGCTTCGGCACCACAGACAAATTTCTTCTGTGTCCAATTACGCTTGGCCAATAGAGAATTCTAAAAAAAATTCTAAAAAGTCATAAAAGGTGGAATTATAGTCCAAAATTTCCCCAAAAGGAATAAAGTCAACATTAACCAGAGTAGCAGTTATGGAATAAGGACGTCCAGTGTCAAGTTTTTGTTACAAATGTTGATAATGGCCTATATCTGACTCAATGTACATACCAACATAGATCAAAATATTGTGATTCAAGAGAGTAGCCCTCCTGTTAGGGCTGATGGCCCTCTTAGAGGCAGTGCAAATCATCTTAAAATCTTTGCAAAGATGCAGAAACGTTTCCCGAAGGAATATTTAGGCTCTCTGTCGGATCATCATGGCTTTCATTCTTCTGATCAGAAATAACTCCTAAGCTTTACGTGTTACTTTTCTCTTCTGCATCAGAATATTTAGTCTGAAACTTAGCAAATAACGTGAGCAAAATTTGCAGGGATTTCTTTGTATTTGCTCTCCAGCAAATACCAAACCACCAGGAAGCCTAATTCAAAGTCCTCGTTTGGCAGAAACGTAAAGCGGGCTTTTCCATGTGCCAATTAGCTTTGCTCTGCTAAAATTACATTAAATACTTCGTTAATAATTTATCTGATATAGGGGGGAAAAATAGGACACGATTCTCCATAACTTTGATTTTTAGAAATGTGCTTGATATATGAAATTATTTGATGTATTTGAACACATTTCTGCCTGTGGTTTATTCATGCATTATTCACTGCAACAACTAAAGAATTTGCTTTATAATTTCCTCCTTTTCCTTTGCACTCATTCCTCATCTAAGTCATGCAGTATAATTTGCGTGCTGCATGAATCCCCACTTCGTATCAAACTGCTTTTCAGATAGAAAGAAAGTTTCTTCTATCTGTAATATAAATCCTGCCCAGAAATGGATGGAGGCTGAAGGGACAATAACATGGTCTCTCCAGACCAGGGGTCTTCAAACTTGGCCCTTTTATGACTTGTGGACTTCAACTCCCAGAATTCCTCAGCCAGGGTGCCTGGCTGAGGAATTCTGGGAGTTGAAGTCCACAAGTCATAAAAGGGCCAAGTTTGAAGACCCCTGCTCCAGACTATTAACAGTCTTTCTTTCTTTCTTTCTTTCTTTCTTTCTTTCTTTCTTTCTTTCTTTCTTTCTTTCTTTCTTTCTTTCTTTCTTTCTTTCTTCTCTCTCTTTCTTTCCTTTCTTTCTTTCTCTTTCTTTTCATTCATTCGTTCTCTTTTTTTTTTTACATGGCATCCAACAGATCACCAAATTTAGCAATGGGGGGAAAAAGTCAGTTCATCTGAACTGTTTCTCTGCAGGCTTCCTTGATTTCCACTGCAGATTCTGCTGAAGGAAACCAACTGCAGTGGATAAGTATCATTGTCTTTATTGTTCCGTTGTTCACCACGTCCGGCTGAGAGGCTGGTCGTGAAGAGGACGTGTAGCATCCCAGACAATCCTGCAGACCCTGGTCGAGCATCGCTCCCATGCCCTGTCCTGGATGGAAGTGAGCAGACAATATTGTTTTCTGCCGTCCTCACCACTCTCGGCACCGTCTTCCTGGTCGAAGCAGGGATGCTTCCAAACCAGACCAGTAGCACCATTGTTCGGTGAGTCCCGTTTCCCCAGTGACTTTGCTTGTCAGGAGATTGCAAAAGGGGGTCACGTGATCCCGGGACACTGCAACCGTCATAAACGTGAGTCTGCTGCCAAGCGTCTGGATTTGGATCACGTGACCAAAGAGATGCTTCAATGGTCATAAAGTGGGAAAAATGTTCATAAAAAAATATATCGGTCATGTAAAACCCTAGTGCAGACATGTCAAACACAAGGCCCAGGGGCCAGATCCGGCCCGCGAAGTAGTTTCATGCGGCCCACGAAGCCATCCTGGAAAGAGGGAGGGAACGGCCCCCACTGCCTTGGCCCTGGCCCAGGGACCCTCCTCCTGCCAGAGACCCCCAGATCTGTCCCACTCCTGCCCGGGCCCCCATAGGCACCCTTGATGCGAACGATGTAGAGCTGGCCACGCCCACCCAGTAGGCCACACACACTCTAGCCACGCCCACCCAGTAGGCCACGCCCACCCAGGCCACACCCACCCGGCCCCCTGAGGGCAACCGCAATGCTGATGCGGCCCTCAATGAAATTGAGTTTGACACCCCTGCCCTAGTGAGACCCACACCTGGAATACCGCAGCCCATTTTGGTCACCATATCGCAGAAAAGATGTTGAGACTTTGGAAAAAGTTCAGAGAAGAGCAACTAAGGTGATCAAAGGCCTGGAGACTAAAACATAGGAAGAAGAGCTTGGGTTTGGCTAGTCTAAAAAAAAGAAGACCTAGGGGTGACATGATAGCAGCGTTCCAGTATCTGAGGGGCTGCCACAAGGCAGAGGGGTCCAGATTGTTCACCAGAGCACCAGAGGGAACGATAAGAAACAATGGTTGGAAACTGACCAAAGAGAGAAGCAACCTGGAATTGAGGAGAAACTTCCTGACAGTGAGGACAATCAACCAGTGAAACAGCTTTGTCTTCAGAAATCGTGGGCACTTCAACACTGGAGGTTTTTAAGAAGAGACTAGAGAGTCACTTGTCTGAGATGGTAGAGGTTCTCCTGCTCGAGAAGGGGCTGGACTAGAAGACCTCCAAGATCCCTTCAAGCTCTATTCTATTCTAGTCACTTTTCCCAGTGCTGTTGTAACTTTGAACACTCACTAAAAGAACTGCTGTAAGTCCTGCATCCTTTCTTTCCAGCTACATCCAATAACACAGAGTAGTTCTACTATCTGTTTACTGCTTGAAGTGGCAACGATACTTTCCATTCATCGAGCGATCCATCAGGAGGGAGGCCCTGATAGGTGTGTTCATGCAGGGGTTTGTTCACTGCCAATTAGATAAAATGGACTGGATTTTAAGGGACCAAAATGCAGATGTAGCCCCAGTAATGTATTGCGAGAAAGCGGCCCTCCATCACATCCGTTTGTTAGTCAAGGCAGCCGAGATGCAATTTAATGGGCGAGAAATAAGTACAGCAGAGGACGGAGAGGATTAAATTCTGCCTGATCAGCAAGGTTTCGAAGACCGGCTCGCCAGCTGAAGTGGGTGCCATATCTATAAGTCATTTTGTTTTATAGGCCATTACGATCTCTGGAGAGAGGCTGCATAGAGACCGCTGCTTTTTGTTGAAATTAAAATGTCAGAGAAAAAGAAATAGAACAAAACAGGGAATCTGCAATTAATTACAAGGCCATAAAAATTCAATAATCAGGAGGCTGTGCTGCTATAGGCACAGCGGTATCTGATTCGGGCTAACAGGAATAGAATACATTCATCTTTTCAAATTAGTTTTTTAATCTGACAGGGATATATGGTGACGTGTTCTTTTACTGTTCAAGCAGAGCTGCTGTCTAATATATAATGCTGAGTGTCTGGAAATAGGACATCTATAGCCATTTGGTGACTGCAACATTTTCACAGCATTTATTCAGCCCAATCAGTACACCTGTCCTACAGCAATCAGGCACAACGGATTCCAGGTTCATGTCCTGGTCCCAACACTGGAGGGAGGGAGGGAGGGAGGGAGGGAGGGAGGGAGGGAGGGAGGGAGGGAGGGAGGGAGGGAGGAAGGGAGGAAGGAAGGAAGGAAGGAAGGAAGGAAGGAAGGAAGGAAGGAAGGGCCAAGAACAAAGGCAAACTCCATAATCTCTAAATCATAAATCTTTCCCAAATCCTTTGAAAAAAGAATTCAGACTAAACTTCAGAATTTAAGAGGAGAAGGCTTCAGATTGAGGGCTCAAGATTGCCTGATTTCATTTCTCCACACATTCACCCCATTCTTAAAATGACCCTAGTAGCATCCTGTAGGTGAGCATCTGTGGCAACATCTGTTAAAGAGAAGAGGATGTGTGGATTTATTCTCCATAGTACATAGGGTAAGACAACAATCAGTGGGTGGAAGCTTTATGAAAGGAGATTCAAATTCGAGATAGAATATACAATAACAGATTTGGAAGGGACCTTGGAGGTCTTCTAGTCCAACCCACTGCTCAGGAAGGAGACCCTATACCAGGGGTCTTCAAACTTGGCCCTTTTATGACTTGTGGACTGGCTGAGGAATTCTGGGAGTTGAAGTCCACAAGTCATAAAAGGGCCAAGTTTGAAGACCCCTGCTTTAAAACATTAAGACATTCTCATCTGACATTTTTGAGCCAACATATTTCTTTTTCTGTTCCTTTTCATTTCATTTCAGGGATGAAGGAGGAGAAAGCAGTACGTTGCAAGCTCTTTTCTTGAGAGATGAAAGAATATCAACCAGCTCCCCACTGTCACTCTTCTTTCTTAATGTACTTGATGTAAAGGAGAACAGGATGGAGCAAAGGAAGCTGAAGAGATTCTGGCTTGGTGCTATTAATCTCAGATTAATACTCTGAGGTTGAACAGCCTGAGGGAAAAGTACAGAATAGCAGAGTTGGAAGGGTCCTTGGAGGTCTTCTAGTCCAACCCCCTGACAAATGGCTGTCCAGTCTCTTTAAAAATGGGAGTGCCCACAACGTCTGACGACAAGCTGTTCCACCGATTAATTGTTCTGACTGACAGGAAATTTCTCCTTGGTTCTAGGTTGGTTCTCTCCTTTGATTAGTTTCCATCCAGGTCCTGTCAGAGCGTGCACCATCTTATTGCATGAGGTAACCCAGGAGTAAACACAGTAAACAGTGGTTTGTATTAAATGGTGGTTTATCTTAACACTATCTACAATATCATACACCAGGAGCAATATACATAAATGTGGTAATACAGCAGGATCCAACAAACCACAATTACAACAGGATCCAGAGAACACATCAGGAGAGCCTTCCCTTTATACAAAGGCTCTTAAAGAGACACAAACCCTGCTGAGTCATTCTCATCATTACATCTTGCATTTTACATTACATAAGCTGGTTAGCTGTCACAGTCCTGTGCAGCACGCAACCTGAAATTATCCCTGTAAAGATGTTTCCTCTATAGCTTGAGGATCAATAATTGTGCCAAAAATCAACTGAGTGTTGGCCTGTTGATTGGGTGACCTAATAGTTGTTTCCCTTTGTATCTAATTCCATGTCAAAAATGCCACCAAAGCAGGCAAAAATGGCTGGATGCAGCACTTTTTAAATTTGCTAATTCAGTGCTTACCCTGGATGTGGGTCATCCTCTACAATTATCTGGGGTTTGCAGAAGGCTGTGGGTCGCATGGCATTGCTTCTGAAAAGCCTTTTATTTTAAAACTTGGTGACAAGCTTTGACAGAGCTATGACAACGATGACAGAGAATTGGAAATAGAGAGAAAGTGGTGTGAATGCTTTTGTGCACAAAGAAGAAAAGAAAGCGAATGTATTTTTGGATGGGTTCCCCCCCCCCTTTTCTTCACAGCCTGCACAACACAACAGTGTCAAAGTACATAAACCGCAGCTACTAACTTCAGATAGCCTCAGACCAATCCATGTTCACATTGACCATGTAGTTTTCTTCCAAGCACCAAACGATGAAGAAATTTTTGCAAACAGGCCATACTCTATACATCTGTAGGTCCTCAAAAGCTAGGAAAGACGTTTTGCTCGTTTCTTTTCTTTTATCCCATAAGGCACTCAGTCGTGGAAGGTGTGGAAGAGGGAAACTTCACCAATCTAGAATGATCCCAGTTCTGAAGTCTCTCTAGACCTATTCAAAGAAGTGGTCATTGCTTAAAGACTGCAATGGATTGCTTCTGATCGAATTTTGAGATAGCTGCTTGCTGGTCAGAACCTTTGTTGCTTGGACATTACATCACAATTTTTAATAAATGAATGAGTTTTGGAAAACCTTTGGCTTTTCTGTAGAATATGGGAGGCCTGGGAACATTCTGGCACAAGACCATTTTTTAACCCTCAACAATCTTAATATTAATATTAATGTTATTGGTGTAGGCCAGGGGTCTCCAAACCTGGCCCTTTTATGACTTGTGGACCAACTACCAGAATTCTTCTGCCAGCATGGTTGGTGTAGGCCAGGCGTCTTGAAACCTGGCCCTTTTATGACTTGTGGACTTCAACTCCCAGAATTCCTCAGCCAGGCACGTGTGCCTGGCTTAGGAATTCTGGGAGTTGAAGTCCACAAGTCATAAAAGGGCCAAGTCTGAAGACCCCTGGTGTAGGCTTTCACAGCTAGTATTTGTTGGGCAATGTTGAGCTTCATGGTCAATAAACCCTGAAGCCCAACAATCCTGAATTAACGTTATTATTGCTTATTCTTGATATACTAAATTATTGGCTTTTATCTTACTTTTGAGACTTTTTAAGATTAACCATCCAGAGTTTATGGGAGTGAACAGAATACAACTTTGCAAGTAAATTTAAAATAAAGAACAGTAATCTCTAATTAACTTAGAGATTTCTTCAGATTACATCTACCAGATTTCAGGTTTTGGAACTACTATAAGAAACTGCAAAACTGACTTAATTGAAGAATATAAAAGAGAGGAAAATTAATTTATACTAGCCAATATTAGCTCTCCAGTTCTGTTCAATGTCCCACAAAAAGACGCCAAAATACTCTTGTGAATGTTGATAGGCAGATAAAATGTAACAGTTAAGATTCACACATGCTGTATATCTCTGGAAAATTGGAAAGAATATTTCAATCACTCACAAAATGCATCCGAGATGTCAACCATCATATATAGCAGCCAATATTCATTATATTTCAGATGTTAGCTCCAAGAAGTTGACTGAAAACCAAAATTCAGAAGAACTGCTAATTTACAGTGAATAAATAAATCTCCCTGTAGGTTTATAATGACCTCTTCTCCCACTGAAATACAACCTTTTCTGCGACTACAGAGACAGATGTGAAGGGTGGAAAGTAGCTAATCAGTGAAGGGAATAATCAATTTTGGGGAATTACAGGGAACAGCTATAAGAAATTTATAGAGGAATACAGAAACACACATACAACATCCTTATGATCTTGAGAGTCTAGGTGTCCTCCATCCACAAATAAAGATAAATATAACCCCAGATAGTGAACATTTTGTTGCAGTTAAGAAGTGGCTTATTCAGTCACCTCACCTCCAGCTTCCCAGGAATGATTTATCAATTCAGGACTCTGATTGAAAGTCCATATTTGGGAAGCCTTAATAGAACCCCATTTTGACAGCTCCTCTTTCCTTTTTAAAGAAACAGGAGGGGAAAAAATTACATTACGTTTGTTATTATTTTTAGCATTTTAAAAGCAGATTCCTCCCATAGATGTCCTGACAGTAGCTGACAATAAAGCAAGCCGGCATTTCAAACCATTGAACACTGCAAGTAACATCCACAAAGCAACAATCAGAATGGACAAGATGGTGGGTATTATACTGATGCGAGCCCAGTTCCTCTTCTACGTAGGTAGGATGCTGTTTCTGCAGAAAAGTATCTAGAAACACAAAGGAACAGAAGAAACGTCTCTACCTCTGAAGGACAAATGGATGGAGAATGAAGCAATGAATTGAAGTTGGCCTCTGGGTAAACTTCTGTCTCTTTATTAGAGAAGGGGAGGAGAAACCAGCGTAAACGGAGGTGAAGTATTGTTTCAGAATATCCCAGAGAAACCTTGACCCGGGTTGCAGCTAACTATGGCAGATCTAAAGCTGCTCGGATCTACCCTTGCTTTGTGACTCATCAGAACTCAGTCGTGCACCCAGGCAGGAAAAACTGGATGCACAGGTATAGAATGGGCAGTAGCAACTGTGAGAGGGATCTAGGTGTCCTGGTGGGCCACGACTTAAGTGTGAGTCGGCATAGTGCTGCAGCTGCCAAGAAAGCCAATGCAATCCTAGGCTGCATCAACAGAAGGTCAGCATCTCAAAAGTGGAGGGGGGGTGTAGGGAAAAGAATTCAGACCCGGGTCGATAGAGATGCTCTGAACCAGCCAGGCAGCCTCGTCTCTCTAAAAAGACTCTGAGCAACTGCCCGCTGAACTTTTATTCACCTCCTTTTTCTGAATACCAAATACAACATTACATAAACCCCATCCATCTCAAAAAAATAGGATACATAGCGATAATTGGATACGTAGTGAGAACTACTCAGGTGCCTATGAGATCATTACAAAAACAAGATACTAAAAGATATATGTGAAAGCTCTATCATAGCGTTTCCCAAACCTCCCACATGCCGTCCTGTGCGAACCAGGAGAGTGTGCTCATCACTGTAATTCAGGTAGAGGCCGATAAGAAACGTTTGGGAAAGCTGAAGGTTGGGAGGCCAAAAGCTGGCCGTTCCCACAGGGGGGGGTTCCCCCTAAAAGCAACTGGACTGCTTTTTCAGAAGAAAAAAGAAGAGGAAAAGAGGAAGGAGGAGGAGGAGGAGGAGGAGGAGGAGGAGGAGGAGGAGGAGGAAGAGGAGGAGTTGTTTTGCTTCTCATCCAAGAAGCTTCATCAGCTGTGACTGGAAAAAACACAGTCCAGTTGCCTTTGAGACAACTGCGACCTGGTCTATGATGCCATCGATAGACAGAAGGATAGCATCGAGATCATGAGAAGCGATAGTGCCACCTTATGCTGAACTGGTGGGGCCACCCTTGGAATGCGGCGTGCAGTTCTAGCCCCCATGATTCGAGAAACATGCTGAGACCCTAGAAAGAGTGCGGAGAAGAGCAACGAAGAGGATTAGGGGACTAGAAGCTAAAGAGGGCGATGAAAGGTTATGGGAACTGAGAATGTCTAGTCTAACGAAGGAAAGGACTAGGGGCAGTGCTTTTTTTTGTAAAAGAAAAAGGTGCCGGAACTCACACATGTCATACAACCCGCCTTGCCTACCCTACAAGGTTCCATCCAAAAAAGGTGCCGGAACTCCGTTCTGAGCGTTCCGTGACAAAAAAAGCCCTGACTAGGGGGTGACATGAATGTTCTAATATTTGAGGGGCTGTCACGGAGAGGAGGGAGTCGACCTATTCTGCATGTAAACGGTGAAGGGAACTAGCTCTGTCTCTTTCAATGGCCAGAGAAACAGGAGGAAAGAAAGACCAAGGGAAGACTCTGACGGGACCTCCTTCCATGTGTCATGGCTGCAAGTCAAGACCTTTATCTTCTGTAGAAAAGAAAAGTGCAAGAGAAAGATTTGTACCTTTGGTTCAAAGAAGTCTTATTTTTTTGCTGGATGCCTCACTTGTAAGCAGGTCTGGCATTCAGTATTCCCCAAGCCTGGAGTCCACCCATCTTCAAGGGGGAAACGATGGGAAATACTCTGTTAGCTGAAGCGTCACTTCCTGCTTTGCTCCTATTTGAATTAGCCAAACGTGTTCATTCAGTAAAAAGTCAACATCTGCATAAGGAACAAGTCATCCAAGTATTAAAATCACAGAAAGACAAATGAGTTCGTTCGGGATACAACCAGGAACGGGCACAGTTGTGTTTCTTTTTGTGATCCTAATCTTCCTTTTCTTTGGATGAATTATTTAGTATCTGCTGGATGTATGGGCTTCTGCAGAACAAATGATGGCCCACGAATGACAAAGTCGTCATGGAAATGCCAGAACCTATTTCACCCATGTCATCCTTTTGGCAAAATCTGTCACTCTCTGGAATGCGTTCAGTTCGCCATCAGTTAAGGCAGGCAGTTGCTTTCCTTCCTTTGGCTCTTCCAAAATGCAAAATCTCACAGGGTTGAGTTTGGGGAATTTTGGATACCAGCGTTGCAGCCTGTCAAGATTTTGATCGATCTTGATTCTTCCTGCTACAGTGTTAACTCTCCCTTCCAGCTTCATGTCATGTGCAAGCGTGACAGATTTAACTGTATAATTTCATCCTAGCAAGTTATGAAAATGTCAAACAGCATAAAGCCTAGTAAGATAGAAGGATCTACAAAACTATTTTTGCACTGCTCCTCGCGTTGACATCTACTGAACCATTTTCAACCAGAAGTGGATCCACAGACTGGAACTGTTATAATTTTATCAACTTGCAAATAGGAATATCAAGGGAGACTTTGGTAAATGCATTAGTGAGATCAAATCATTGTCAACAGCTTCCCCCAAACAATATCTCAACCAAAGAAAGAGGTGGAATCACTTCAAGGAAAACATGCTGGCTCTGGATTATTAATCATCCTTTTTCAACTATTCATGAACAGATAATTTAATAATCTGCCCTAGAATTTTCCTTCTATCAGTTTGGGATGGCCAGTTTCTCAGATCTTTTTTTCCACTTTCTGGACAAATAACCTCATCCCCCATCTTCTGGTTTTCACATTTACTGTTATGTATGCAGGCATCTGCATAGCAACAGCCACCAGGGGGCGTTGGCCTGGACAGTTTCGGCGGGAAACCTAGGGCCAACCCCATTGGCTGTTAGCTTACCTGGCCAGGTATATAAGGAGGCCAGGTAGCCCTCATTCCCCAGTTCACTTCCCCTTCCAATAAAGAGCTGAACTCACACACCGGCTGGCGTCTCTCTTGCGTCGGACCCACTACACAATATTTACTCCAAGATTTCTCAAGGAATAAATGTGCAGAATCCAATAATATTGTCAAGAATCTCAGTTTATATCAATGTCATGGGATTATATTCACTTAATCCTGGATATTTCAAGTTGAAGGGTGTGTTCTGTATGACCATCTCTTCATTGGTGGTAGGTGCAGGCCTTTTTTTTAATGAAATTTTTGGTACATTTGCTGGTTCAATGTGATTTCCCTTATGGGAGAAGGCCAAACAAATAACCGTTCGGTAATTCTGTCTTCCCCTTCATGGATTACTGCCTTGTCGTGGCGAAGGGGCTTGCGTAATTCAATGAAGCTATGAGCTATGCCGTGCAGGGCCACCCAAGACGGACAGGTCATAGCTGAGAGTTCTGACAAAACGTGATCCACTGGAGAAGGAAATGGCAACCCACTCCAGTATCTTTGCCATGAAAACCCTATGGACAGTACCAAAAGGCAAAACGATATGACGCTGGAAGATGAGCCCCTCAGGTTGGAAGGCGTCCAATATGCTACTGGGGAAGAGCAGAGGGCTAGTACTAGTAGCGCCAGAAAGAATGAAGCGACTGGGCCAAAGCCGAAAGGACGCTCAGCTGTGGATATGTCTGGTGGTGAAAGGAAAGTCCGATGCTGTAAAGATTTTTTCTCCATAGGAACCTGGAATGTAAGATCCATGAATCAAGGAAAGCTGGACGTGGTCAAACAAGAGATGACAAGACTGAACATTGACATCTTAGGTATCAGCGAACTAAAATGGACAGGAATGGGTGAATTTAATTCAGATGACCATCAGGTATTCTACTGCGGGCAAGAATCCTTCAGAAGAAATGGAGTAGCCTTCATAGTCAATAAAAGAGTAGGGAAATCAATACTGGGATACAATCCTCAAAATGACAGAATGATCTCAGTTCGAATCCAAGGCAAACCATTCAATATCACAGTAGTCCAAGTCTATGCCCCAACCTCCAGTGCTGAAGAGGATGAAATTGACCGGTTCTATGAAGCCCTACAGCACCTTATAGAAGTAACACCAAAAAATGATGTCCTTATCATCATGGGGGATTGGAATGCTAAAGTAGGAAGCCAAAAGATAACTGGAATAACAGGCAAGTTTGGCCTTGGAGTACAAAATGAAGCAGGGCACAGGCTGATAGAATTTTGTCAAGAGAATACAATGGTCATAGCAAACACTCTTTTCCAACAACCCAAGAGACGGCTCTACACATGGACATCACCAGACGGTCAACACAGAAATCAGATTGACTATATGCTCTGCAGCCAAAGATGGAGAAGCTCTATACAGTCGGTAAAAACAAGACCAGGAGCTGACTGTGGCTCAGACCATGAGCTTCTCCTCGCAAAGTTTAGGCTTAAACTGAAGAAAGTAGGGAAAAGCACTAGGCCACTCAGGTATGAATTAAATCATATCCCTGTTGAATATACAGTAGAGGTGACAAATAGATTTAAGGAATTAGATCTGATAGACAGAGTGCCTGAAGAACTATGGACAGAGGTTCGCGACATTGTACAACAGGTAGCAACCAAAACCATCCCAAAGAAAAAGAAATGCAAGAAAGCAAAATGGCTGTCTGAGGAAGCCTTGCAAATAGCTGAGGAAAGGAGGGAAGCGAAAGGCAAGGGAGAAAAACATAGATATGCCCAATTGAATGCAGAATTCCAGAGAATAGCTAGAAGAGATAATGCCTTCTTAAATGAACAGTGCAAAGAAATAGAAGAAAACAATAGAATAGGGAGGACCAGAGATCTTTTCAAGAAAATTGGAGAGATGAAGGGAACGTTTAATGCAAAAATGGGCATGATAAAGGACCAAAATGGCAGGGACCTAACAGAGGCAGAAGAGATTAAGAAGAGGTGGCAAAATTACACAGAAGAACTATACAAGAATGAGCTTAACGTCCCAGATAATCACAATGAGGTGGTCACTGACCTCAAGCCAGACATCCTAGAATGTGAGGTGAAGTGGGCCTTAGAAAAGCTGAGCAACAACAAAGCTAGTGGAGGTGACAGTATTCCAGCTGAGCTATTCAAAATCTTAAAAGACAGTGCAGTAAAAGTGCTACACTCAATTTGCCAGCAAATTTGGAAAACTCAACAGTGGCCACAGGATTGGAAAAGATCAGTTTACATTCCAATTCCAAAGAAAGGCAGTGCCAAAGAATGTTCAAACTATCGCACCATTGCACTCATTTCTCATGCTAGTAAAGTCATGCTTAAAATCCTACAAGCTAGACTTCAGCAGTATGTGGATCGAGAACTACCAGAAGTACAGGCAGGATTTCGAAGAGGCAGAGGAACTAGAGATCAAATTGCCAACATACGCTGGATCATGGAGAAAGCTAGGGAGTTCCAGAAAAACATCTACTTCTGCTTCATTGACTATGCTAAAGCCTTTGATTGTGTGGATCATAACAAACTGTGGCAAGTTCTTAAAGAGATGGGTGTACCAGACCATCTTATTTGTCTCTTGAGAAACCTATATGCGGGTCAAGAAGCAACAGTGAGAACTGGACACGGAACCACTGATTGGTTCAAAATTGGGAAAGGAGTCCGGCAAGGCTGTATACTGTCGCCCTGCCTATTTAACTTATATGCAGAGCACATCATGAGAAAGGCAGGGCTAGATGAATCAAAAGTTGGAATTAAGATTGCCGGAAGAAATATCAACAACCTAAGATACGCAGATGATACCACTCTAATGGCAGAAAGTGAAGAAGAACTAAAGAGCCTCTTGTTGCGGGTGAAGAAGGAGAGTGCAAAACTTGGGTTGAAACTTAACATTAAGAAAACCAAGATCATGGCATCTGGCCCTCTCAATTCTTGGCAAATAGATGGGGAAGAAATGGAGGTAGTGACAGATTTTGTTTTCCTGGGCTCCAAGATCACTGCAGATGGGGACTGTAGCCAAGAAATTAAAAGACGCTTGCTCCTGGGGAGGAAAGCCATGGCAAATCTAGACAGCACACTAAAAAGCAGAGACATCACCCTATCAACAAAAGTGCGTATAGTCAAGGCTATGGTCTTCCCAGTTGCAATGTATGGCAGTGAAAGTTGGACCATAAGAAAGGCTGAGCGCCAAAGAATTGAGGCCTTTGAACTATGGTGCTGGAGAAGACTCCTGCGAGTCCCTTGGACTGCAAGGAGATCAAACCGGTCAGTCCTAGAGGAGATCAACCCTGACTGCTCTTTAGAAGGCCAGATCCTGAAGCTAAAACTCAAATACTTTGGTCACCTAATGAGAAGGAAGGACTCACTGGAGAAGAGCCTAATGCTGGGAAAGATCGAGGGCAATAGAAGAAGGGGACGACAGAGAATGAGGTGGCTGGATGGAGTCACTGAAGCAGTAGGTGTGAGCTTAAATGGACTCCAGAAGATGGTAGAAGACAGGAAGGCCTGGAGGAATGTTGTCCATAGGGTCGCGATGGGTCGGACACGACTTCGCAGCTAACAACAACAACAACAACAATTCTGTCTTCTGCAGATCATGTCTGGTAGCCAAACCCCTTCCTTAACCATCTCACTGAACTGGAAGAGATTTATTCCTCTTTCGTAAAGATCATCTGGACCTTTACTTTTTCAGGAAGGAAGGAAGGAAGGAAGGAAGGAAGGAAGGAAGGAAGGAAGGAAGGAAGGAAGGAAGGAAGGAAGGAAGGAAGGAAGGAAGGAAGGAAGGAAGGAAGGAAGGAAGGAAGGAAGGAAGGAAGGAAGGAAGGACTAGTATAGCACCTAAGACTTATATACCACTTTACTTTGCTTTACAGCCCCTCTCTAAGGGGTTTACAGAGTCAGCCTATTTGCCCCCAACAATCTAGGTCCTCATTTTACTGACCTCAGAAGGATGGAAGGCTGAGTCAACCTTGAGTTGGTCAGGGTCGAACTCCTGCCAGTGGGCAGAATCAGCCTGAAATGTTGTTGTTGTTGTTAGTTGCGAAGTCGTGTCCGACCCATCGCGACCCTATGGACAATGTTCCTACAGGTCTTCCTGTCCTCTACCATCTTCTGGAGTCCATTTAAGCTCACGCCTACTGCTTCAGTGACTCCATCCAGCCACCTCATTCTCTGTCGTCCCCTTCTTCTATTGCCCTCAATCTTTCCCAGCATTAGGCTCTTCTCCAGTGAGTCCTTCCTTCTCATTAGATGGCCAAAGTATTTGAGTTTTAGCTTCAGGATCTGGCCTTCTAAAGAGCAGTCAGGGTTGATCTCCTCTAGGACTGACCGGTTTGATCGCCTTGCAGTCCAAGGGACTCGCAGGAGTCTTCTCCAGCACCATAGTTCAAAGGCTTCAATTCTTTGGCGCTCAGCCTTTCTTATGGTCCAGCTTTCACTGCCATACATTGCAACTGGGAAGACCATAGCACTTTTGTTGACAGGGTGATGTCTCTGCTTTTTAGTGTGCTGTCTAGATTTGCCATGCCTTTCCTCCCAGGAGCAAGCGTCTTTTAATTTCTTGGCTACAGTCCCCATCTGCAGTGATCTTGGAGCCCAGGAAAATAAAATCTGAAATACTGAATTCTAATCCCTGCGCCACCACGATTTCTTATAAGCTATATAATATAAAAGCCTACATAATATAAAAGCGGAAAGGCTGGGCCAGGTACAAACGGAATGCAGAGATGCGTCTTTGGATCGTTGCAGTGGTCAGCTGGAATGGCGGAGGCCTCTGAAGAAGATTTTGGAAGGGGACAGTATCAAGTGGGAGGCGATCCAGCCACATTGACAGGATAACCCTCCTTTTGGGGACTTTTCCTTTGAAAACAGCTGGAAATGAGCAAACAGAAGAAAATATTTGAGCTGTGGGATCCTTCATTCTCTCTGAGCTGGCTTGTTTCCTTGCCGACATTTCCTTGCCAACCAGGCGACATCATTGGTGCCAGGTAATCAGCGCTAACACTGATGATGCTACCTAGTGGGCTAATGAAACGTCTGCAAAGAAGCAGCCTGTTGTGATTCAGGGTCAGCCTGTGGGTTCAGCAGTTGGGTCGGACGACTCAGAGGAGGAGGAGGAGGGGGGTGTTGAAGAGCTTGCTGAGGGGATTGGACAGCTTGATGAGAGCCCTCAGCCAGGCCCCTCTCATCTGGTCACGACGCAGACCCAGCTGTGTGAGCCTGACAGCGTGGATGAAGATGACCCACAGCTGGCCCTGTTCAAGGACGCCCGACGCAGGAGGCAGTCAATCAGGAGTAAACAGAGGAAGGCAATGGGGCTCCTCGGAAGGAGGCAGAGAGAAGCCACGCCCTGAACTGTATTTAAGGGGGAATGCGTGGGAGGGCTGGTTTGCTGAAGGCAACCGCTTGAAAAGCTCCTGTTTCTTGGTTCGTGTCTTGTTCTATTTGTTTTTGTAGCAATAAATTTGGCAGGCGTAATTCCAGCCTCTTGCCTTCTTGTAAAAGGGGTTGTCCCTGCCTTTTCTGCAGGGCCGGTAGCAGGCTGGTACAGAACACAACCCAGCTCAGAGAGTTGCAAGGACTCCCCAAACAGACGTGTCTACTCTAAACCTTTGAAGGGGGGTGGGGGGGTTAGCAGACCTGACCAGACCAATTGCTTGCTAACTAGAAGGCTCTCTCTTCACCCTCTGTTCTTTTTGGTAGCTAAAGAAAGTTCTGGGCCTGTTCTAACCCAGTCAAAGTTCATCAAAACAGCCCCTGACATTTATTGGGCTCATGTCAGTCCAGCTCTTAAAATCGGAGACGAGAAAACGCAGGGAAGAAATATTTTCTAGCGCCATCATTTTTACTTTTTACATTAACTTTTTACATTTTACTTTTTTTTAACCTATCGGGTAACGCAGTTTTTCTACACTTATTTTCACTTAACGTACTTTTTACAGCAGCTGAATTATTCTGACACAGTTTCGGAATGCCAGGTGATTTACACATTCAGAATCTCTTCCAAAAAGCATGAAAGAAGGCCTCACTTAATTCTAAATAAAAATTCTTTTGGTGATGATGCTCTTCAGGGAAGTAAGTTTCAAACGCAGCTGCACTTTGACAGCAAACGTACATTCATTTTACAAGAACAGAAGTTATGAGATCAGTTACACGATGAGTGGCAGGGATGTAAAAACAGCTCAGGGTGACTGTTGAAATAAAAGATGTCTTGAATTATTGCAAAATGTATATATTAAGAATTTCAACAAACCAGGAGGAATTTTGGAATGTCACAGAAAAGACGCTTCGCAGTTTTAAAATACAATCTTCTCACGATGATTCTTTCCACATTCAAAGAAGAATATAATGGGGAAAACACACATGTGTATTTAGATACTTCTGTCAATTCTATTTATATGATATATAAGTGATTATTGCTTATTGTCTAAAAAGAATCATACACACTTAGAGCAATCCTGACTTGTTCATGAAAATAATCTGTTCAAAGAGGAGAAATATGGGAGCATGGTGGAGAATTTAATACTTCAATTCTACCAAATGACTGCACTTATTTTAAATTTTTTTGGGGGGGGGAACTGTGTAGGAGCAGATAGGTGAATTTGGCTTTGTATAATTTAGGACATGCTGGCTGGGGAATTCTGGGAGTTGAAGTCCACACATCTTAAAGTGAGCAAGAAACACTGATTTAAGGAAACACCTCGGTTCTGTTATTCTTACAGCCCACAAAGTATTGAGGACAGTTGTGTCTAATATTCATTGAGTACATCTGCAATGCCCTTGAAACTTAAACTTATAAAAGACGCAGCGCCTGTTTGAAACTTGGAGTGAAGAGGGGTCCAGAGAGGAAATTAGCAGTGGAACTGGAAATGATCCAAATGGGTCATTTGAGCAGAAAAAGGAACATCGTGGATTCCAAGATTGTTTCCATGTGACTGGGCATCTTCCATTTCTCATTCATTTTTCCATCTATGCCGATAAATAATGACGTGATGATAGCCACGAACGCTCCTGGGCTATCCTCGGGAGTTCAGAATTTGTCTTTCATTCAACGGCAGTGGATGTAAGTAAAATAACATTAGGCCTGACCTAGCGGCACAGAGGAAAATTATCCAAATAAAGTTTGTTCAGTCTGCCAGGCATCCATGTTTTTATTCACAAAGCTGACCTAACAGAATGTCAATTTCAGTGAAAATCAATGTTAGGGCATGACTTTTTTTGAATCACTGCCCGTCGCAATATTTGTGTTGGACAGCACCAACTAAAAAACTGTCATTTAGATGGATGGGTTTTAGGAAAGAGGCATAAAAAAACAACAACATTCCGTTCAATTGTGGGCCATATCGCAACGCTGAAAGCTTAAAAGAGGGAAAATGCTATTTAGAGAACATAGAATAACAGAGTTGGAAGGAACGTTGGAGATCATCTAGTCCAACCCCCAGCTCAAGCAGGAGAGCCCGATACCATTTCAGACAAATGGCTGTCCAATCTCTTTTTGAAAGTCTCCAGTGATGGAGCACATAATAGAACAGAACAGAACAGAATAGAATGTACGATAGAATAGAAGAGTATGCAGAATAAAACAGGACAGAATGCAGAACAGAAGAATAGACTAGAGTAGAGTAGAGTAGAGTAGAGTAGAGTAGAGTAGAGTAGAGTAGAAAGCAGAATAGTATTGTGTAGTGGGTCCGACGCAAGGAAGAGATGCCAGCCGGTGTGTGAGTTCAGCTCTTTATTGGAAGGGGGTAGTGAACTGGGGACTGAGGGTTACCTGGCCTCCTTAAATACCCGGCCAGGTAAGTGGACAGCCAATGGGGTTGGCCCTAGGTTTCCCGCCGAAACTGGGTTTCCCGCCGAAAACCGTTCAGGCCAACGCCCCCTGGTGGCTGTTGCTATGCAGGAGCCTGCATACATAACAAATAGAGTGCAATAGAATGGAATGGAATAGAACAGAATAGAATATAGGATAGAACAGAACAGAATGTAGAACAGAACAGAACAGAGTAGAGTAAAAAGCAGAACAGAGTAGAACACAACAGAACAGAATAGAATTTTTTATTGGCCAAGTATGATTGGACTGACAAGGAATTTGTCTCCTGTGCATAAGCTCTCAGTGTATGTACAAACTTCAAAGTGACAGGTCATAGGGTCATAAATCATAATTACAATCAATAGTCATAAGATACAAACAACAGGAAGATAGTAGGAAGGATGAGAAGATGAGAAAAAGTGAGAAGGTGGGAAGGATAATAACAAAGCAGCCTCCTACAGGGGTGAATATCTTTAGGCCTAAGACAGAGAAGCAAGCGAGTTCATCGCCTCAAAAAAAAAACCATGCTTTATGCCTTCTAGGATTTTTATTTTTAAAACTGGCTTGTTTATGTGTGATCTAGCATCAAACAGCCTCCACTTAAAGATCAGTGGCTTGTTTTCAAAGCAGAAACAATGGCAATTTTTTAAAACCGGTAGGAAGCACCCTTGAAACAGTCTTAGGATAAATTGTTCACTATTGCAACTCATTAATGGCAAGTATCCAGTTCATGAGCTTTTTACAGTTCATCGAAATTGCCCTTCCTTCTGTGAATTTCCAAGCATGGAGCTGAGCATAATTTGAGGCATAATAGAAACATTCTCTCTCCCATCAATCTCGGTAACGATCTAAACTGCTTCTGATTTACATAAGTATAGCTTTGTATTTGGAAACTTAATCTAGATTATGAAATGGGACTGTGTGACATAGAAAGTTTTGCAATGTTCGTATCTCAGGATTTTTTTTCTCTTTGCACTGGGCTATTCAAGAACGCAATGCCTGAGTATTTAAATAAATACTATTTATTTAATTCTAGGCTTCAACCAGTTGAAATTATAAACTAACTAAATATGGGTATTAAAAAAAACCTAGACAGGTCACACAGAATGAAGAGAACTGTGACTAAAAAACAATCCTCCCCAATTTTTTTCTGAATGTTGTGATCCTAGACTCACTCACATAATTAAATTTGTTACTTTAAGTATATAGTCCTGATTAGAAAGGCCCACCTGTATTTTTTTCCCATTTAAACACCCTAGTGGTATTTACTCTGGAGGTTTTTATTACCATGTTGTGTGCCCTGTCAGCCTAAAACCTAGTTATACAAAGTCATCAGTCACCTGATTTCTATACGAGTGTTTTGAGACAGCGTGGACCAGCGTTGCATCCATTTTCCTACCTGGTGTCAAGTGAACATCCACAAAATGTTGTGCAACGAGAGCAGCTCATGAATGCAGTAGCTGAACAAAACTAAAGGGAAGGACAAAGCAAATTAGCAACTACTGGAGTGCATAACACCACACATGTCACTGGAAGGCAAAATCACAAAACTGCATCTCGAACCTGGCCACGTTGTGCAGAGAAATTCACTGCGGAAAGCAATCTCTTCATACATCACCTTTAGTGAAGTGTGCCAACCGGTGTCTGCATTTCCTGCGTCAGATGAGGAGAGCGCATTTTTCTCCTTGTCCTGGCCACTTTTTAACAGAGCCACGATTGAGAGCGTTTTAACAAACTGCATCGCTTTCTAGTTTGGTAGTAGCAGAGCCTCAGGCAGAAGGTCCAGACAGAGAGTGATAAGGACAGGATTCTTGGAAGCTTGTTTCCTGTGACTCAAGACACGGCTTACAAGCGCTTATATGTGCTAAGAGCTTGAAGCATCCCACACACCCACTTCATGGTCTGTTCCTGTTGCTCCCCTCTGGGAGGAGGTTTTGAGGAATTCTGGCTGAGGAATTCTGGGAGTTGAAGTCCACAAGTCTTAAAGTTGCCAAGCTTGAAGACCCCTGTCCCATCCCATCATTACATCTAAAAGGCCTGTTAGGATCCCGATATACGTAATAGAAGGGATTATCATCAGCATCCTACATATACTATTTTTTTTTCCTGCACCAGCCCAACTCAGTTCAAACCACAGCAATTTACACAGACCAAGTCACATACAAAATAGCTTAAACAAAAGGAAAGTATATTTGCAATTTAATAAATAAAAGCTATCCCTATTTGGCTCTAATTAATGTTTGCCTTTTCATTATTTGCTATAATGATACCCCAGAGCCAAAACAAGCTTTTAAAAATTAATATGCCTGCCTTTAATTGCATGGTTTCAAATTTGCTTTTGTCAGTGAATCACCTAAAACCTCAACAGATTGATCTGCCATTAAAAAAAAAAGTATCTAGACTCACAGTCCTAACAGTGATGAGTTGCCATGAACTTTTATGCTATCCACACAACGACAACAACTGCCAATTAATCACCCTCAGGCTTCTGCAGCAATGGCAACTTTGTGACCCACAGTTCGGACCTCTTTGTGCCAAATGATGCCCCCACCCCCGCCGCCATCTCCATGGCCTTGTATGGCCAGTGTTTCAGGTAGAAGCAAAAAAAAAATGCAGTCTTGCAACCAATTAAAATGGTCAGCCAACCTCAGCATTTATTTAGGATACCAATATCCTTGGTTTTGATTCTACGCAGAATGGAAACCAATGGCAAAGAATATTTGTAGCCCTGGACTGAACTCTGGGGGGGGCACCTTGGTGCCCTCTGAGCTTGGTTGTTTTCTGGTAGACTTTGCATTACCAAACTAGGTTTGGTAGTGAAACATCTGCAAGAAAACAACCAAGTTCAGAGAGCACCAAGGGCCTCGCAGAATGGATAGCTTCCCAAAAAAAAAAGGTTCGTAGGAGAGCTGAAGTTCAACTCTCTGGCATCGTGGAATTCACCAAGGAAGCGTATTGTTCCGTTCTTTCTGCTCTCTGCAGAAAGCAATTACACACCCGACCTGTTGCCACCAAGAATTTGTGTCTGTCTTTCATGCAAAACTTGTCTTTTATAAAACAGTCAGTCTAACTGGGAAATATTTTCAAAACTCATGGTGTTCCTGCTGCAGGAACTCAGCTGATTATTAAGTTCTGGAGAACCTCAACCAGGCTTCTATCTAGTGGGCCCCGTGAAGTTATTTTAGAACAGGGGTCTTCAAACTTGGCCCTTTTATGACTTGTGGACTTCAGCTCCCAGAATTACTCAGCCAGGCATGCTGTCTGAGGAATTCTGGGAGTTGAAGTCCATAAGTCATAAAAGGGCCAAGTTTGAAGACCCCTGCTTTAGAAGATTCAGGAACCTTCTGACTCGAGAAGATTCCAACTTCCGTTTGCGCTCATTATGCGACTCTCTTCCACTCCACTTCTTGCATATGAACAGGATTCAGTGCCTTAAAAAGCCGAAGGTCGTGGAGAAATCCACTCTTCTCTAGCGGCCGTCTCAGAAGAGAATCTGCCGAATCCTCAAGTACAACGTAGCTGTCACCAGGTTCTCAGCAGAGAAACATCCATATGTTTTCCTGCAGGCCCTCTCTTTAGTTTCACTGTTTTGAGTAAAATTCCCACTCCTATTTTTCTGAAAAGTCAGTGTGCTTTATTAGCATAGATTTAACGAGCAGAGCACAGCACTAAGCTAACATTCCTTGTGTAGTAATTTACACTAACTCCTCCCGCTGAGTACATATTGCTCCCATCCGCCAATAAACAGTGTAACCAAATGTCCAGATAATTTGAACAGCATGTTGTGGTCCTGGAATAATGTGACAAAGCAGAGAGACACAGATGACTGAGCAATATGCCAATAAAATGGAAAGAAATAAATTTGGATCGTGGTAGCACATGTGTATTCACAATTAATAAATTCCACTCCATCAGCCCATGATTTAATTATCTATTATGTATAGATGTAGCATTAATCATTCATGGATACTGTTAACTGGATGGGGATTTGCAAAGCATGCGATGGGTACTTTACGTTTACATTAAACTCTAAAAGTGGAGAGAAGGGGGGGAAAACTTGGCCATCTTTTTCAGCTTTCTCAATGTATAAATATGACAAATTGTAGCCTAGAAAACAAGGTTGTCAGCTATAAAAAATTTAAACAAGATGCACACTTTGCTCCATTGCCAAGTGGCTTAGCAAGTTGAACTCCTTTCCTTACTGCGGCTCCAGAGTCAAGATTTTCAGCACATTTTATAGGAGGAGATTCTTTTGTCACAACAGATGGACCCGTTTCTTTAAGTTATAATTCTCACCCAGGAATCAAAGACAGGTTTGCTCTTGGGAGATTTTTCCATATCCCAAGAAATCCTTAAGATTTTTTCATGACTTGTAATTATCTCAAAGTGCACGTTAAATCTATTTTGAAGAAACTGGCCTGTTGTTCTTGCAGAAAGAGTTGCTATGCAGTCGTAGGGAGTTGCGATTGGATGATCTTGGGCAGGGGTCCTCAACCTTGGCAACTTTAAGACTTGTGGACTTCAACTCCCAGAATTCCTCAGCCAGCTTTGCGGAGTTGTCCACAAGTCTTAAAGTTGCCAAGGTTGAGGACCCCTGACCTTGGGAACAAAATAGGTGTGCGGATTTTCCTTTTTTCTTTTTACGACTCTGTAATCCCTTGTGTCGGGGTGGAATCAGGGCAATGGACTGGAGATGAGCATTTACTGGCCGGATGCCCTTCCTGACGCCTAGGCGGAGTTCACAGCAGATATTTTCTCTTTGCACCCTGATAGAGAAACATCTGTTGCTGCCTAGGATTGAACTCTCAGTCTCCCAAGCGTGAGGCAGGCATCTTCACTTCTAGGCCACTGCGCCACTCTCATAGGTACATTTATCGTTATTCAAAAATATATTATTTATTCAAAATCTCCCCAACTCAAACCTTCCTTTGACGTAAAGGATATGTTAGATTTTATACTATCCCAAATTCATTTAAAGCATTCTCTTAGGGAAAGATACTGTGGTACTGGAAGAAAAGGTGCTTACAACACAAGGAGAAAAAACTTGGCAAGGAAAATAAGGAATCACAGATGGAGCTATTGACAAGACTAGAACATAGAAGACGGAATAATAAGGTTGGAAAGGGACTTTGGAAGTCTTCTAGCCTAACTCTCAGCTCAAGCAGGAGATCTTCTACAATTGTGGAGAAATGATTGTCCAGTCTCCTCTTGAAAACCTCCAGTGATGGGGCACCCTCGACATCCAGAGGTAAGCCGTTCCACTGATTAATTGTTCTCATTGTCAGGAAAGTCCTCCTTAATTCTGGATTGGAGAAAACTTGGCTATTCTGTTATAAGGTACCCAAGCAATACTTGGATGTGCTACATTCTGTATCCCTTTTAGACCTAAAATCAACTTTTCCCAACCAAACCCTCATTTCCAGCTTTCAAAGACAGGCTTAGACAGTATGACTCCAACGTGGGTTGACCTGCTGTCGTGATTTTCACCAGGTTCCCATGATTTATATCAGATTCTCTCAATCATATGTCAGATTAATTCCCAAAGCAGTCGATTAAATTCACCACTTCTTTCCATGGGTGATTTTCTTGGGATTATTTATAACCCGATACTATTAAGAGCACGCTGGTCATTGCCAGCTGAAATATTTCTCTCCCCCTTTGTCATAACTTGCATCTGTTAGAGCAGGGGTCTTCAAACTTGGCCCTTTGATGACTTGTGGACTTCAACGCGTGCCTGGCTGAGGAATTCTGGGAGTTGAAGTCCACAAGTCATCAAAGGGCCAAGTTTGAAGACCCCTGTGTTAGAGCATGTGGGACACAAGAGGCGCTTGAGAAAACAGACCTTAATTGGTAGAGATCGATCAGGAGATAAAGAAAATGAAGTGAAGAAGAAAGCTTAGATGGTGTTGGGGTCAGAGAAAGGGAGATGGCTTTACCAGTTAAAAACGAACAAGAAAGGGGAAAATAGACATTTTTATAATTTTTGTTTAATGAAAGTGGGGTGGGGCAGGCAATCATAGAAAAAAAATATCCTGATATAATTTCTAAGTCAATGTGCTGGCAAATTAAGAAAAACCTTTTCAGGCCTGTAGGAAAACATTACCAAACTGATCTCTGGAGAAAGGTGCCCGCTCTGACTCCAAAGTAGGAGATTTTTGGCGCTGTGGGAGGCTTTGAGGCTTGAGGGCAACTTATTTCAACAAATTCACAGAAAGGAAACAGAAGGAAAGCCTTAGCAGTCCCTGGCTGGATCCACGTCATAAACCAAGTTTGCTGCTTGATGGTCCTGAAAGTGTTTAATTCCAGGAAATATTCAATCCAGCCAAGACTGCCTTTGAAAGATTCTTAGGGAAATGACAAGGCACTCAACCCTACACAGTTACTACTACACATTGCCTAGTTTTTTGTCTCTCTCAGCCTGATGTAAAGAAAAAGATGCATCGGCTGGACACCAGTAACATCCATCAATGACAACGAATAGCTTGTCTGGAAAACCTGCCACCTGATCTATCATGTTGATAAATTGAATCTTCAGAGAGTTAAAATAAAGCCCCGCTGTCAAAACAATCCTAATTTCTGGTGGGCATCTCCAAACCAGTAGGATTCTCTGAAAAACACCATATTTTGTGAGTGCTCGCTGTGGTCCTTTAGCCCCCATTCGGCAAGCACGACAGAACATTATTGTCTGCCCTGAAATGAAGAATACTAAAAATGTTTCAAAAGCATCACCTCTTGCCTTCTTCTCTACACGTGCAGGTGAGAGCACTAATCTGTCAAAGCGTTAATTCCAAATTTAAACCAGAAAGCTTACTGGGTAAAATTCACATTCTTCCTTTGTCAGACGCCAGCCAGCATTCAGATCTAGTGCCTAGCTCTGGTTGAAATTACTGAAATTTAAGGTGACATAGAGAAGCAACTATTATTTTTAGGATTTATTTGTCTGCATTTGTACCTTAGAATCCTTGATGTAAGACAGAATGATTCCGCAGGATTTATTTTGAATTTTATAGGCGTGTTGTTATTTACCTTCCCTCTCCATCACCACCATCTCACTTTTCCCAAATATTTATTTATATTTGCATTTACATTTATATATAGCAGAAACACACACACACACACACGGATAGATGAGAGAGAGAGGGAGAGAGGAAGGGAGAGCAAGCAAGCGAGAGAGAGAGAAAGCGCCTCATTTTAGCCATTGTCTATCCAGTACAGGATGAAGGCCTCTTTCACATGTTTCCAACTAATAAATTATACACACACACACATATACAGAGAGCATGTCTGTGTGTAAATATATATGTATGTGTGTGTTTGTTTGTGTGTGTGCGTGTGTATGTGTGTGGTTTTCCAAGGTGGTTTGCCATTGCCTCCTTCTTAGGGCTAAGGGAAAGTGACTGGTCCAAGGTCACCGAGTTGGCCTTGCGTCCAAAACGAGACTAGAACGCCCAGTCTCCTGAGTCCTAACCTGATGCCTCCACCGTGACACCAGAAATATACAAAACGACTCTTCTGCTCCACCTTCGCTGCTCATGATGGCTTTGGCCAAAGCATTCCAAACACTTGGTTTTAATAAGATCTAGTCAGGTAAAAACTGGGCTCTCAGCCTTAACCAAAGAGGTACCACAAGTAGCAAGGCATAATGATAGCTCCAATCATTTCTGGCACATGGTGGCGCAGTGGTTAGAATGCAGTATTGCAGGCTGATTCTGCCCACTGCCAGAAGTTCAATCCTGACCGGCTCAGGATCAGCCTTCCATCCTTCCGTAAAAGGAGGACCCCAGATTGTTGGAGGCAAGATGCCGACTCTGTAGCGTAGAGAGGGCTGGAAAGCACTGTGAAGCAGTATATACGTCTATGTGCTAGTGCTATTACTTCAGAAGTGCAACGGGTTCAAGTTTAACTCCAGGTAGGCTCACTCTCTTCTGTGCAAACTAGGAACTGGAATCCAGAGGTAAATCCAATCCAAACAAATCAATTAAATCAGATGGATCTAATGGTGATCGATGGCCAAGAAGGATTACCTTGCAAGGTATATTCCATCAACTTGGAGGGACCCGCAGACACAGTCTCAGGATGCATTAAAATAGCACTTTGTATAAAACCCTAACATATTAGGCTCCAAGAAAAATAGTGTGGTGCTGTTAACGTGTGTACTGTAATCCACACCGAGTAAATACTTTGCTCTGAACTCTTGAAATCCTTCCCCTCCTTGAAAGGGTTAATGTGGCAAAGATCACCTAGAATCCTTCTTTGCCATTATTTCTTCTACCAAAGAAGCTCTCTTGTTTTAACACGTGGAAAATGGATGCAATTTAAGAAAATTAGACATTTAGCTTGCATAATGAGCAAGCCTGATTTTTTTTAACAATTTGCAGCTCTATTTTCTGCAATGTGACAAGTTTAAATGGCATTCAAGTAGCTTTTCAGGGAAGATGTCACTCTGTTTTCTTACTAATGCCTGAGCAACTGCCTTGTCTATTGTCAGGCTGTTAATTCGCTATTATTAAGTACTCAGGAGCTTCTGCCTTGAAAGGGCTGTCACTTATCCTTCCAGAATGGCTGAGCTTTAGAAACCTAGGGATGTGTCAGGTATTCTGTCTGTTCCTTTCAACTGGCTGGAAATCCACATTTCAAAAGAGAGAGAGAGAGAGAGAGAGAGAGAGAGAGAGAGAGAGAGAGAGAGAGAGAGAAACAGTTGCTTGCTCTTCCTTTGTCAACCTGTAAAAATGCACATTTGGGAAGTGGCGGGGGAGGCCCCAAAAAGCAGCCGTAGCCTTTCTTTGCATCCATAATGCACATTTAGGAAGACATCTTGCAGAACAGGCTGAGGGACACTTTCCCAAATCACCGGATATTCAAAGAATGCAGACCGTGGCTTGGTATGTTTTCACAGCATTTTCCCCCAACTTGCAATATCGGTCCAACTTAAAAATGCTCATATTTTGGTAAAGACGATTATTTGTAGCTCGGGGTTGCAATGAGGGGTCCTTGGTGCTCTCCGAATTTGGTTGTTTTCTTGTAGATGTTTCATTACCAAACTAGATAACATCATCAGTTCCAAAGAGCAGCAAGGACCCCTTCGCTGCTCATTTTCTCTTCCTTTCCTACAAATACACTAAAGAAGCAGCACGTTGTGGTCCTTAAAATTCTTGAACTTCCAGGATTCAGCTATGAAATTCCTACTTATAAGAGATACGCCTTGGGAAGTCACAGGCTCAGTTGTCTGACTGTGTGTGTGTGTGTGTGTGTGTGTGTGTGCACGCACACACCACTGCATAGCTATTGTAGTTCAATGCAACAATAGCTGAATCACTTGGCCGTAGTGACCACAACGTCACTTAACCGCACTGGTGAGACCACACTTGGAGTGTTCTGGCCGCCATAATCCCAGAAAGTATGCAGAGAAGAGCAACGAAGGGTCAGGAGGCTAAATTGTATGATAAACGGCCGAGGGAACCAAATAGGTCTAGCCCACAGGTCTGCAACCCGCGGCTCCGGAGCCACATGCGGCTCTTTCAGCCATCTCCTATGGCTCCCAGTCCTCTGCCATGTGCAGTCCAAAAAAAAAAAGTGGGACTAAAAAAGTTCAACCAATCAATTCAAATATGCAGGGTAGGTGCATATCTCGCCTTGGCTCCACTCTTCAGTCAAACCCTGTTCTGCGCATGCGCACATGTACGCACATTTTTTGCGGCTCCCAGTTTTTCCTTTTGGGAGAGAACCGGTTCCGAGTGGCTCTTTCACTGTTTCAGGTTGCTGACCCCAGGTCTAGCCTAATGAAGAGAAGGAGTAGGAGGGACATTGTGACTGTCTTCCAGCACTTGAGGCCTTGTCACAGAGAAGAGAGGACTGACTTATTCTCCAAAGCACCTGAGGGCAGAGCAAGAAGTAACAGATGGAAGCTTGTCAAAGACAGATCCGGCCTAGAACTAAGGAGAAATTTCCTGACAGTGGGAACAATTAATCAGTGGAATGGTTGATCTCCAGAAATTGTGAGTGCTCCATCACTGGAGATTTTCAAGAAGAGAGTGGACAACCATTTGACTGGGATGGTCCTGCCTCGAATAGTGGTTCGGACTAGAAGACCTCTGAGGTTCTCCCAGCCTTACGTTTCTATATTCTATCTGGAACATGGGAAAATGTTCTCTCTTCCTGATTCAAGCTTGGGGGGGCTTCTAAATTCCAGGCCCAGTTGCTACCAGTGGACCTACTCCTAAGAAGGGGTGTCCTTACCTTGGCTTGATCCTAGTTGGGTGTCAAACGTGTCCGTGTGAACCCCAGAAAGAATTCCTGAAGACCTCCTGTTCATCTCACAGGGACCTTTGGAAGAAAACAGATTGGTGAATTGGGCTAATCCGTGGAAAGGACACCCTTTATTTTTCTTACTCTAAGCACCAAAATGGCTTCATGGTTTATTGCTGTTCTGTGGGCTTAAACACATTCCAGCCTCAAGAGAAATAAGGAACATATCCAGAATATTGTTTTAATGAAAGCATTATTTCCATTTTAACTGGGGGGTTTTTTTCCTGGAATTTGTATCCTTTCCATACTTATTTTTCTGGAATATCTACACAACATATAGCTACCTCTTTCTTTCCAGAAAGTATGGGTTAAGCACATTACATTTACTTTAAAATACAGCTGAAAACCGTTTCTTCTATAAGAAGAGGTCAGATGCTATTACTACTTTCAGCAGTTCATATGCCTCTAAATGTAACATTTCTTCCTTACTGTGATAACCTCCACATGTCTGTATGTCTGTCCATCCACCCATCTATCCATCCGTCTGTCCATCCATCCATTCTTCTAGGCCAGGTCAAAAAGAGATAATGAAACTGCTGTAGGAATTGTGGACAGTTGGTTTTGGAATAAATTCCAAAGAATAAGTTCAGGAACAAACATTTCTGATTCATTAATGCAGAGAAATAAAACCAGCTGAAGCTCATGCTGAAAACAGACAAACAATGGGGGGAAAAGGCATTCAGGAAGCTTTCCCATTATTCATTGTGACAAGAATGAAAGTTCAGATTAGCAAGTTCCTTCCTCCACACAAACACAAAAGGATATGGAAGCAATTATGCACTCTAAAGGAGATAGAAAAGATTTGGGTAGCATGCTTAACACTCCAGCACATGTACTGACACATGAATGCTGAATAACTATTCTAAGAGGGTGGAAAAGAAAGTAGTGAAAATAGAAAGCGGAAAGATGGAGGAGAAAAGATCTTAGAGAGAGCTTGGGAAGGAAGAATCCTCAAGGGGAAAAAACTCAAGAAGCTTGGGAAATTTTGAAAAGTGAGATTATAAAAGCTCAGTCTAGCACAATACCAGCGAAGAAGAAAAACAACAGCTCTCAAAAGAAACCAGCATGGCTGCATAGAGAACTCTGAGAGCATAAATGAGCAGCTGTCTACAAGGAGTATAAATCCTTCCTTTCTCCACCATCCAGTCAGAGCTGAAGAAGCTTCTTGGATGAGAAGCGAAATGTCTTCAAAGAAAAACAAGAAAGTCCAGTTGCTGCCTGAAAAAATGCACTTTTGGGATTCCAAATTTTTCTCATCTACTGCCCAAGAACATATTTGCATCTTTTTAACAATGACCTTTATAACCCCACATTGGAAGAGATGTGTGGACTGAGCTTTTATTCTTTTAGATCTATCCAGAGAGGATCTGGATAAGGAAACCAGATCCCGTGGCAAGGAGACAGGCTGATGAAGACCAGGAATGTTCTCCTGCATATTTCTCAATCAATTCATTAAGGCTTTTGCAGAAAAAAAAACACCACAAGATTGTGTTTCGTGACTCTAAAAGCACAGACGTGATGCACTTAGGAGCGTAAACGTGACACATGCAGAGCTGATCGAAAGCAAAGAGTTTTGTATTCAGCCTGCGGGGAAAACAACACCTCGTATATTTTCTCCCTGACAAACAACGGAGAAAATAGTGGAGACCCTCACAGAAACCAATGTTGTTACCTCAGCATTATTGATTTTCATCAGATTTCTTAATCTAGCCTATGGCAAAACTTTGGCCTTGTAGTAAGATATAGTTTTCCAGGAAAAATTGTATTTGTAAAAGAAGTTTGTGATCTGAGTTATGGATTCTTTTGAAGGCAGGCCTCTCCTGGAAGTGAGGGAAGGAGATGAATTTTTCCTCTTTTTTTTTTTTTTTGAAGAAAACCAAGGAAAGAAGGTTTGGAGGACTCAAACAGTCCAGGTGGAAAAAATGGTTCTCCTAAATTCTTCTGTCCTTTGCGACACAAATTGTTAAGATTTTATACATGTATAAACCTTAGAGTCTAGAATCCTAGGCTGGAAGTGATCTTGAAGGTCTTCTGCTCAAGGCAGGAGACTTTATACCATCCCGGCTGAATGGGTGCCCGGTTTATTTTTGAAAACCTCCAGTGATGGAGCACCTACAACCTCTGGAGGCAAAAGTTGTTCCACTGGTTAATTGTCCTCGCTGTCAGGAAATTCCTCCTTACTTCCAAGTTGCTTCTCTCCTTGATAAGTTTCCATCCGTTGCATCTTGTCCTGCTTTGGTAAACAGGTTGACCCCCTCTTTTTTGTGGCAGCCCCTCAGATATTGGAAGACTACTATCACGTTCCCCCTAGTCCTTCTCTTCGTTGGGCTACGCATGCGCCCCACTTCCCTCTGCAGGCACTTTTCCTAGCAAGGAGAACAAAAAGGGTAGGACATAACTTCAGGTAGACCTTGACTTATAATCATAACTAAACCCACAATTTCAAGAAGAGCCTTGGTGGAGCAGTGGGCTAATGCCTCCTTAAGTAACACCAGCTGCCTGCAATTAGTGCAGGTTCGCATCCCACCAGGCTCAAGGTTGACTCAGCCTTCCATCCTTCCGAGGTAGGTAAAATGAGGACCCAGATTGTTGGGGGCAATTAAGCTGACTTTGTAATAATGCCGCTTGGGGGGTGTATGAAAGCCCTAATAAGCAGGCATATACATAGAATGAAGGCTACTGCTAAGCTTGTAAGCCGCCCTGAGTCTTCGGAGAAGGGCGGGATATAAATGGAATTAAAATAAATAAATAAATAAAATTTCAGCTGTAAGTCATGATCGTCGTAAAACAGGTCTCCACGTGACCATGCCCGATTTGATGGTCTTTTTTGCAGTGGTCATAAAGCAAACCCCATGTCTGTATAAAGTGAACACCACAGTGTTCAGTGGACCCACTGCTCGCTGGGGGTGAGTGTTGCCAGAAACCTGAAATAAATGCTGGCTTCGGGCAAGCATGGGGCAAACTGCAGTCACATGACCACAGGACACTGCAAAGCACCATAGGTCAACGTGGGCCAATTGCTGAGCATCCAAAACATGGTCATGAGGGTGTGGGGGGAGAGGCAGTCATCCGGACTTCAAATCCAGGCCATCAGTCCCTTTTTCGGACTCCGATGTAACTTCGAACACTTTTTAAATGACCAGTCATAAGTCCCACAATTCCACTGCTAAGAAAGAAAGAAAGAAAGAAAGAAAGAAAGAAAGAAAGAAAGAAAGAAAGAAAGAAAGAAAGAAAGAAAGAAAGAAAGAAAAGTAGCAATGTTTTGAAACAAGATTGATGGCAAATAAATTTAAAGAATAGAATAGAATAGAATAGAATAGAATAGAATAGAATAGAATAGAATAGAATAGAATAGAATAGAATAGAATAGAATAGAATAGAATAGAATAGAACAGAATAATAAAATTTAAAAATGTAAATATATGTATATATAATAATCCTAAAAACTTGAATCCCAGGTATATTCATTAAAATACAATAGAGCTACTGAACTCTGGGATAGCAAAACTTTAATAGATACAACTTAGCTTTCATCAATCCTCTGTTGACATGGTCAGAGTTGGTAATTGGTGCTTAGAGAAACTGCTCGTGTGTATGTGTGTGTGTGTGTGTGTGTGTATGAGAGAGAGAGAGAGAGAGAGAGAGAGAGAGAGAGAGAGAGGAATATAATATATGTCATCACCCTGATTTTGAGACATTCCAAAGCATATAACTCAAATGTTTTCTTTGCTGCAGTTATTCCGTTTCGCCACAGGATGGAGCCAGATAGCTGCAAATATGATTTATTGTCATTTCCATATAAATCCACTTCATGACTAAAATTATTTTATTCCTTTTTTTTAATTCCAAACCTCAAATGTATACTTTTCCCAAAACGTTTCCACAATTTTGGCCACTACTGTAGGGGAAAAACCCACTTAGGGTTAGGGTTAGCTCCCCATGAACTCGGAGAGCAAAATGGACATCGCCAATGGATTCATAAATACATGGGAAAATCCCACAGGGCCGTGGTGGCGAACCTCTGGCATGCATGCCACAGGTGACACGCAGAGCCCTCAATGTGGGCACGCGCGCCATCACCCCAGTCCTAGGCCTTCAGCTGGGTTTTATAAAACCTTCTCGCTTTAGGCCTCCACCGCTGTGTGCAAAAAAAAAAGGTTCAGTCAATCAATCAATTTTAACTTCTCACAGGAAAAAAAGATCTCGCAAAGCTGGAATTGATTGAACCTTTTAATCCCACCCAGTCTGTTACCACTGCAGCCATGCCCACTCAATCATCTGCAATTCCTTGAAGCAAGAACTTATCAGAACCAATTCAGAAAGCGTTGCCTTCATGCCAAGACCCAGAATTTGTGAGAATATTTTGATGTTGTGGTCTCTGCAATCACTAGCAAAATGTTCCTTTCTTCTACCCATACAAATAAAATGGCTTAACAAGAAAGTATTTGTCTCTTAACAGTGTTTTGCTGAACACTGTTGGAATATTTTTCTGAATAAAGAAAAACAAAGCCACTTGGTTAATTCTGCAGGTCGTTGTCCTACCCTGTCTGGAGGGTGTAACTTGGTGGAAAATGTTGAGAGGGGCCTCATTAAAAGTTATTACAATTCTTATGATGGGGATATAAATGTATTGGACCTCTTTTGAAAACATTTAACTGTGGGTAGGAAAGAGTTCCAATAACAGAAAAAGGAAGAAATAGTTTCAGATTTGAGTCAACTTCTTTCACTGGGCAAGACACTATGTATCAGAAACTCTTATTATAACATTTTAGTAGAATCCCTAAAAAGCAAAGCAAAAAAAAAAAACAGTCCTGGATTTTTTTTTTCTTAAAGAAAAAAAGATGGGGGGGGGAACAAATTCAAAATAAAAGCAAGAGCTGCCTGGCAAGATTGTGACAGGGTGGAGAAGATGCAAACAAAAAACAGAAAAAGAACTTTGAATTTTAGGTGGAGGGGACGACCCACCAACCCGAAGGGCAATCTGTTGCAAGAGAGGCAATCCCCATCACCCCCCCCCAAGGCCGGCTAGTGGGACCTGTAGTCCAAAGTATGTCCTATACTGTACGTATAACCATAATTTTATTTTTATTATTTTTTGTATGTATTACATTTTCAGATTTTGTTGTAAAAACTGAGCATTTTAAGCAGGGGGGGAACCTGATCAACAGGAGCAAAAAATAAAAATAAAAATAAAAAAAGCTCTCTGTTGCAAGAAGGGACCATCCCTATAAACACCCCGTCCCCACCCCGTGGTGGCTGATGGGACTTGTAATCCAAAGCATTCCTCAGTAGAAGCCCAAAGTCACCCTCTGGATCTCTCAATCCTAAAACGCATTGCTGCAAAAATGATGGGGATATTTTAAAAACTGGGCCTTTGCAGCGGGAGGGGGGGGGCGGAGGAGGCAACCTCCAACTCTATTCCGGTCTCTCATGCACAAGAGGAGACCCGCTGGCGGCCTGACGAATGGGATTTGTAGTCCAAGGGTCCCCTAGGTGGGGCGAAGCCTTGAGAAGGCAAGAGAGAGAGAGAGAGAGAGAGAGAGAGAGAGAGAGAGAGCGCATCGCAGCCGCCTAATCGCCTTCGCGTGCCCAGGGCGTCTCCATGGCAACTGCTCCGCTGAGCGGTCGCACCTGTGTTTGAGCTCGCGCCTTTCCCGCCCAGCGCCCTCGGACCGCGTCGCGGGCTCTTTTTCTTCACGCCCATCTCGCCCGTTGATTGGCTGCTCCTAAAACGCGTCCCTCGGATTGGCTGAGTGGTCTGTCTCCCCCCCCCCCGCCTCTCGGAGAGACATTTAAAAAGTCGGCGGGTTCCTCAGGCTGAAGGCAAAATGCAAAGCGAGCGCGCTGCACTGGCAGCAGATGCCGCTACCGCGTCTCTCGGTCCCCGAAATTGACGATGCTGCGGGGCGCCGGGGGGCAAAAAAAAGTCTCTCTCGGGCGCTCCCGCGGCCCAACTCCTCGAGCTCGAGGCCGGACAGGGCCTTTTGAGCTTTTGAGGTAATTTCTAGCGGAGACTTTTTTTACCTTATAGGGATGCGGAGGGGAGCGCGAGTTCTTTAGCTAATTAATGGCTTGTTCTGGGGAGTCGGGATAGCGCCTGTGGTAATTTTAAGCGCAGCGTGTATTCTTAGGAGTAAAACGCCAGTGGTGGCTGAGGTAACATCCTCAAGGGTGCTTTATTCAAAGGAGGCCAATACCACAGGTCCCTAAAGACACTTATCTCCGTCTTTCCCTCGGGGAATAACGCAAACCTCTGTGTCTGGAAATAATTCTAGTCAAAGCGCACGTCCTTAAAATTTTGGCGGAACCTGAGGTAATCAAAGCCATGTCCTTTTAAAAAGGACCAAACCACCACAGGTGAATAAGTTAAAATTAGCTTTGGGGTAAAGTCTGAGTAGCTAGCCATGTCCTTGCAGTAAGCTGAGGCAATTTTAGCCAGGTGTACTTAAAAAGGCTAAACTACCACAGGTGAACAAGCAGTAAAATTAGCCTAAATGCAAAATGGTTTCAGTCCTTGGAGTTGCCCTTTCTTGAATAAAGTCAGCTCTTTGGACCTGAGGAAGTTTTAGTCAAGGCTCAAATCCTTAAAAGAAGCAAAACATGTAGAGGACTAGTGGCTTCAAGTAACTAAAGGCAAAAGTTAACTAAAATTACTTCAGCTCCTGGAGTTGACCTTACTTTCTTGAAATAAAGTCAGCTTTTCAAGTAATCTTGAGGTAATTTTAGCCAAGGTGCACATTTTAAAATATTGGTGGAATCTGAGGTAATCTCAGCCATGTCCTTTTAGAAGGAGCAAACCACCATAAGCAAGTCAGAATTAAAAATAGTTTTACAGATAAAGATAAAATTACTCAGGAGCTGACCTTGCTCTCAGGAATAAAGTGATTTCTTGGGACCTGAGGTAACTTTAGTCGTTCAAGTCTTTAAAAGAAGCAAAATACGTTGAGGACTAGCTACTTCAAG
The DNA here is from genome assembly GCF_964194415.1 of Vipera berus. Taxonomy (NCBI): domain Eukaryota; kingdom Metazoa; phylum Chordata; class Lepidosauria; order Squamata; family Viperidae; genus Vipera; species Vipera berus. The sequence continues at coordinate 100,988,805 of NC_138207.1, read as the reverse complement.
TAACTAAACAAAATTAACTAAAATTACTTCAGATCAGGGAATTGGACTTGTTTTCTTGAAATAAAGTCAATTCTGGAGGCCTGAGCTAATTTTAGCCAAGGCTCAAGTTCTTAGAGTAAAATATTGGTGGAACCTGAGATAATCTCAGCCATGTCCTTTTAAAAGGACCAAACCACCACAGGGAATAAGAGTTAAAATTAGCTTGGGATAAATTCTGAGGTAATCTTAGCCATGTCCTTGCAGACTAAACAGCACTTCAAGTAGAGGTGAAAGTTAACTAAAATTACTTCAGGACCTGGCTTAACTCTCAGGAAATTGCTTCAGTACCTGGAGTTGACCTTACTTTCTCCCAAGTCATCTCTTGGGACCTGAGGAAATTTTAGTCAAGGCTCAAGTGCCTAAAAGAAGCAAAACATGTAGAAGATGACAAGTTGTGTGGTCTGAGGAATTCTCAAGGGGACAATGTTCCAATTCATTTTATACTGTCTTCTTTCACTCGTAGGATAAAACACAATCCCCTTTGATTGATTGCTTTTCTAGTCTCTGGACATAAGTTGGCCATTTGGTGATGTTGATTTTTTTTTATTTCAAAGGCATGAATCCATATAGACGAAGAAGAAGACATCAACAGTAAGACAGATGGTTTAATTCACTCTCCAATATATCATGGAAGTGTGGAAGCCTGGCAGTTACTGTTTGCAACACGTTTATTCCTGCAAATTTTTTTACAAAGTATCAATGGTAAAAAGAGCAGTGGTAAGTGTGACAAGCGTACCTAAAAAGAATTTTAAAAATTCTGACCTGTCACAATTTTAGCTATTGGCTGTGGTTCTTAGAATCAGAAAGGGCCCTACGAGCATTCCACATACCAACCAGCATGGCAATGGTGGTGATGCCCTTCCTGGTGGAGGTCTTTCAGTCCCTGAGCTTCCACTCTGTGACACACTGAATGAGCCAGGGGGTCAGACTGCTACCTGTCTCATTGAATCCCTGAGCAAACACTGTGGGGGACTCACACTGGGGTCACCCTGGGTGACCCTTTCAGTCCCTGAGCAAGCAGTGAGGGCGAATGACACTGAAAGAGTCAACAGCGCTCAGCTACAAGCCTCCTCCAGTGCCTGAGGACCCCCTCAGTGAGACTCAAAGCGGAAGGCAATCCTTTGGGATCACCTCCCTCCCACCTTCACACCTTCAGAAATAATGCTGCACCAGCCAGATGCCTTAGAACCAAAAGTAAACGTGGTGGTGCAATTTAATACAAGGAATAGCAATAAAGGAGAATATTTGTGGCTCACGGTTGAAATGAGGCGTCCTTGGTGCTCTCTGAGCTTGCTGGTTTTCTTATAGACGTTTCATTACCCAACTAGGGGACATCGTCAGTGCTAGTAGAAGGGAGTGTGATTTGGTTCAATTTATGTTCGAGTGGCTTTTTCAATGTTGTTGAAAATGGTCTTGGAGGTCCTTTGTTGCGCTATTTGTTGTTAGCTTCTTTGACTGTTGCTTGATTGCGGTATTGTTTTGTTGCTATGGTGGTTTTTAGAACCCGAAATAAAACCTCAACGGCCCTTTTTAATGTTAGCTGTGGCCGTTGATCTATACAAGAGGTTAGGTTTTTCTACCTTTGAAGACTGAGCGGAGGAAGAATTGCACACCTGCTGCCAAAGATTCCTCGAAAGAGACAAGACTTGCTGGGCACAACTGAGGAAGAAACAAAAGAACAAGAAAAAGTGAAAGTGAAAGAAGAAAGAAGAGAGTGTGAAAATGTCTCCAGCTCGACCCTCTTAGCCTTCGGCTGTGATGTGGCCTTCTGTGCTTTGAGGTAAGCTGAGCCGACTCTTGTATTCTTCAAAGTTTTGGGGTATGGAGGGAGGTGGATGGTCTTATACTACTAGATGGTCCTTCCTAGGTAAGCAACACCTGCAACTGAGGTAATAGTAAGCACTGCGTCTTGTGCATTCTTAAGAGTAAAATCCCAATGGCATCTGAAGTAATGTCAAGGTTTTTTTTATCTCAAAGGCATGGATTCTACGCCACCTGAAAAGAGGGAAGACTCAGTTGTCAGCCTGCAACGCTGATGGAAGAAGAAGGAATGGAACACAAGAATGAATATGATCTCCATCAAGAATGCTACTTCACCAACTCAATCACAACTGACCTTTAGATAACAGATTTTAGAGTATTCTAGCCTGCTGTAAATTTAGCCGTGGTGAACCCCAGAAACATCCTCAATGGCTCTTTTTAATACTAGGCATGGCTGTTATAGTTTTCTGCCTGGCGTAATTTAAGCCTGGCAGTGGTTCTTAGACCCAGAAAGAAAACCTCATTGGCTCTTTTAAATGACCAGTGTGTGGCCAGTGCCTGGTAATAGATTTTATACTTTTCTGCCTGGCGTACATTTAGCTATGGCGATGGTTCTTAGAACCAGAAATAAAACCTCAATGACCCTTTTAAATGATCATTGTGTGGCCAGTGCTTGGTAATAGGTTTTGTAGTTTTCTGCCTGGCATAAAATTAGCCCTGGCAATGGTTCTTAGAACCAGAAATAAAACCTCAGTGGCCTGTTTTAATGACCAGTGTGTGGCCAGTGCTTGGTAATAGATTTTATACTTTTCTGCCTGATGTGAAGTTAGCCATGGCAATGGTTCCTAGAACCACAGTGAGCCTCATTGGCCTTTTAAATGACCAGTGTTTGGTAATGTATTTTACAGTTTTCTGCCTGGCGTAAAGTTAGCTGTAGAGGTGGTTCTTGCAACAAGAAAGCAAACCTCAATGTCCGTTTTTAATCCTAGCCATGGCGGTTGATGGATTATAGATACTATAGTTTTCTGCCTGGCGTAAATTAAGTCCTGGCAATGGTTCTTAGAACCAGAAAGCAAACCCCAAAGGCCCTTTTAAATGACCAGCGTGTGGCCAGTGCTTGGTAATAGATTTTATACTTTTCTGCCTGATGTGACGTTAGCCATGGCAATGGTTCTTAGAACCACCATAAGCCTCATTGGCCCTTTTAAATGACCAGCGTGTGGCCTGTGCTTGGTAATGGAATTTATAGTTTTCTGCCTGGCATAAATTTAGTCCTGGCCATGATGGTTCTTAGAACCAGAAAAAAACCTCAATGGCCATTTTTAATGCTACGTTTGGCCAGTGATGGATAAAAGATTTTATAGTTTTCTGCCTGGTGTAAATGTAGCCATGGCAATGGTTCTTAGAACCAGAAATAAAGCCTCAATGACCCTTTTAAATGACCGGTATGTGGCCAGGGCTTGGTAATGGATTTCATAGTTTTCCGCCTGGCGTAAATTTATCGATGGCGATGGTTCTTGGAACAAAAAATAAAGCCTCAACGGCCCTTTTTAATGCTAGGTATGGCCAGTGATTGATAAAAGAATTCTATTTTTTTGCCTTCAAATAATTTTTATCCTTGGCTGTTTTTTAAAATGTGTAAGTTACGTTTTGACTGGTAAATAATCACGACACACAGTACATGGTAGTCACCGCAATAATTTTGATTTCTTCTGTCACACACGTTTATATTTTTGTTTCTGAAATATCTCTAAATGGGATTCAGATTTGGTAACATTCTGTTTGACGTGTATTTTTTGTAATAAAGCTGAGTTTTACTCCTGATTTACTGTTGTTAAATAGTTGTGATGCTTATGGTAGACAAGATACCTTCTCTCTTGCTTGTTTTATGTATACTTTATTTATCTGTTCTTATGACCAATTCTTCACCAAGAGCAGATATGTCAAATTGAGTTTGACACCCCTGACCAAGAGATACCTGTTGTGATATTCATGTATTTGAACACTGAAGTTGCATTTTCTTTCTTCTGAGAGAAATCTTTTGATGACAACTGTTGTTTCTTTTACACCTCACCTTTTTATCAAAAGTGCCATTTTAAATTAGTGAACTATTTAACCCATCATGGTATTGCATCATTGCTTTTGTAACTTTTACAATGATAAAAACGTGACTTTTTATCCTTAAAATATTGGATGATATTTTTATGTATTTTATCTTTAGGACTGTATTATGCTTTGAATTGTACAAACTGTTGCAGCCGGGTTACGCTTGGAAGATGCGATGCTTGTGTTAAACAATAAAGTATTCAAGTCTTCCTTGACTGGATTTGTGATCCTGCAAGTCAGAGCTTGGACCTGTTGGGCACCTTTTGCTTCTGCTCTTTGCTGAAGCCACCGGGGATCATCTTTGGTAAGGATTTGGGGCTTTGGTGTATTCAGAAATCTCCTGTTCTACCAAAATAAACTTCCAGTGAAATTATTTTTGCACTTTTCATAAAATTATTTTTGATTTCTCTTTCTCTCTATATCTCCCTATCCCACGGGTTGGCAACCCGCGGCTCCGGAGCCGCATGCGGCTCTTTGAGCTGTCTCCTGCGGCTCCCAGCCACCCGGTGCGCGCGCATCTCTTCGAACGGGCAGTGGTGCGCGCGCACCTCTCCAAATGGATAGTGGCACCGCCCGTTCCGAGAGGTGCACGCGCACCTCTCCAAACCACCGCCATCCTGTCCGGAGACCTGCCGCTTTCATCAAACATTGACGAACACGGCAGCTGTGCAAACGGGATGGCGGAGGTTTGGAGAGTGCGCGTGCACCTCTCCCAAGCCGCCGCCATCCCGTCCGGAGACCTGCCGCGTTCGTCAAACATTGACGAACACAGCAGCTGTGCAAACGGGATGGCGGTTTGGAGAGTGCGCGCGCACCTCTCCCAAGCCGCTGCCGTCCATCGGCAGGTCTCCGTCCGGGATGGCGGCGGTTTGGAGAGGTGCGCGCGCACTCTCCAAACCGCCGCCATCCCGTTTGCACAGCTGCCGTGTTCGTCAATGTTTGACGAACGCGGCAGGTCTCCGGACGGGACGGCGCGCACCTCTCCAAAGAGGAGACCCGTCGCCGCGCAGGTGCCTCCCATTTTGCGCATGCGCAAAATGTTTTTTGCGCATGCACGTGAGTGGATGCACGCGCGCGCACTTTTTGCGGCTCCCACTTTTTTGTTTGTGTGATGGAGCCGGTTCTGAGTGGCTCTTTTCCTTTTTCCAGTTGCCGACCCCTGCCCTATCCAGTAACCTTTTCTGCTGTACTTTAGGAAAAAGATGCCATGGACCTATCTGGCCACAGGAGGGCAGCACTCCTTGTTTTGCCATCCTATCCTCGGTGTCCTATTAGAAATCAATTTTTAGCTCCTGGAATGATCTTTTATATTCCCGACAGCCTCTTCTGTGGCTGCTTTGAGCTTTCATCGTAGGAAGGAAAGGAAAGAATAAAAATAAGCCACTCCAGGGCGTCTTTGCCAAACGTTACAGCACACACTGGCCACAGACTTGGCTGCTTTGACTCAGTTTTATGGGTGTTTGCTTATTACGTATATTCCTTTATCAAAGGTGTAGGCTGAGTGCCCGTAAGGGAAAACACCCTGAGTTGTAGGAATCATAAGTCCCTAGAATTCCTAGTCCCTAGAATGCCAGCATCAAGTTCCCTTCGTCCAGTGCGCTCCCACAGGGAGGGTCTCCTCAGGGTGCCGCCGGTTAAAGACTGCCGGCGGGTAACACCCAGGGCTAGGGCCTTCTCAGTGGGTGCGCCTGCCCTGTGGAACCAGCTGCCTGCGGAGCTTAGGACTGCCCCCAACCTCCGTTCATTCCGCCGGGACCTGAAGACCTGGCTCTTCGAGCTCTCTGGCCCAGGCTGAGAATTTTTTAATCTTAATTTTAACTGGGTTTTAATTTTCTCAGGGTTCTATTTAATCTTTTTTAATTTGTTTTAACGTTTGTATTGACTTTCTTTTAAATGCCCTGTAAACCGCCCTGAGTCCTTCGGGAAAGGGCGGTATATAAATCTAAATAAATAAATAAATACAATAAATTCCTGATCAGGGGTTGTGATGAAAGGTGTCCATAAGAGGGCCGACTTTGCTGCTTTTACCAGCTGGGCTCCGGTGAAGAGAATCAAAGTCCTGCCAAAAGACCACCTCCCACTCGCTATTGGCGCAGCCTCCACAAAAACAACACAACTCCGTATTTTGGGCTGGGGCACAGGCTTGAACCAGAGGAGCGGGTCAAAGGGACATTTCTTCCAAATCCCGAATTAACCACAAAACAACTTAGCCTGAGGTCTGAAAAAGATATCTTTTCTCTATAAAAACTCTACCTTTTTTTGCTAGGGCAGGATTCCGATCTTTAATTTTCCATTCATTGATCATTTATAATTTTAGGCGAAATCCCACTAGGCAATGTATTTCCCAATGTGTGTAGGATTTGAGAGCTGCTTCATCCAAATGGGTGTAAAATATAGTGCCCGACTGCAAGGCGTGAGAGTACGAGGGGGGGGAAAAAGAAAAGCAGAATTCAGCCACCCACAGAACGGCCGCTTGGCACAAGGCCGAGGTCAGCCTGGGTGATCTGAGGTAATCTTCTTTGGAAAACAGATTTGCCTCCACTGGGGACACGGCAGATCAATTTATAGCTCTGCTCTTGGATGGTTCAAGAGCGGGCCACGGCCTCCATTGTGAAGGCAGCCATTTGTAATAACGGATAAGGAGCAGAGGCAAGTGCTAGAAGCCGGAGACTCTAAGTTCTAATCCTGCCTCAGGCGTGAAGCCAACTGGGGGGGGCCTTGCGCCAGTCACCCTCTCTCAGACCCGAGAAAGAGGCAATGGCCGACCACTTCTGAAAACCCATGTCGAGAAAACGTCAGGGACTAGAAACCAGTCCCGGGTGCCAAAAAGGTTGGGACCATGGCCCTGTGCCATTCCAGACAAGGGGTCGTCCAGCCTCTTCTTAAAAACGTCCAGTGATAGATTTCCACGGAGCTTCTCCGTCCTCCGGAGCCTGGTGGTCCCACAGGGGCTTTTTTCCACCGGGCAACTGGACGCTCTTGTTTTTCTTTGAAGACCTTTTGCTTCTGAAGAGCAGAAGAATTTTCTTGGATGAGAAGTGAAAGGTCTTCAGTCCAGTTTCCTGGTGAAGAAAGCACCTTTGGGAGGGACTCCAGTGACGGAGCAGCCAGACCCATAAGCCACTCTCGATATTAGGACGTTTCTCCTTAATTCCAGGTTGCTTCTCTCCTTGATTAGCTTCCGTTGGTCACCTCTTGTCCGGCCTTCAGGGGCTCTGGAGAAGAGGTGGACCCCCTGAAACGTTGGAGGAGCGCTATCCAGTCCCCCTCCTCATTGAACTAGTCGTGCCCAGTTCACACAGCCCTGTACATTTTAGCCTCCCATCATTCCCTGATCATCTCTGTTGCTCTTCTCTGCACCCTTTCAGGGTCCCATCCTCTTTTTTCAAAAAGCTTGTATGCTGCAAAATGAATGGATGGATGGATGGATGGATGAATAAATGGGGTGCAATGCCTGGATATAAATGTGCGGCCAGACTCACCCCCCCCTTCTCTGCCCCGCCAGCTGCTCCCTCCCCCCCTCGATTTTAAAACCCAGGAGGAACCCATGCCAGGCCCTGCTCCAGAGGTGGTGAGTGCTCCAACACTGGAGGTTTTTAAGAAGAGACTGGACAGCCATTTGCCTGAAATGGTATAGGGCAGACATGTCAAACACAAGGCCCGGGGGCCGGATCCGGCCCGCAAAGTGGTTTCATGCGGCCCGCGAAGCCATCCTGGAAACAGTGAGGGAACGGCCCCCGCTGCCTTGGCCCTGGCCCAGAGACCCTCCTCCTGCCAGAGACCCTCAGATCTGTCCCACTCCCGCCCAGGCCCCCATAGGCACCCTTGATGCGAAGGATGCAGAGCTGGCCATGCCCACCCAGTAGGCCGTGCGCACTTTAGCCATGCCCACCCAGTACGCCACGCCCACCCTGGCCACACCCACCTGGCCCCCTGAGGGCAACCGCAATGCTGATGCGGCCCTCAATGAAATTGAGTTCGACACCCCTGGTCTAGGGTTTCCTGCCTGAGCAGGGGGTTGGACTAGATCAGTGTTTTTCAACCTTTTTTGGGCAAAGGCACACTTGTTTCATGAAAAAAATCACGAGGCACTCCACCATTAGAAAATGTTAAAAAATTTAACTCTGTGCCTATATTGACTATATATAAAGTAATTCTCTTGAATAGGAATCAAATAAACACAAAGAAAGTATTTTATAATTATTTTTCAATTTTTCCCACGGCACACCAGGCAACATCTCGCGGCACACTAGTGTGCCGCGGAACAGTGGTTGAAAAACACTGGACTAGATGACCTCCAAGGTCCCTTCCAACTTCTTCTTCTTCTTCTTCTTCTTCTTCTTCTTCTTATTATTATTATTATTATTATTATTATTATTATTATTATTATTTTTCTTGCAACCTCCCTCTGTGTGTGTGTGTGTGTGTGTGTGTGTGTGTGTGTGTGTGTGTGTGTGTGAGAGAGAGAGAGAGAGAGAGAGAGAGAGAGAGAGAGAGAGAGAGAGAGAGAGAGAGAGAGAGAGAGAGTGTGTGTGTTTGTGTGTCTCCGCTTTGCGGAAGAGCCGCCGAGCGTCTCCCGCGCATCCCAAACGCGCCAGAAACACAAAGTTGCCAAACCAGTTCAAGGTAACTCTTTCTCCTTCCGGAATCGGGAGGGAACGTTCAGACGGTCTTTGGGGACCGGGACCCCCGCCCAGCACCGCCCCCCACCCCCATCTGGGCTGGCCCGCCTGGGAAGCGGCCAGTGCGGGGCGGCCCGGAGCCGCCCGGCTGCCGCCGCCTGCAGGGGCCGCCCGCCAGCCCGCACACGTGACGCGCCGGTCTTGCGAACGCGGCGGCTCCGGCTCCCGCCTGCCGGCATGGCGCTCTCGGGGCTCTCCCGCGAAGCCCTCCTGGGGGCGGCGGCGGCGGGGTCGGCGGCGCTGGCGCTGGGCTTCTTGGCCGGTAAGGCTGCAGGCGGGGCAGAAGGGCGCCCGCGGGCACCGGGGGCGGGAGAGGAGCGGCAACCTGGCGCCCGCCCCGCCTCGCTCCGCTGGACGAGGGAGCCCCGCAGGCCGGGGGAGGGATGGGGGGGGCTAAGGGGAAATCCCGCCCGAGGAGGACTTTCCCGCCCCCCCCACAAAGTCCGTTCCCGACTTTGCTCCCCGCGCACCCCTCCCGGGGCTCGTCCGGGCTCAGGGGCGCCTCGGGAGGGGGCTGCGCCCGCGGGCGCCCGGATGGGGTACTTGTCCTCCTGCCTCCTAGCGGAGCTCGGGGACTTGGCAGCCCGGAACTGGCCGGCGGGGGGGGGGGCTGGTAGGAAAGGGGCAAAGAGAAGGGCCGGGACCCCCACCCTAACCTGGGGAGGAGGGATTAGACTGCAGCGACCCCCCCCTCCAGCTTTTTCTTCTCCAGCCCCCCTGCAAGATCGTCCTAATCCAGGGGTCTTCAAACTTGGCCCTTTTATGACTTGTGGACTTCAACTCCCAGAATTCCTCAGCCAGCTTTGTGGGGGGGGGGCGGTCGGAAAGGGGCAAAGGGAAGGGCCGGGACCCCCACCCTAACCTGGGGAGGAGGGATTAGACTGCAGCGACCCCCCTCCAGCTTTTTCTTCTGCAGCCCCCCCCTGCAAGATCGTCCTAATCCAGGGGTCTTCAAACTTGGCCCTTTTATGACTTGTGGACCTCAACTCCCAGAATTCCTCAGCCAGCAAAGGAGTTGAAGTCCACAAGTCATAAAAGGGCCAAGTTTGAAGACCCCTGTCCTAATCTGTCAGAAATGCTTGGGCGGCGGGGGAGGGGGGGGTAGGGGTTGGACTAGATGACCTGCAAGGTCCCTTCCAACTCTTTGTTATGCTAGGCAAGGCTAGGCTATGAATTCTCTGGCATTAATAGCGGGAGTTGAAGTCCACCCCGTCTGAAAAGTGTCCAGTAAGGGGAGTTAAGTAGAGTTAAGTAGGGGGGGGGGTCTTCTTCCCTCCGCCGTTTTTCCTGTGCAGCAGGAAAGAAGAAACGCACAACTGTCTCTGTGGCTCCAACCTCTCTCCTGGACCTTCTTAGCTACGTGATCCAGACCACAGCTCGGTCACCTTTTGAGGTGCCTACGGCGCTAAACTTCGGCCCGTCTCGGAAAGCTTAAGCAGGATGGGAGAGCACGGAGATAACGCAAGGCTGTAGTAGGCCAAACGGAGAAGGTTTTTAAAATGCTGGAAAAGGTTTAGGGCAAACCAGCTTGGGATTTTTGCCGAGAAGGTGCACGGTTGTGTTTGAGTGGTCGTCGAAGCAGAATTGGACCCAAAGAAGCGTGTTTGTTTTACTTAATGATAGGAACTAACATATAACACCTCTGCTCCATGAGCTGCATTGGTTACCGGTTGCCCTCCGGGTGAGATTTAAGGTGCTGGTTGTTGTTGTTGTTAGTTGCAAAGTCGTGTCCGACCCATCACGACCCCATGGACAATGTTCCTCCAGGCCTTCCTGTCCTCTACCATCTTTTGGAGTCCATTTAAGCTCACGCCTACTGCTTCAGTGACTCCATCCAGCCACTTCCTTCTCTGTCGTCCCCTTCTTCTCTTGCCCTCAATCTTTCCCAGCATGAGGCTCTTCTCCAGTGAGTCCTTCCTTCTCATTAGGCGGCCGAAGTATTTGAGTTTTAGCTTCAGGATCTGGCCTTCTAAAGAGCAGTCAGGGTTGATCTCCTCTAGGACGGACCGGTTTGATCGCCTCGCAGTCCAAGGGACTCGCAGGAGTCTTCTCCAGCACCAGAGTTCAAAGGCCTCAATTCTTTGGTGCTCAGCCTTTCTTATGGTCCAACTTTTACTGCCATACATTGCAACTGGGAAGACCATCGCCTTGACTATACGCACTTTTGTTGACAGGGTGATGTCTCTGCTTTTTAGTGTGCTGTCTAGATTTGCCATTGCTTTCCTCCCGAGGAACAAGCGTCTTTTAATTTCTTGGCTACAGTCCCCATCTGCAGTGATCTTGGAGCCCAGGAAAATAAAATCTGTCACTACCTCCATTTCTTCCCCTACGTGGCTTAGGCCCGGGATACTTGCAGGACCATCTGCTACCTGGAACGAATTCCCATCGCCCAGTACGCTCACAAAGAGAAGGCCTCCTCAGGGTACCGTCGGCTAGGCAATGTCGGCTGGCGACCCCCAGGGGAAGGGCCTTCTCTGTGGGAGCGCCAGTCCTATGGAATCAGCTCCCCCCTGAGCTTCGGATGGCCCAAGATCTCCAGTCCTTTCGCCGCGGCCTCAAAACACTCCTTTTCCACCTGGCTGACCTGGACTGACAGGCATTTTAATTATGTTTACAATTTTTAATTTATTTTTAATTTTTAATTTTAATTTATTGCACAGATGGCTTTAATTTTAATTTTATCTTAATTTCTGTACTTATTATATGTTATTGTTGTTAGCCGCCCTGAGTCCTTCGGGAGATAGGGTGGGATATAAGTCCCATTAATCAATAAAATAAAATAAAAACTTTTGAAGAGGTGTTTTGTCTCGGGCAAGGTGTGATCAAAACGTCACAGTGCTTTTACAGCAAAGTGAAACGGGCCTCCACTTAGGAGGATTGGAGTAGATTGGGCTAAGCCCCAGTTAGTCCACTAAGCCATGATAGAGCAGCTCACCAATGCAGATTCACCCCATTCAGGGTTTCTCTTCTGGGTCAGAAGATGTTTTTAAGAGCTCATGGGTACACCTAGCAAAAGATTCACACAACACGCTAAGCTTGGTGTTAACCTTGGTTAGATTTCAACAGCTTATTGTAATGTATGAACTCTGTACTGATACAACGGGAAGGTGAGTTAATTTATTCCAGATTGCCATTATTATTTTTTTACCTGGGCTAAAAGGCTACCAAGGTCCCTTCCAGCCCGAGGATTCAGTGAGTTTCAATCCCCCCCCCCCAGGAAATTCAGAAACCAGGATAAGTATGTTGTGTGAAAAAGGACTGGTGTTCCAGACAGCCACCCTCCCGAGCTTCTTTCGATGGGTTCTTATCGAGTGTTTCAAATTATTCTATGACTGAGGATGGATTGATTTGCTTTTCAAAGGCAGAAGATACCACGGTTCAGACTTGTTTGCCTTTGGCACCTCCAGCAATTCCGGCGGCTTCTTGCAAGGGAACGACAACCTACACAAATACGTTGTGGATCACTCGGTGCGAGAGCATCCTCTTTTAAAGAAGCTGAGACTGGTAAGTGCCCCGGTTACAAATGGATCTGATCAACTCCCATCTTCTCTGTAACGGGGTGTGTGTGTGTGCATTAGGGTTAGAGTTTGGAAGAATTAGAGTAGACATTCCAAATAAATGTACAGGTAGTCCTCAGCTTACAACAGTATGTTTAGTGACTGTTCTAGGTTACTGTTCTGTACCAGCCTGCTACCGGCCTTGCAGAAAAGGCAACCCCTTTACAGACGGCAAGAGGCTGGAATACGTCTGCCAAATTTATTACAAAAACAAACAAGACACGAACCAAGATACCGGAGCTTTGAAACACTATCCGAGCGGTTGCTTTCAGCAAACCAGCCCTCCCCACACAAGTCCTTTATAAAGAGTTCAGGGCGTGGCTTCTCTCTCCTTCCTTCCGAGAAGCCCCATTGCCTTCCTCTGTTTACTCCTACTTGACTGCCTCCTGCGTCGGGCGTCCTTGAACAGGGCCAGCTGTGGGTCATCTTCATCCACGCTGTCAGGCTCACACAGCTGGGTCTCCACCAGGTGGGAGGGGCCTGGCTGGGGGCTCTGCGGAGCCTCAAAGCCATCATCAGCAAGTTTATTTTATTTATTTTTATTTTAATTGCATTTATATCCCGCCCTTCTCCGAAGACTCAGGGCGGCTTACAAGCTTAGCAGTAGCCTTCATTCTATGTATATGCCTGCTTATTAGGGCTTTCACACACACCCCAAGCGGCATTATTACAAAGTCAGCTTAATTGTCCCCCAACAATCTGGGTCCTCATTTGACCTACCTCGGAAGGATGGAAGGCTGAGTCAACCTTGAGCCTGGTGGGACGCGAACCTGCACTAATTGCAGGCAGCTGGTGTTACTTAAGGAGGCATTAGCCCACTGCTCCACCAACACCCCCCTCCTCCCCCTCATCAACACCCCCCTCCTCCCCCTCATCTGAGTCATCTGACCCAACTGCCGAACCCACAGGCTGACCCTGAATCACAACAGTTACCAAGGCACTGGGAAAAGTGACTTACGGCCCTTTCTCACACTTAACAAACGTTGCAGCATCGCCAAATGGTCAAAATTTGGACACTTGGCTACTGACTCACATTTATGACAGTCGCAGTGTCCGGGGGGGGGGCGGCAACGTGATCCCCTTTGGCGACCTTCTAAGTAGCAAAGTCAATGAGTAACAACCAGGTTACTAAAATTTAACACCAGCAGTGATTCACTTAACGGCTGTGGCAAGAAAAGTTTTAAAATGGGGCAAACCTCACTTAACAAATGTCTCGCTTAGCGTCAGGATTTTTGCGCTCAGCTGTGATCGTAAGTCGAGGATCCAAGGGCTGCATAGAATGGGGTCTTCTGCTGGCAGGCGAAAAGGTGGGCAGAGTGGGGGATGGGAGGTGTTCCCAGGGTTCAGAAGTAAATCAAATTAAAACATGGCAAAAGGGTTAGCCCAGTTGCCTCCCGGAAAAGCATCTTTGGGACAACCGTGACCTGGAGGACGGAGAATCTCCATGGAATTGCAGAAGATCTGGTCATGTAGACACCTCATTTGTTTTTCTAGGCTGCATCTGGTCCTCCTGGCCAAAAGCTCTGGGTCTCCCCTGATCAGGCCCAGTTGGTGGCAAACCTGATCAGGCTTGTTGGAGCAAAAAAGGTAATTGAGATAGGTAAGTGAGATTGCCTACAACCAGGAAGATTCGGGATTCGATCCCATAATAAACTGGCCCCCCCTGTAGGTCACAGTCTAATCTTCTGCCAGTTGTCCTCAAATTACAACTGGTCACTTACCCAAAACTCCCCTCTTTGATTTTTAAGCCAGTTGACGTGGTGATCAATTCCACACTCTGGCAAAATGAGGACCGAAAGGCCGGTTTTTTTAACCATCTTTCAGGGCTGCATCTCTCCTGCCCAAGCTTCATGAGCTGTCAGCCTGACATTAGCAACGGGGGAGGAAGGGAGGGGGAAAATATTGGACTGTAAGGAAGAAGCGGGGGGGGGGAAGCTGGATTTGCTTAAGGGCTACATCGATTCACTTAAACAACCTCAGTGGTTTGCTTAACAACCACGGCAATAAAGGTCGTAAAACTGAGCACATCCCACTGAACCTTTCTTAGCGATGGAAATTCTGGTCCTGATGGCAGTCGTAGGTAGAGGACTGCCTCGACGCTCCTATTCGTTCAGAAATCGGAACCCCGTTCAACCACGTTTTTGTCCTTTCTCCATAGGAGTTTCTGCTGGGTACAACACTTTAAGCATTGCTCTAGTCCTTCCGGAAGACGGCCGGATTGTTGCCTGTGATATAAACGAAGACTTGGCCAGTATTGGAAAGCCAGTGTGGAAAGAGGTAGAGTGAGTCACTCGGAAACTGGGGCTTAATCGTATTTGCTGTGTTAATATTTGCTGACATAAGGTTGTGCCAAAGGTGCTTTTTTAAGGAGGCAACTGGACTTCTTTTCTTTGAAGACGTTTTGCTTCTCCTTCAAGCAGCTTCTTCAGCTCTGACTGGATGGTGGGGAAGGGAAGGATTTATACTCCTTGTAGACAGCTGGTCATTTGCATTCTTTTTAGAGAGCCGCTGAGGCCACTTGGAGGCTTATCTGTGTCCTCAGGGTCACCTGAGTGGTGCAAATGGGCGTGGAGACTTCTTGGAGCTGCGGAAAGGACTTGTGCGGTCGACTGGATCTCTCTCCACAGAGGGGGGGGAATACGACATCATCTATCTCCAGTCAGCCCCCACCCCCTTTCTGGAAATGCCACCACATCCATGGGTGGTCCACACAAACCCACGCACAAGATGCAGAGGCTGAGCATTTGGGACCTTGAGAAACCTTTGACCTGTGTCCTTTCCTTTCAGGCCGGAGTGCTACGTAAGATCGATCTAAGGATAAAACCAGCCATTGAAACATTAGGTAGGTCGAAGCAAAGGATTTGATTGGAAGGGTCGTAAAACGGGGCAAAACATACTTAACAAATGTCTCACTTAGCAACAGAAATCCGGGGCTTGACTGTGGTCGTAAATTGAGGACCGCCTGTATTGAGTTTAGATTGAGAGAGTTGCAGGTGGAACCGCTCTCTGGGGTGATGCTTGAGCCGCCGTGATGGGCAGGGTGATCATGGCATCCCAAGAGGCTCCAAGCGAGAGAGAGATTGTAACCCCCTCCCCACCATTGTGGTTTCACAAGTAGAGTCATGTCTGAATGGCGAGGTTAAGGGGAAACTGGAACTCAGGATTCCCACCGCTCCTCGTCCCCTTCCCTTCGCAGGTTGGACTCGTCTGAGTAGCAGTAGCGCTTAATTTATATACCGCTTTATAATTCTTTTATAGCCCTCTCTGAACGGTCTACAGAGTCAGCATGTTTGCCCCCAACAATCTGGGTCCTCATTTGACCAACCTTGGAAGGACGGAGGCTGAGTCAGCCTCAAGCCGGTCAGGATTGAACTGCTGGCTGTGGGGCAGAGTCAGCCTGCATTGTAACCACTGCTCCACCAAGGCTGAAGCTACCCAGATAAGGGGGCAACAATAGAAGGAAGGTAGACAGAAGGCAATTTTTTTCATATTTTTTTAAAAAAAACCATTCTGATTTATTTATTTATTTATTTATTGGTGTGTGTGTGGGTGTGTGTAGAGGAACTTCTGGCCAATGGTGAAGCTGGCACCTTTGACCTGGCCTTCATCCATGCGGACAAAGAGAGTTACAACGATTACTACGAAAAATGTCTACGGCTTGTAAAAAAGGGGAAGTTATTAGTTCTTGACAACGTAAGTATTTCAGAAAAAAAATGGGAACCGAGCAGACCTTGGTGGCTTTTCTGGACTAGAAATCTGTTTTATCCACCCTTCTTTTAGGTCCCTGGCCAGAGAAGATTGGCCACAAAGCATGTTCTCAAAAAAAAAAAAAAACAGAGTAGAAGGTCCAGCCTGGGGCCCAAATGCAAAACATCCCTTTGGAATCCAGTTTTCTTCTCCTTCTGGAGAAGTAATTCTTTTCAGACCTGCAAGAAAGATCCTCCATATGTTAACAACCTAATATTAATACTAGGTCATTTAATCCAGGGGTCTGCAACCTTGACCACTTTTAAGACTTGTGGACTTCAGAGCTGAAGTCCACAAGTCTTAAAGTGGTCAAGGTTGCAGATCCTTGATCTAGTCCAACCAACCACCCACCCACCCAGCTCAGTAAGAGGATTCATTAAGCCACCCTATAAAAATCTGTTGGCAAATCCAGCATGGAATGGAGGAATTCTCTATTTTTCTAAGCAAACTGAGTCTGAATCTTAAGAAATTCTTCTTAAATATTCTGTCTGAATCTTCTTTTTTAAAAACTTTCAGACTTCCAGGCCTTGCCATCTATCCATTCCCTCCCTCCCTTCCTTTGTAATTATTATATTGAGAATATTTTATGTTCACTTATTTGCTCATTATCTTTGCCTAGCACTGCGAGTCCCTGTTGCCCGTTTAGGGCCTAAATCAATGAATCAGTCCATTTTATCCATCCATCATGTACCTCCTTCTAAGCCCAGAATTGAATGCATACAACCCGCCCAGGGTTCAAGGCAAGGCGGGGACTTGGGGTGTCTCTTAAAGCAACCCAAGATCGCACCGATAGTTTTAGCTGGTTCAGCCCACGATGGACCACTAGTTCTAGATCCGTTTCACGTGGGCTGCCACCAAGCCACGTCTCCCTTTCTGTATCTCTGACTTGGGGTTTTGGATCCTTGCACGGTTGAACGTCCTACAGCCTTTGTCAGAAGGATTCAAACCTGTGACGATTGTCAGATATCGTCACGTCTTTTTCTCTTGTCCATGGAGATGCTCCATCATCCAGGTCATGGTTTGCCCCAAAGATGCTTTTCCAAAAGGCAACCAGACTTCCTTGGTTTTTTTTTCCTTGAAAACATTTAGCTTCTCATTCAAGAAGCTTCTGAAGAACTGAAGGAGCTTCTTGGATGAGAAGCTAAACGTTTTCAAGGAAAAAAAACAAGTCGAGTCTCTGGAGTCTTTCTCTTATACAACTTATGTGTTGTATATGGAACTTGTGCCACCTATCCACAAACATGGAGGCTTTTTCCATCTTTTGGGGTGGGAATTAAGAGGCATCCAGTGCCAATATCTGTGGCTAGAGGGAAGTTGATGACCGAAGAGCATCATCCTGACTGCAAAGGAGGATCAGAGAAATCACCTCGGAGCAGGAAGATCGTTGAGACTCTGGAAAGCCTGCAGAGAAGAGGAACAAAGATGATTGCGGGGGCTGGAGGCTAAAACATATAAAGAACAGTTGCTGGAATTGGGTTTGTCTAGTTCAATGAAGAGGTATGACGTGATAGCAGCATTCCAGTATCTCAGGGGCTGCCCCAAAGAAGAGGGAGTCAAGCTATTCTCCAAAGCGCCTGAAGGTAGGACAATAAACAATGGATGGAAACTCATCAAGGAGAGAAGCAACCTGGAACTAAGGAGAAGTTTCCTGACAGATAAATCAGTTTGTGGAATTACTTGCCTCCAGAAGTTGTGAATGCTCCAACGCTGGAAGTTTTTAAGAAAAGACTGGACAACCAATTGTTTGGAATGGCATAGAGCAGGGGGTTGGACTAGAAGACCTCCAAGGGCCCTTCCAATTCTTTTATTCTGTATTTTGCCTTTGGCAAAAATCTGCTTGTGATTCCTTTCACCCCGGAAAGGACGAAGATTGGAGTGCCGCCTGCACTGACTTTGAAAAAAAACTTCCTTGCTCGTATGGAATCTTTAGCCCGGGTAGTTGTTCATAAAGCAAAGGTCCAGTTGTAAACTTAGTTGTGATGCAAGGTAGCGCTTGGAACCGATTGCAGAGGCCCCAACTGCCTGCAACTCACTGAACCAGCCAGCAGTGTTTCCAGGCTTGTGTGGTTGCAGCACAAGGCTGACATCGTAGCTGTTTTGTCCTGAGAAAAGAGGTAGCTATTTTAATGAGCCTCAGCCAAGTGTTGCATTTGTACTTCCAGGCATTAACTGACAGTTGTCTCCAGTGTAACAGCGTTGTAATACATGGTGTGAATCCTGCACACTCTATATCGGGAATATCAAACTGCCAGCCCGCGGGCCGTCACGCAGAAGCCGCGCCCACCCCATTGCTGGCAATGGCAAAACAGTCCATCTCACGAGTTTGACATGTCTGCTCTATATGGTTTTCTCTCTGTTTCTAACAGGTTTTGGTATCAGGAAAAGTTCTTAAACCCGGCAAAAGTGACCGCGCAGCCCAACATATTCATCAGTTAAATGAGAAGATCTTCCACGATCCTCGTGTGAACATAAGCATGATCCTGATTGGAAACGGGATAACTTTAGGATTTAAGCTTTAGTGGAGGAGGGGAAGGAAGGTAGGACGTGCCCAGCACTCTCAATCCTCAGGGAGACTAATTTAGAAATGTGGAATTGTCTGTTTTGTCCTTGTTTCTTTACGTGTTTAGGGTTGCATTGTGCATTGCAGGAATTTAAAAAAAATCCTAAAATGTCCTGTCAGTTTTGTGCATCGCTCTATTTCTTTGTATCCTAATTGTTCTTACTCAAGGTGGCAAACATAGAGACCTTCCTCCTCCTTCTCCTCCTCCTTTTCCTACACCGACCCTGTGAGGTGGGTTGGGCTGAATAAAGAGTGACTGGCCCAAAGTCACCCAGCCGGCTTTCACGGCTAAGGCAGGACTAGAACTCACAGCCTCCTACTTGTCTAGCTTGGTACCTTATCTTTATTGGGGTGGTGTATAAATAAAATACATTCTCTCTCTCCCTCCCTCTCTCTGTGTGCGTACATATGTGTGTGTGTATATATATTTCAACATGTTTACTCATTTTGAGAGCAGGCACCAGAATTTCCTTTTAATTGTGCCAGTACGTTCACGGAGGGGGGGGGGGAAGGACAATAAAGGTTATCTTATATCTGTCTCACATCTCCCTATGGAACTCAAGCTACCATGTATAAGGTGAACCCTCCCCTTTTATCTTATCTCAGTTGGGCTGCAAGAAAGTGCTTGGCTCAAGGTCGCCCAGTCCCCTCCACGCTTGAGTGAAGGCCACAGGCCTGGATCTCTCTCCGTCCAACATCACAGCCGGCATCCCCTTTGCTCCATCTTGTGCAAAAGGTTGTTTTGTTTTGTTTTAAATCGTTGCAAGAATCAAAGTGAGCTCAAGAGGCTTCTGTGCAAAATGGGGGAAAAATTAAGTTAAACCTAAATGCAAAGAACTTTGAACTCTTTAAAAAAATTGTATTACCGTATTTTCCGGCGTATAAGACGACTTTTTAACCCATGAAAATCATCTCAAAAGTTGGGGGGTCGGCTTATACGCCCAGTCGTCTTATACGCCAGAAAATCAGCGAGCCCGGGAAGGCACGCCCTCCCCTCTCACTGTGGAGGAAGCAGGGCAGGCTGGCGTCTGGCGGGAGCCGGCAGGGCAGTCCTGCGTACGCGCACGCTCCCCGGCTGTTAAGGAGCACTCCTTAGCAGCCGGGAAGTGCGCGCGTGTTCAGGACTGCCCTGCCGGCTCCCGCCCGACGCTCTTCCCTCTTGAGGCAGCATCGCTCCCCGGCTCCTAAGGAGTCCTCGGGGATGCTGCCTCAAGAGGGAAGAGCGTCGGGCGGGAGCCGGCAGGGCAGTCCTGCACACGCGCGCCCTCCCCGGCTGCTAAGGAGTGCTCCTTAACAGCCGGGGAGCGCGCGCGTGCGCAGAACTGCCCTGCCGGCTCCCGCCAGACGCCAGCCTGCCCTGCTTCCTCCACAGTGAGAGGGGAGGGCGTGCCTTCCCGGGCTCGCTGATTTTCCAGCGTATAAGACGAAAAAACTTGAAAATCATCTCAAAAGTTGGGGGGGGTCGTCTTATACGCCGGAAAATACGGTATTTAAAATTGGTTCTCTCTTCACACACACACACACACACACACACACACACACAGACGTGAACACATGTGCTGGGGGCATAGATTTGCTACCCAAGCTAGGTTGAAAAGAGATGCATTTAGGGCACAATCATCTGTCAGTGCCTCACCTGTAGCTCTGCAGAGGTTGGCCACTGGCCTGAATATTCTTCCAAATCTTGACAGCCAGTTCTTGGGGGGCATTGAGGTTCCACACTACATGTTAATTTTCTACCTACGGGGGATTTTTTGTTTCTAAGGCTGAGCACTGGTGTCGGCCTCCTCTGCCGAGAAAACTAATGCATTACTTAACTTACTAACAGCAAATAACTTTCCTTGTTGTAAAAGGAGTTGTGCTGGGCATAGAATTAGAGTTGTAAAAAAGCAGGAATTTCCTGCCTCTTCTTGTGATCTAAAAACAGAAAGTGCGATTCTTACACTTTGCCTGGGTGGACCTCTCTCTCTCTCTGATCTTGCCATTACACAAGAGCAGTCAAAGGGTGTTGTGATTCAGGGTCAGCCTGTGGGTTCGGCAGTTGGGTTGGACGACTCAGAGGAGGAGGAGGGGGGTGTTGAAGACCTTGCTGAGGGGGTTGAAGATCTTGCTGATGAGAGCCCTCAGCCAGGCCCCTCCCACTTGGTCACCACGGAGACCCAGCTGTGTGAGCCTGACAGCGTGGATGAAGATGACCCACAGCTGGCCCTGTTCAAGGACGCCCGACGCAGGAGGCAGTCAGTCAGGAGTAAACAGAGGAAGGCAATGGGGCTTCTCGGAAGGAGGCAGAGAGAAGCCACGCCCTGAACTCTATATAAGGGGAATGTGTGGGAGGGCTGGTTTGCTGAAGGCAACCGCTTGGATAGTTCCTGCTTCTTAGCTCGTGTTTTATGGTTGGTGTCTTGTCTTGCTCTGTTTTATGTGAATAAATTTGGCAGGCTTTATTCCAGCCTCTTGCCGTTTGTAAAGGGGTTGTCCCTGCCCTTTCTGCAGGGCCGGTAGCAGGCTGGTACAGAACAAAGGGCTGTAATTAACACAAAGATTGTGTTAGTCAGAGTAGAGCTGGAAGGGACCTTGGAGGTCTTCTAGTCCAACCCCCTGCTCCAATAGTGATCCTGATTGGTATCGGTAAACTGATGGAACAGCAAGAACTGGATCAAGCCAGCAAGTAAAATGGAGGGAAATCACAAAATGCGAAACGAATTCCATATTGCCACTGCCTGGCCCAGTAACAGTGAGGATTGTGGCTGGGAAATCAGCCTCCCTCTTATTAAGATATGCCAATCTCAAAAGAGATAAAGAAAAAAATAATTTTTAAAAAGAAAATATAAAAATGCCATTCTAGTTGGAAGTAGTTACGTGCAAAGCAAGCAATGATGGAAGGAAATACAGAGCTGCTCATATCGAAGAAACCACTTTAAAAGAACGACTAAAAGACAAACATTCAGGGAAAGAGAGAGTTATGAACAAGTTCTAGGATTGTGATGTTCTCCTCCTATTTAGAAGCAACTTTGATGCAAAGTTGCTTAACAATTTGCACAAAACCCACCAGGGCAGGTTTATAAAGAGACACAAATCATGATACAAAATCCTTCAAATTCCCCCAAATTCTGAAGTTAATTTTCATTTGTGTTAAGTTAAATTCAGCACTCTCTTCCTGCCCGCGCTCCAAGACTTCTACACACCGTTCCTTGCTACTTCCCTCTGACTTGCAGTTTTCAAGGACAAAAATACGTTTTATGAGCCCAGGCATTCAACGGTCTGTTGTGTGCGTGCAGATTTCATACCCGAGATGTATGAATATGGACGGGTGTTCCTGAGAAAGGAAGAAGCCACTTTTCGTATCATGACCCAAAAGGGCGATGATTAGGCATAAAGCGATGCAGCCAATCAGCCAGCTCCTGATATCTGTGCCAGGGTGCCAGTCAAACAAGCCACCCTCTGCCCCTACTTTACACTGTGCATTGTCTGAAACAATCTCAGAAGTTGGAAAAAAAAGTTGTGATAGCTGTGAAGTGCTTCAACTAGCTACAAACGTTTCCCAGTTATTGTGGGAATTGTGAGATACAGTTTCAGTTCAGGAATCTACCTGGCTGACACTGAAGTTTCATTCAACTGAGGCACTAACTGTCCAGTTGGCATTTCCAGAAAAAGCAACCCCTGGGACGTGATTTTACCAAGAATATAATACCGTATTTTCCGGCGTATAAGACAACTTTTTAACCCATGAAAATCATCTCAAAAGTTGGGGGGTCGTCTTATACGCCCAGTCGTCTTATACGCCGGAAAATCAGCGAGCCTGGGAAGGCACGCCCTCCCCTCTCACTGTGGAGGAAGCAGGGCAGGCTGGCGTCTGGCGGGAGCCGGTAGGGCAGTCCTGCGCACAAGCGTGCTCCCCGGCTGTTAAGGAGCACTCCTTAGCAGCCGGGGAGTGCGCGTGTGTGCAGGACTGCCCTGCCGGCTCCCGCCCGACGCTCTTCCCTCTTGAGGCATCGCTCCCTGGCTCCTAAGGAGTCCTCGGGGAAATATACGCCGGAAAATACTGTACTTTACTGAAAATTTACATTGGCACAGAAGAAGCAAAACCAGCTCTGGTTTTCCCACTTGAAGGCTTGCTGAATTAAACAATAAGGTTCCCTCACCACCACCCACCGAGTGTTCACACTGTCCAGTAGTAACATTCCTTCTTGGCAGTGGCGTAGCGTGGAGGGTGCAGGGGGGGCCGGCCGCACCGGGCGCAACATCTGGGGGGGCGCGCTCGCACTGAGCTGCTCGGTAGCCACCGAGGCTCTGTGTCATTACTGTCCGCGCCGCGGGCTGCGAAGAGGCGGGGCGGGGCCAGGCCGCCGACATACACGCCGCCCAGTGACAGGCGGCGCACGCGGGCCCAACCAGGAGAGGCCCCCTGCTGCAGAGGCCCTCCCCCTCTCCCGGCCCCCGCCCCCTCCCGTGTCTCCTTCATCCGCTCCGGGAGAGCGAGCCAGAAAGGGTAGTGGACGGACGGACGGGCGTGCGGGAGGGCGGCGGCAGGGTGACTTTGGATTCCAGTTCCGCGAAGGAAGAAACTGGGGTCCCTTCTTTCTCAACGCACCGGACTGCTCCAGAATAAGAGCCTTCCTTAAAAGTCGCCCCGTTCGGCTCCGTGATAGCCGGCGATGGAAAATATCTGGTCCAAACCCAAAACCCGAAGTGAACAAGTGCACGCGGTCTCACGCCTGCGCTTCCTGCTTGGAGAGCGCCGCGGGACTCTGCGCGGACTACCTGTGGCGAGAAATCAGTGAAAAAGGCTCGTCAGGGACCGAGAAGGAGTTCTAGATGCAAAGCTCCGCAAAGGGGGCGGGAAAGAGTCCGAAACGTGGGTTCGTTGCTGAACGCAGTGCTCAGGGAGCCCCAAGGGCTGCACAGAGTTGGCTTGGCTCCGCTCTCGAGCTGCTCTTTCTTGCAAAGCGAAATGAGTCCGGCAGGTGAGATGGGCGGCCACATAAACTGAATAAAATAAATAGAAGCGGCCAACTCTCCGCCCAGGCTCAGGCCAACCGCAAGCGCCCCGCAGGCGCCCTGGCAGGTTTGGCCGAGCAAAGACAGACCCGCTGGCCGGCCGGCCTAGCTTCGTGCGCATGCGTGGCTTTATTTAGCGGGGCTCACATGCGAGCTTGAATGCAGCGGCTCTTGCAGGTCGGAGCCCCGCCCAGCCGCCCTCGAGAGGGAAACGGAAGCATCCCGCATGCGCGCGACTCTTCTTGGAAAGTCTACGCCGCTGCGGGGCGCGTCTTTTCAGCAGTGCCGTGACGTCACCGCCCGCCCGCCCCTCTATTTCCGCTTCCGGTTGCCTTGCCCCGCCCCGGGTGCTGACAACCCACGCTACGCCACTGCTTCTTGGTAGTAACCATCTTGCCGCAGGACAATCCACCGTGGCCAACTCACCACGGAACAACTCGCCGTGGGACAGGATTTCCACTAATATTGAAGAAATAGTCAAGTAGAATTATTATACAAAGGATACCAAAGGAGGGACGAAATAAAATACGAATGACTAAAATTAAAGCGATTTTTTAAAATGATTTTAAATAAATTGAATTGTTGAAGCGAGTTGTCCCCGGGGCCAGTTGGCTGAGGCGAGTTGTCCGTTTCCGCTCCAGAGAAGCCTAGAAACAACTGAATCTGCTTGTGCTTCTCCCCACTTCACCCAGCCTGGAAGCAAGAGAGAGGAGGAGTCCTAAAGCAGGGGTCTTCAAACCTGGCCCTTTTATGACTTGTGGACTTCAACTCCCAGAATTCCTCAGCCAGCCACTGGCTGAGGAATTCTGGGAGTTGAAGTCCACAAGTCATAAAAGGGCCAAGTTTGAAGACCCCTATCCTAAAGGAAACCTAAGGGGGGAATTGATGTTCAAGGCCTTCTTAAGGCCTTATTCTCTCTTTCCAGAAAGGAGTACGTTACTAGTTGTTGTAATATTTAATTCTTTTTACAGGAGAAGCTAATATTGCCCTTAACTCACTGGTTTTATCCTCTCTGTTACATTTCCTATTTCAAAGACTGATTTAAGTTCATGAGGAAAAAATACCCTTATTGTTTGCATTTCCCTCCAGAGCTGCAAGCAAATTGTACCCACTTATACCTTATGACTTTTAGATAATTAAAACGAATCCTCCCCAGAGTTAGCAACAAGATTATGATTGACTAGCACACTCCTATACAAAAGGAAGGAGGAGGGGTCTTTTTAAAGGCTGGCAATTTCCCTGCCATTAACATGCCAAGTGCTGTAAACTCCTATATACACTGTTCAGGCTCCAGGGAAAAGGGGAACGTTTGCAACATTTACAGGATTGCGAGTGCCCCATGGGTTACTGAAAATAGCTCCTATTTATGCTCGCTTGCCAACATGGGATATAACTCAAATGTCAAATGTTGGGAATATTTCTAGTGCCATTGCATTTAATTACAGTAAAACACAACAGCAACAGCTTAAATGAATAAAGGTCCCAAAGAGACTCCGTGGCCGTTTCCCCCCTGTGAATTAAAGCAGGGGTCTTCAAACTTGGCCCTTTTATGACTCGTGGACTTCAACTCCCAGAATTCCTCAGCCAGCGTGTCTGGCTGAGGAATTTTGGGAGTTGAAGTCCACGAGTCATAAAAGGGCCAAGTTTGAAGACCCCTGAATTAAAGCATCACTTCCCGCGTCTTGTTGCAGCACAAACTCAACTCCATCCTCAAACTGGACATCCGCACCACCAATCCTTGTTTGTACCTTTGCCCTGATGTAATTCCCTGAACTGCAAGGCACACAGATAATCCTTGTTTAGCGACTACCTCAGTCAGCAGCCATTTGCAATTATGATGTAATGAACCAGGAACTTTGCAGTCATCATCACACGCATGGCCTTCGCAGTATCTCAATCACCGCGTCTTGTTGCAGCACAAACTCAACTCCATCCTCAAACTGGACATCCGCACCACCAATCCTTGTTTGTACCTTTGCCCTGATGTAATTCCCTGAACTGCAAGGCATACAGATAATCCTTGTTTAGCGACTACCTCAGTCAGCAGCCATTTGCAATTATGATGTAATGAACCAGGAACTTTGCAATCATCATCACACGCATGGCCTTCGCAGTATCTCAATCGCGTGTTTACTATGACAGTCGGCCAGTACATGATGGCCTGTGCCTGACCAGTTCCCCCCCCTCCGCTTCACAGCAGTTTGCCTATACAAGCTATTTCTTGAGGCACTCTTCCCTACAGAGCAGGAAGTCCCTAAAATGTACTTACTGAAAGTTAACAAGCTCAATTTGCTGACCTTAATTAGTTGATTTAATACCCTCCTGCCAGCTCTAAGCTGCTGCTTGACATCAAGATCCTAATCAGTTCAGCTTTTTTGCTTCTTAAGTAGCATGCTAGGCAAATGGCCAGCATGGATATGTTGCTCCATGTATCTCATTGTGTGGCATGCTTGTTCTCTTGTATTCCCTTTCTCTCCAATGAATGAAAATGCAAATATCAATTCGCCTCCTGCTAATAATCCCAGCCCTGGGATGAGCACACCAGGAGTGTTGGGGGAAAGAGCTATAAGAGTTGCCCTTTTATACAGCTTTCTCGTGAGTCCATTTCCAAAAACCTTCCCTGCCATTTGGGCTCACCTGGCTGTTTGGGAGAGTATCCTTCCGATGCTATAAAACAAAGTAGAGATAAAAGTTGTACGTGTCTTAAAGTGAGGTCCTTTTTATGCAGCTTGGCAATTTAGACTTAATAATCCTTTTTTTAAAAAAAAAAATCAGCCAATGTGCTTTCTGAAACACCCAGGAAGGTAGCTAAAGCTTGTATTATTGCCATTAGAAGGCTAACTACCGTATTTTGATTTCATCTATTTTCCCCTATCTTTAGTAGATTCCATTTTGATGTTATTAATTGGTTTATGGGGAATGGGAATATATAATTTGTTATTCAATTTCAGAGTATAAAGAGAACCTTTACCATTATTTTCTAGTAAAACCTGTCCCCAGTTTGCTAAATGCTCCAGTAAAATACTATGATCTGTTATTGTAATAAGGAATTTACATTAATTTTTTTAAAAAAAAAAATTAAACCAGGGTGCCAGCGGGCATCAAGATACTAGTCCATAGGCACCTGGAGCCCTTCTGCGCCCTTGGGAACCTCAGAATGACATGATACAATGGAACAAGAGTTCAGAAATTAACAGGCTTTGCCTTGTACCACAACATCTAGCTGGCTTCAGGTAGTTTAATTATTTCCCTCTAGCTGTGTTGACCAAAATTTCCCAGCCATCCTCATCAATGCCAGCTGGAAACCCTGGGAGGTCTAATCCAATAAAACTAGATGGTACCACAACCCCCGCACATTTTTTTTCCTAACCATAGTGCCAAAAATTAAATGTGCATCATGGCTGCACATATAAGTTCCACCCTTTCTTTCTCACACTGTGGCAATGCATGCCAATAGATTTAGAGACGGGGCTGAACTGCAAGGCAGGTTTTGCTACTTGCACCTCCCTCCGGCCCCAGACCTCGCTTCCTCCCAAGGGCCTTGTCCCCTCAACTCACTATGGAAGTCTCGTTTCGGGCCCACCTGTACACTGGGCAGAGAGCCGTGAAATCAAGCTTTCTCCTTAGAAACATTTTGACCATGAAACTCTGCCTTAATTTTTTTTTTTACAGCTTCTTTATAGATGCAATTTCTAAGCAAGTTGAAATAGCACTTTTGCACAGGCCCTGGGGCAAATTAATAATGTGTAATTTCCAATGGCAACCGGGAAGCTGATTTTCCGGTTCTAAAGTTGTCTGGTAAAAAAAGCGATTTTCACACAACTGTCATTTCTTTGCTTTCCCTTCACACGATGTGCAAACAGATTCTGAATGATTTATGTGGTTTGAGCCAGGATGTTATAGCCTGCTAAACCACAACTTAGCCCGTGCCAATGCAGACATTAGGAAAAACAAACAGGGCTATGGGAAGTTCAGCTCGTAAGTTAAAACCCCCCTTTTTTAGCCTTGATATTAGAAACAAACATGGTAAATAAGTGGCTTCATTTTAAATAGTTATATATTCCCAAGCTTCATAGATTCCTAGTTCGAAGCTTGCCTCTACCATGTGTCAATTCTAACCACTAGCTATTCAGATCACATTCCTCCAATAATGTGATAATGCTTAGCTACTTGTCAGTAATACAACAGTGAACATTACACAACTGAATGTGAAATGCTCTCATTTTTTCCCATTGAGGCAAATATACATCAGTCTCCCATACAACAACAAAACCTGGGAAGATGATTTTGATGAAAGCAAAGGATTGGGAATTTAGACAAGAATTTTCCTAGCGTGGCAGAGGACTTTAGTACGAAGATGGCCACTTTAAAGTCTTGAGAGATTAATTTGAAACGTAACAATGGACCACAAAGACAAAAACTCAGGTAACGGTGAACAGAACTCCTGCTATTGAGTAGTCAAGTCGTATGAAGCAACTCGGAGCTAAATAGTGACCTAACTTGGTTTGTTCCTGGTTTCCACCCTGGTTAATAAAGTTGGAGACAAACTCACATGTCATTAGATCAGTACTCAAATACAGCTGTCCAAAACTAGAGGGAAAATACTACTAGTCATCAAGACTTGGTCACTTATGGCTAAGATTGGACAAGGTAGCCATTCATAGGTAAGGTAAAGGTAAAGGTTCCCCCGCACATGCGTGCTAGTCGTTTCTGACTCTAGGGGCCGGTGCTCATCTCTGTTTCAAAGCCGAAGAGCCAGCGCTTGTCTGAGGACGTCTCCGTGGTCATGTGGCTGGCATGACTAGACGCCAAAGGCGCACGTTTCAAAGCCATTCATACCCATGATCAATTCAGGGGTGGAGTTCATATGCTGTTGCTGTCGGTTAATTTACTGGCTAAAAGAACAACGAACAATCCAGTTCTTCCTTTTGCCACAAATTCACTGCTTAGCGTTACTCTTGACTTCCTGGCTTATAGGCAGTTGGGGAGTCTCTCGGGCTATCAAGCTAGGTAACGCATGTGAATCTCTAGGCCAGGGGTCTTCAAACTTGGCCCTTTTATGACTTGTGGACTCCAATTCCCAGAATTCCTCAGCCAGGCAGAGCCAAGTTTGAAGACCCTTGCTCTAGGCACTACACAGAAATAATTTGATTATTATTTTCAAGATATCAGCTTCAGCAGAATTAACTTACTCCCCTTTGTTGTGGACCATGAACGCTTGTGCACATCCAATCTAAATTCAAGACTGGCTGCTACAAAGGGCCACAGCGGTGATGTCAAACAATGCCCAGTGACTTCAAGAGAGTCCCCAGAGTGGACCTGAACAGCTTAAGCGCAGCGCATGGATTAACTGGAACACCTGAACGCTGAAAAGCTACGATGCCCTGAGAGTAACAGGCAGCTTTACAAGGGAATCTTAAAGGGGGGGTTTCAGCTTTACATTTCAATAACTTAACATATCTGGAGGCACAAGCACGTGTGTGTGTGTATTTGTTTATTCATAATTCTGAATTGCCTTGGGATACCAAAAGTCATTGTAATTAAGCTGATTTAACAAAATTGCTGGCCTCGCTTTTCAGAACAATCCATTGATCCATCTTGTTATTTCAATGGGCTACCATGTGTTAAAAGAAACATAACATGCACACATGTGTACAGGTTTCATAAAGTCTATTTCATTATTTGTGGGCACCGCATCCAACAGTTAAATACATTTAAATAATGTATTACGTAGTTACTGCACTAATGCAGAATTGAGAACTAGATAGAGAACCAATTTAACTAAACCCAGCTAACAAGGGACTGCCTAAATATTCTTAATACAGCTCTTGTTCTAGGGCACCCCACTCGGGAGGAGAAAAAAAACCCTCCAAGTCATACTGGAATTACATTTTTAAGGCCATATTCTTCCGACATCTCATGTTCTGCGGCAGTTTTCTTCTCGCCTTTAAGCCTCCAATTCCAGGCCAAGCCCAAGTTTATGTCCGCCAGCATTGATGTTCTTCCCATCGACTAGAGCAGACAGCGTGAGCTTCACACCTGCAGAGAGAGCAGAATTCAAAGCAGGCTCCGTCACGTTGAACTTTCCCTTAGAGAGGCTGTTGCCCAAACCTGCCAGCCTACGCCCTCCACCCTAAACCCTTCCAGCCTCCCGGCTTTGCTGAGAGAGAGAGAGAGAGAGAGAGAGAAACAAAACTCTGTATCACTTTGAGGACACAAAGTAATTGTTTGAAAGAATTCCAGCTCTTCGGTGGTCAGCAAGATATCCTCCTGCCAACCTATTTAAGCTTTACATGCGACTTACTTACGGAGGACCCTGGCAGTTTACAGAAAAGAATTACGACCTCAATTCGTTGAAGGAGGTATCTAGGACCGTGTGACCAAAACATTTAAGAGATTCAGTGCTGGCTTGTATAAACTACACAAGCCCAAAAGAGGAGGAGGAGGAGCCAAAAAAATCGTTGAAAATGAAACGGGATATTTACAGTTGTTTTACCAATTTTTGAGCACGAATCAGCACTTCAAATTCTAAATGTTTTGTGAATCATTCATCAGAAATGTAAAAGTTTGGGGAAACTTTGAAGCAATGAAGCAACAAATATATCACGCCTATCTATAGGTTGGCATCTATAACCAGTTTGTCAAGAGAGCTTCTCAAACCCAGGGATTAAAACCGTCGTACTTGAAAAGCGCCGTCTCCCCTTTTAGCAGATACTTACCTGGCCTCAGGGACTGGGTGTAGCCAATTCCAATTAGACTAGAGTTGTTCACTTTTGTCTGCAAATCAATGACAAGCAAAGTTTATTTTATTTATTTATTTATTTTAATTCCATTTATATCCCGCCCTTCTCCGAAGACTCAGGGCGGCTTACAAACTTAGCAGTAGCCTTCATTCTATGTATATGCCTGCTTATTAGGGCTTTTTCACACACACCCCAAGCAGCATTATTACAAAGTCAGCTTAATTGCCCCCAACAATCTGGGTCCTCCTTTTACCTACCTGGGAAGGAGGGAAGGCTGAGTCAACCTTGAGCCTGGTGGGACTCGAACCTGCACTAATTGCAGGCAGCTGGTGTTACTTAAGGAGGCATCCTTAAGTAACACCAGCTTCTTTCAATTCTTTCACATTTAAAGTACCCAGTTAAATACGGTTCTATCTCAAGTCCAAGCCAGTATTATTCTTGGGGCTGTTAATAATATCATCTGGATTGAGTCCAAACCTACTCTGGGGTGTATATTCTCAGGTTCCCATTCATTTCTATGGATATCTTTGTTCCCGTTAGCATGAGAGCGGCAGGCCTCGTGGTGTTTATCAATGGGTCAGTTCCTATTGGGTTCAAGCAGGATTTTCCCCCCTTTTTGTAGTAATAGAAATCACCACACGACACTCACGTCCTCAAGCAGGCTGACCAGCAAGCCACAAACATTCAAAGTTTCCAGGGTAGAATTCCCAGGATGGAAATTTCTGCTTTTCCTTTGGCCCAGGCTTATCCCGTTGTTATGGGAACGGTTTGATAGTTTTCCAAAGCAAAACTTTTCAAAACAGGAAGTGGTTTGTGGTCTTTAGCTCCAAACGGGCAAACTATTCCATCCCCCCAAACTCTCATTTTACACACTTAGTAGTCCACACTGAATGACAAAATCTAAAACTTAGCCATACTTTGTTTAAGTTATAAAGCCTTAGAACACACAAAGCAAACCAATGTAAGCGCAACAAATGACGTCTTCTGCAACACACACCTGCAAAGAAAGAGCGAGCTGTACCCAGCACAAAAGAGTAGCAGATGGTTTCGCTTCAACACATTTAAAGTAGGTTTCAAATCTCTGCTCCTGTTCTTACTCTACCTTTCCTTAAGCCGCCCTGAGTCCTTGGGGAGAAGGGCAGCATATACATTTAATAAATCTAAATTTAATTTAATAAATCTAATGGCAGGAGGGATGTGGCTTTTGTGTGTTATTTGATTTAATGGCACACAGAGTTTCTACTCTTTTTTTAAAAAAGCCAATCACAGGATGGCTCCTTGGAACAATGTAGATCAAAATAACCCTATTTGTCCCAAGAAAAGTTCATGGGATCCTGTTCTAGATTCAGGAAGAGCGCCTCCCAATTTTCACTGTAGGTAGCCGATGCTAATGGGACAAGTCAGGCACTCCACTATCAATAATGCAAAACCAAGGTAGCCACGCGCACAGGAAAAGCCACAACTGTTTGCAAAACCCCGAGGTTTCCAGACACTAAATCTATGACTCAGTCCTTGGCATCTTACAACTTTATTTTCAAGAGTCTGAACTTATAACGTAAGGCTGGGAACGACACAAAATCAAGCACAAACCCTGGAGGAGAAAGGCTGCTTCACATCAGAATGGGATCTTTTTTTTCCAAGAGGAATCAACAAAGGAGAATATCTGTAGGTCAGGGTTGAAATGAAGAATTCGTTAAAGAGGAACTTCGCACTGGGATTTGTAACTGGTTTACTTACAGAAATGGATGCGGTAGGATCCAGCTGGTATTTTGCTGCAATTCCAAAACGAGTGCTATTGGTGCCAGATACCCAGTTAAGATTTATGGCAGTTTCAAGGTTCTCGCTGACCTTTTGATAAATGGAGCCCCCAAATTCGGACCCATCGTTGCTGAAAAATATTTTAGCCACAGAAAGGTGTGATCAAACGAATTCAAATGTAAGAATTCCCGCAATTTCCCCTTTACCAAGTTATTCTAATTTTCTTCGGTAACATGTCAGCTTTGAGGGGGGGGGGGGGAAATACTGGCAAAATCTGTCCTAAGCACAGTTTATAAAAACTGTTCTAGAATATTGCTGCAGTAATGATACGTTTCCCAGAAAGTCTACAAGGATACATATCACACATAGATCCGCTGCCAGGTTTTGCCAGAAAACTGACAAAAGCGAGTAACTGTGCACACAGCAAATGCAAATAGATGTATTTTCTATGGTCTACACACACGTGTAAAACAGGAGAAAGAAGTCTTTTAGAAGGGCAAAGGAAGAAACAGGCCTGCAAACATTCATCTCTTGACTGTGTCAAGGTCATGGACTTGTCCAAATATGCAAAAATCCATAAAATGCATTTTCACTGGGAGCAAAGCCCAAAGATATACGCACTAGAAATTAAATATAACAAATGTTTTCCTTGTATAGGTAATGAGCTAAAACAGTTAGCCAGATTTTTTTTAAAGGTAAAAATAACCTTATTTTCTACAGGAACACTTTAATCTATCGAAGTAATTGAAATTGCTGTGTCAGTTTATTTGCCCAAATATAAAAGCTTCAGCTGTTCAGGAATTCCTAGGCAGCATGTGAACATATCCATCAAAACCTATAAAATTGGGCTAGAGCAAATTAAAATATGAAGAATTCCAGCCTATCATGAGAATGTGCTACAATAGGCAGATAACGGCTTCTTTTAGGCCCCTTCTGCCATCAGTAAAAGCAAAATAAGCACTTTAGCTTATTTCAAGGTTTGCTTACTATGACAGGGAAAACTGCAGCTTGCTACCTTAATATATTAAGAGTTAACGCCCCAACTGCAATTCATACTCCTCAAAAATGTGTGTCAC
This sequence comes from Vipera berus, assembly GCF_964194415.1. Classification (NCBI taxonomy): domain Eukaryota; kingdom Metazoa; phylum Chordata; class Lepidosauria; order Squamata; family Viperidae; genus Vipera; species Vipera berus. The sequence goes on along the minus strand of NC_138207.1, from coordinate 100,955,778 downwards.
TTCTCTTTAAAAAAATCTAGAAGCGGTCCACAATAAAGCATCGGTTTGAGGTGAAAGGCAAAGATCCCTTGTAAACAAACCACACAATGGGGTGTGACTTAATTCACTTAACTTACTAATTGTAATGCTGATCACCTTTTCTAATAATTAAGTATTCGGCAATTAATCCCCACATACTATAGGCATGTTCAAGGATATCAGCTCCAGCAAACTGACCTACTTCTCCCCCCCCCCCACGAGAGAGAGGTTTAATTTTTTGGACATCTTCGTGAGTAGCAATATGGTTTAAAACTTACACATTGGTGTGCAATTGGAAATCTCCGGTCTTGTAACCCACAGAGAAGTTGTTCCTTGTCAACTTGGATTTGGCACTATCAAAAGTCATCTGGTAACCAGCCAGCCAGCCCTCGTAACCCAGGACAACGGAACCATGGATGGCAGGTCCAGCAAAATCAAAGTCAACGTCACACCCAAGGTTTATGCATTCACGCTTATAAGCAGATTTGATTTTGCCACTTTTCTTTCTGCAAAGGACAAATTCTACGGTAAGATTTATTTTCCCATCCGAAGGAACAAAATCCACGTCTTATCTTTAGCAGAGAAATAAGGAAAGGCCAGCTAGATCTCTTCTGGGTTGTGGACAAATTAAGGCAGAACTGCCGTCAAAAAGCAGTGGCGGCCACGTCCTTAAGGGACAAGAAGGTGAAAAGATGTTTATGCAGTGCCCAAACCTTTCCAGATCTACAGGGAGAAATTAAAACTGAACAGAGTTCCATCCAGTTGTCACAACCAATTTAGCAAGCTGGATCAGTCAAGGGATTCTATAAACAAACCCAGACAAAACTGCACACCGTTTATATAATATAAAAATAAATATGCGCCACCATTTCTCTCCATAAGCCAGGGAGCGCTAAAACAAAAAATGTGAATTTAAGAAGCTGCACATCGACCCAAAATGTAGAAATCACAAGCAATTCCGACAGGCTTCTTTTTCCTTTAACCCAAGAAAAATAATGCACCGCTACATCTTATACCTACTTCTAGAGAAAGGAAACTGGGTATTTCAACTGGATGTAAAAATTTTCAGGAGTTAACATTAATGTCAGTTATGCATGATTAGGCATCAGTATCTTGGATCAACTAATTTCTGACATAAAGTCAGTTTCTGCCTCAGAAAGCAGGCATTAAGCCAAATAGCCACAGGTGGTGTGGATATGATTTTAACTGTCATAAATAAAGAGCCACTAACATTCTTTTCAAATCTTCCTTGCTAATCCCTTTTCTCAGGTTGGATGTTGCCTACCTGGAATGTGCCAAGACAGAGTAAACAGAGAAAACTCACCCAGTATTTGGTGAGAAAGTTGTATCAAATGTTAACTTCAAACCTTTGGCAATCTAGTTTAGGAGGAAAAAAAAAGACGTTAGCTAGGAATTATTTGCATTTTCCTCTGAAATTTCTCTATAAATCTCTCAACTCAGGCTACCTGATCTTCAATTGCCATTTCTGTTCCCAGAGTATTATCTGTGTTCCATTTTTCTGTGAAAGTCACACCATACTCAGCCCACTTGTATTTGGTCTCCAAGCTTCCGTTCACTTTCCCCGAGTCTGTGTTTGATGAACCAGATGTTGCGAATTCCTAGCAAAGCAAGAGACACAAATGAAAAGAAAAGAGGCCAAGAGGAGGTATATTTTACCAATAAAAGGTAAAGGTAAAGGTTCCCCCGCACATGCGTGCTAGTCGTTTCCGACTCTAGGGGCCGGTGCTCATCTCCGTTTCAAAGCCGAAGAGTCAGCGTTTGTCCGAGGACGTCTCCGTGGTCATGTGGCCGGCATGACTAGACGCCAAAGGCGTACGGAACGCTGTTACCTTCCCACCGGAGTGGTCCCTATTTTTCTACTTGCATTTTTACGTGCTTTCGAACTGCTAGGTTGGCAGAAGCTGGGACGAGTAACAGGCGCTTACTCTGTTACGCGGCACTTGGGATTCAACCCGCCAAACTGCCGACCTTCTGATCGACAAGCTCAGCGTCCTAACCCACTGAGCCACCGCGTCCCTCATTTTACCAATAGTTTGATTCAATTCCAACCTGCAGGCCTGAAGCCTATACAAGCTCATTCTTATAAAGCATTACTGTACCTCCGAACAATCATTGTACAGAAGCTCATTTACATGGGGCTCAAGTTAAAATTTGTAATAGTAAAAATCAGTAACAATAAATATCCTGGCTTACTCTCTCCCAACCATGAGTTGGAAAATAAATAAAAAAACGTTCCATAATCTATTACTGGATTGCTCTACCTGCAATCCCATTTGTGCTAACAGTGATGCAGCTCATGTGAATGTTCTTTTACATTATGACTAGCTTTCATTTGCCTCACGAGGACACCAATTCAACTAAGATTAGGGGAGACCAGGAAAGAATGAGATGAGATCCACAAAGGAGGAAAAGAAGTGGGCGTAATGCACACGGTCTGATATGACGGCAGAATGAAAACCAGACAAGGTCAAGTAACGTTCTGCTTCCCTTTCACTTCCATCTCTCTGGATTCTCTCTATCTGAAAACGAAAAATCTGAAGACGGAAAAAGAAAAAAGAAAAAAAAATCCAGTTGAGCAAAGGAATGCCCTGAGGAACCAATTTTAGGCTTTCCTGTTCCTAGAGGTGTCTTCCTGCCTTCTTCTGCCTGGGGTTCAAGCATCTCCTCTCAGGATAAAAGATAAATGGGTTTACAGCCATTACAGCCATTATTACTCAGCATTTCAGAGGTCTCCAACCTTTCCCCCTTGGCCGCCAGGAGGGAAAGGGAGGAGCAGGAAAATTTATGTGGGCCCCCCCACCGACGGCGCTAGCACCCACACGCAGGCGCAACGGGCTGCTAGCACCCGCTCAACACTGACGGCAGCGCTAGCACCCTGCACATGCGCAAACGCGGTGGGTAGCCCCCTCGCGGTGGCGCTAGTGCGATGGAGGGGAGTGCGCACACACGTGCGCAGTCGCCAGCCATTCCTGAGGCCTAGTGGTCACGAGGCCACGGACTGGTACCGGGCCGCAGCCCATAGGTTGGGGAACCCTACACTATTACACTTAAGCACTTACCACTCCACTTGTGGATTTAGTTTTCACGTCCAATTTCACCAGGCCAAAACCTTGACAAAATAAAACTGAAGTTAATATGCCAATCTTTCAAGTAATTAATACGACAGCCAAGTATTAACTTTAGAAATTTCACTGGTTCACTACTGCCACTGTAATGAAGCTCTGACTTTAGAACTGAACAGAGAAACACAAGCACACATATTCTAACCAGTAGAGAAAACAGAAAATTTAAGGCACTCAATATCCTATTTTCTCTTTAACTCCAAAACTGCTTCCAATGCAGCTGAGGGAATAAGCATTTAACTGTGGTTTTTTTTTAAAAAAATGGGCAGATACATCTAGAATTTTGACAATGTTATCTATCACCAACACTTGTACAATGCCTGCAGAATTTGTGGCTAGACACAAACTAATTTACAAGGAACTTGATGCATTATAAAACACTCCCTACTATTATATAGCCTAAAGTTGTCCTTTTTTTTAATTGGGTAGGTGGCACACCCACAATTATACATATTTTTAAGGATGCCTGTGGGGCATCCCCAATATGTGTACATTACGTATACTGTATATTGGCAGCATGCACCTTTCCATTGACACGTTTTAAACTAATTTTAAAGCAATATAGATCAAGTGGGGATCCTGGCAAACACCGAGGAACGTTCTCATGGGAATCAGATTACTTAATTCTTCTCTAACTGCTGACAGCTACCCTGTATAGGCCTAACGTGAAGATGCAAATGCTTTTAATAGCACAGCGAAGACAGCTGTCTCCATATTGCATCATTAAAAACACTTCCATTTGACAACGGAGGTATATAAGCTCTACCCCGCCCACCCACCCCCCAAAAAAAATTCCTCTAGGGCTCAGTGGTATTTGGAGAGTTCTTAATCTTCTCTTTTGTCAGGCTGAACCCCTCATTCCGAACAGTAGGAACCTCATACCAACATTTTAAGACAAACAGATCGGTTTTCCACTCTCCATGTAGCATTTACAACATTATGTTCAGGCCAATAAATCGGGTCTAGTTCTTATTTCCAAGTCATTGTGACGTAAAGCGGCTGCAGAGTGCAATGGCCCGAAAAATTCACGTTCGATCTTCTGTCAGATAGAATTCAGGTCCCAAGTGTAACCAGAAAGCTGGCATCTTCCTCAGACGTTACAAGGGCCAAGAAAAACTGACCCCACTTTGACGACTCCCCCCGCCGGTCCACAAGGACAGAAAGGTTGGGCAGCTGTGCGCTACCTCCTTTGTCAGAGGCCTATCATTTCGGGGGGGAAAGGCGACCTACTAGTGACCAAAAGTATATTTAATAGTTTGAGGAAGCGGGTGTGGCCACAGTGAGTTGATTTTTTAAAAAAAATTTCTTTAGCTTGAAAGCTTTTTGGAGAACTTTTTATTTTACTGACTGCAAAATGCTAGCCCATTGCAGAGTTTACATTCCTTTTCATCCGTTTATGCCTTCAAATGGGGAAAACCCACAATATCTATTTCTAGTAAAAGGAATCAAAGCAGGCTCCAGGGCAGGGGGTCTTCAAACTCGGCCCTTTTATGACTCGCGAACTTTTAACTCCCAGAATTCCCCAGCTAGGCACGCTGGCTGAGGAATTCTGGGAGTTGAAGTCCACGAGTCATAAAAGGGCCGAGTCTGAAGACCCTTGCTCTAGGGGTTACCTATAGTTTGTGCCCTTAGGTTCCCTATCCCAACTGTGTGTGAAAACTAAAGCAGTAACAATTGCTGGTGTGTGCAAAATCTTCGAGAAGAATGAATGTTCCATAAAACTCCAGTATGTTATTTTCCACTGGACCATGGCTAAACGCCATAAAAATCACTTCTATAAAATTGACAGGCTGGTACGGTCCAAAATAGAAATCCCAACACTCCAGTTTTTCAGAACACTAAATCGCTACAATATTAGATTTTCCACATACCCCCCATTGGTTGGCTAATACCATCAAAATAGTTTCTATTTCCTTCTGATCCTGCACAGAACTTTGCTATTCCAAGAATGGCAAATCTTAAAAAGGTAAAGTTAAAGGTTCCCCCGCACATGCGTGCTAGTCGTTTCCGACTCTAGGGGCCGGTGCTCATCTCCGTTTCAAAGCCGAAGAGCCAGCGCTTGTCCGAGGACGTCTCCGTGGTCATGTGGCCGGCATGACTACACGCCAAAGGCGCACGGAACGCTGTTACCTTCCCACCGGAGTGGTCCCTATTTTTCTACTTGCATTTTTACGTGCTTTCGAACTGCTAGGTTGGCAGAAGCTGGGACGAGTAACAGGCGCTCACTCTGTTATGCGGCACTCGGGATTTGACCCGCCAAACTGCCGACCTTCTGATCGACAAGCTCAGCATCCTAACCCACTGAGCCACCGCGTCCCTAAATCTTATTTTGAAGTAAAAAGGCAAAAACGCAATCTTTATCCAAAACATCTTGAGCACATCAGTTACTAAAATTCAGTAGCAGCTACAGGAAAAAAGAACCGGGTAATATGGATTAGGGTTTATTGGCAACAACGGCAGAAGAACAGGATCAAGCTAGGGTCAAGACAATTCCCTATTCAAATATTCTTCATATACAGATATGCCTACCAAATCCTTTGTTGAAGATGTCCCGGGCAGACTTGCCAAGGTCCGCATAGGCTGGTGGAATAGCCATTGGCGCTATGGAAACATAGTAATGTACATATTAGTACCGCAAAAAGAGAACAGGACAAGACAATGATTTGTGTGCCAATTCACAAACATTAGTCTACTTATTTTTTAAAAAAGAAAATTGGTTTCAGATGCAGCAAAACGCCCTTGTTACTAGTCTAGCATTCTGTATTATGTTTTTCACCCCTAGAAACTACAGATTAAGATGTTCAGACCAACATCCCGGACAATTAAGCCATACTTTTCCAGACTAACATGTTTGGGCATTTTTTTTCCAACTGCAAAGAAAGGCGTGTTCAGTTGGCTGAAGCTTTTTCCAGATGATCTTAACAAATGCAGATTTTTCCAGGTAATCCAAAATCCTCTTGACTTACAAAGTTTACATAGTAAGAAATCTGCTTATTCACTCATGAATCTGAGCTATATAGAGAAGCAGTGAAGAACACTGAAAAACCATGACATTCAACCCATGGTCAGTTATTAAACGTGCAACACAAGTCTAACGTTACGTTTAGGATGCATATGTTTCAAGTACACATCTGTTCTTCAAATCCTAAAATGCAGATATTAAAACATGACTTCTGCACCTGATTTTTACACGTCATTTACTTTTAAGCCCAAAAACTTCCTTGGTCCTTGATTTCTACGGGGCATTCCATTGCCCAGCTAGGCCACATCATCAGTGACAGCTCTAGCACTGATGATGTTACCTAGTTAGCTAATGAGATGCTCAAGAAATCAACTAAGCTGAAAGAGCATCAAGGATCCCACCGATACAAGTTTAGAAGAATCATCCTTCAAATTCCAAGGACCAATAAAATAAGTTTTAAAAGAAAAGCCCTCCAGTTCCAAGGGCCTAAATTCAAAGGCTTTCGGTTTCAATTCCACGTGGGGCTGGGGATGCTGCTCCTGCCCACAACTCTTTAAAGCAGCCGTATCTTCTTCAAGAATCATATATCACTGTGGAAAGCAGCCATGCAATCCCAGGGGGGGGGGGAAGAAACATTTTAATGAATGACAGGTATATTTTTGTTCCTGCACTCTCCAAAGTGCCTTTTCTGAACTATTTCCAAATCAACATATAAGTCTAACAAATAATTTCGTGACATTAAAAACGCTACCTATAAACCCAACTAGCAGTATTTATATTTTCTAACAAGTATCATAAAAATATCTGTTCTATTTCCACATTTAGATGGAATGTCTTTTCATATAATTTAATATTTTAATTTGGTATCAACTTTTGTATTGTTATATTCTTTTAATCGCCTTGTGAACCGCCCTGGGTCCTACGGGAGAAGGGCGGTATATAAGTTTAAATAATAAATAATAATAAAATAATATCCTAATTTTGTTTCTTAGGAGAGAGAGTAAAGGATGGGTTCAATAACCTTAGGAGTAACTCCTGACCAGAACCTTCCAGTCAAAAATGAAAAGGTACTTTCTTTTCTCTTTTCCTTTCTCTCACCATCCTAAGATGCTTCCAGTTTCAGAATTGTTCACCGGTTTATAAAAATGTGCTTTTTGCTTGTAAATATACATTCTGCCTAATTAAATAATCACAAAGGAATTAGTGAAGCAGCTGTACTTCCCAATTTTGATTATGTATTGCTTCTAGAAGCAGAAAATTAAGAGAAAATCCATTTAGAAACCCCAAATCTAAACCCAAGGGCTAGGAAATGTAATCAAAACTTAAATTAGTTAAGTTACATAATTATGTTGCGCCTTTCCCTGAAGTTCTTTTCAATATCTCCACGATCTCATTTAAAGCGCACATAAAGAATTGTTAGAAAAGTTTGCAAGCGTCCATAACTTTAAACATTAAAATAGATCATACTGAGGAACAAACATTACAGAAAAATTCTTTAAAGTACTCATTTAAAGATGGGTCTACATTTGTTTTGAATAACTACATTGAACTAAGAATTCTCCCTCTATTAGATGTTAGTCTTCCCTCCAAACCTCAATATAGCTTGTAAAATGGTTAGTTAAGTTACTTCAACAGCCTTACGTTAACTCTTTCCCTACTTACGTCTTGGTGGCCGCTGACATGCTGGATTAAAATTCATAGCTATTTAGTCCAATTTACTGTATCTACAAAACGGGGAAGGGGGAGATTACATCAAAGTTAAGGTTAGTGACTCTTTTACAGACCATTTCAACAGCTGCATCCTTTAATTTTTGCTTTTGTCGACAACTGAAAATGTTTGTGTAACTCCTTTCGTAAACCAAGCGGCCCTTTGTTTGGGGAACCTGCCTCAGCCCTGTGCAGAGACCAAGGTTGGCCTGGCTATCTTAGCTCCATGTATATACAGGTAGTTCTCAACTGACAGCAATGCACTTAATGACCTGTTAGAACCATCGTTCAGTTACTTTTCTAGCATCCCTAGGACCATGTGGTCGAAACTCAGATGCTTGGAACCATCGTTCCGTTACTTTTCTAGCATCCCTAGGACCATGTGGTCGAAACTCAGATGCTTGGAACCATCGTTCCGTTACTTTTCTAGCATCCCTAGGACCATGTGGTCGAAACTCAGATGCTTGGAACCATCGTTCCGTTACTTTTCTAGCATCCCTAGGACCATGTGGTCGAAACTCAGATGCTTGGAACCATCGTTCCGTTACTTTTCTAGCATCCCTAGGACCATGTGGTCGAAACTCAGATGCTTGGAACCATCGTTCCGTTACTTTTCTAGCATCCCTAGGACCATGTGGTCGAAACTCAGATGCTTGGAACCATCGTTCCGTTACTTTTCTAGCATCCCTAGGACCATGTGGTCGAAACTCAGATGCTTGGAACCATCGTTCCGTTACTTTTCTAGCATCCCTAGGACCATGTGGTCGAAACTCAGATGCTTGGAACCATCGTTCCGTTACTTTTCTAGCATCCCTAGGACCATGTGGTCGAAACTCAGATGCTTGGAACCATCGTTCCGTTACTTTTCTAGCATCCCTAGGACCATGTGGTCGAAACTCAGATGCTTGGAACCATCGTTCCGTTACTTTTCTAGCATCCCTAGGACCATGTGGTCGAAACTCAGATGCTTGGAACCATCGTTCCGTTACTTTTCTAGCATCCCTAGGACCATGTGGTCGAAACTCAGATGCTTGGAACCATCGTTCCGTTACTTTTCTAGCATCCCTAGGACCATGTGGTCGAAACTCAGATGCTTGGAACCATCGTTCCGTTACTTTTCTAGCATCCCTAGGACCATGTGGTCGAAACTCAGATGCTTGGAACCATCGTTCCGTTACTTTTCTAGCATCCCTAGGACCATGTGGTCGAAACTCAGATGCTTGGAACCATCGTTCCGTTACTTTTCTAGCATCCCTAGGACCATGTGGTCGAAACTCAGATGCTTGGCAACTAGTTCAACCTTACGACCGTTCCTGTGTCCCAAGGTCACGTGGTCGGTCCCTTCCTGACAAGCAAAATCAATGGGGCGGGGGGGGCCCTGTGAGTGACCAGCTTATCAACTGCAGGGATTCACTTAACAACCGTGGCACGAAAGGTGGTAAAACAGGGCAAAACTGACTTAACACGCGTCTTGCTTAGTAGCAGAAATTATGACCTCAATTGTGAGTCGAGGACTACCTGTACATATTATGTTTTCCCAATGGGAATAAAATGCAAAACAGAACAAGAAAACGGAGGAAAACATACATCCTAGAGCAACAGCAAAAAACGGGCACATAAAAATGTGGGGGGGGGGAAAGTGACCCATACATCCGCCTTATTTTTTTTTTTTAAAAAAATCCACCCAGGCTGGATGCTGCAAAGGGCCGTCCAAGGGCCTGGCCTGGCGGGCCAACTCACAGTCCCAGCTTCCCAAGTAGGGGTGTGTGTGTCTGTGTGTGTGTGTGTGTGTGTCAGAGCCCTCCCTGTTTCCATCTTGCAGGCCCTCTTCCTCTGCCCCCCCTTCCCCTCCTCCTCAGGGGGGAAGGGGGGAGGCTGCTCTGATGCGGGGAGGGGGAGAAGCCACAGAAAAGGGAGAAAAGGTGAAGGGCGAGACCCCTTCCCCCCTTTACATTTCTTGGCCAGCCACCTTAAAAGGAGAGTAATAATGAACAAGGCCGAATAATACTAATAACAATAATTATACCCTGTAAACCGCTCTGAGTCCTTCGGGAAAGGGCGGTATATAAATTCAATAAAATTAAAATTAAATTAAATCAATAGTAACGGCGATGATCTTTTTTTGGCTGATTTTCTTATTTCAATTTTCAATTTCTTCCTCGGCTGTTTGAGCCGCACTTGGCCTGCCAGATTCCTCTAGCTTGGCCCTTTCAAGGGGAGCCGACTTCCAACTCCCAGAATTCCCCAGCCAGCTCTGCATAATAATAATAATAATAATAATAATAATAATAATAATTGTAATAATAATAATAATAAATTAATTATTATTATTAATAATAATAATAATAATAATAATAATAATTCATAGTGTTTATAGGAATACATTATTAAAACATTAAAACATATCTGTTTGAGCAATCCGGTCTGGTCTGACGGGTTGTGTTTTAATTATTGTTTTCAGATAACTTATCTTCTGCATTTGGGCAAAATTAGGGTTTAATTTGTTTTCAATATCTGTATTTGTGCATTCTGTTATTTATGTCACTGTTCACCGCCCTGAGTCCTTAGGGAGAAGGGCGGTATACAAATCAAATCAAATAATAAATAAATAAATAAATAAATAAATAAATAAATAAATTGTTATTATTAACTGTCATTAACTGTCATTGACAGTTAACAGCAGTTATTAAGTTCACAGTTAGGGAAAAGAAGCAGCGGCAAAAGATCTGTTATTATATTGTTATTATTATTATTATTATTATTATTATTATTATTATTATTATTATTATTATTATTATTATTGTTACTCTTGTATTATCGTGATCATTAGGAAGAGGAAGCAGCCGCGGGAGGCGGGGCCAGTCCTCCACCACGCCCCCCCTCCGCCCAAAGGCAGCCGAGGCCCCGCCCCCGCCCCGCCCCTCCCCCCAGGGGGGCCCCTCGCAGCGCCTCCCCTCCCCCCTCCCCCCTCCCTCTCCCCCCAACCGAGGCCCGGCGGGGAGGCCCGAAGGCTCCTCGGCCGGGGAAGGAGGGAGTCGCGTCCGTCCGTCCGTCCATCCCGGGCGGGGGTTCCCGCCACCCACCCCAGGGAGGGCGGGGCGGGGCGAGGGCGGCCTGGCCTCCTCCGCAGGGCTGTTTTTCGGGAGGGCCGGAGAGTCTCCGCGGGAAGAGCCGCCGCCGCCGCCGCCGCCGTCGTCGTCGCGAAATGTCACGAGCCCCGCGTGGAGGACCCCCCCCCGCCGCCGCCGTTTCCCTGGCAACGGCGAGGCCCGGCCGCCGCCTCCGGCCTACCTGTCTGGGCGAGGGAAGGGCCGAGGAGGGGAGCCGCTCTTCTCTCTCGCTCGCTCGGCTCGCTCGCTCGCTCTGGGCCAGGCGCTCCGCAGCCGCCTCCTCCGCCTCCGCCTCCTCCTCCTCTCGAAGGCCGCGCTGGAGGGCGAAGTGAAGGAGACGCCGCGCGCTCGCCTGCGGGCCAGGACCCCGCAAACGACGGGGCGGGGGAGGGGGGCGCCCTGCGCCGCGCCTGACCGGATCGCCGCCTGCCGCGCCGCCGAGGTCGGGCTCGCCGCCCCTTTTGGAGACGTTATCGAGTCGAGCCCAGCCAGCCAAGGAAACCCAGCCCAGACCAGCCGGGGAAAAGGCGGAAAGCGAGCGGAGGCTGCCGCCTAATTCAGTCAGGCACCGATTTAGACAGCCCCCGCTGGAAAGCAAGGAGAGGGCGGGGTTCTGAGTGGGAGGAAGGGCGGGGGGAGAGAGAGAGAGAGAGAGAGAGAGAGGAAAAAAGTGGCGCCGGCGCGCATGCGCAGCCGGGGGAGGGGGGACAGGTGCTGCAGGGTCGTGCCATTCATTGCCTGGTTTTCATTTTTGCACGGCATGCATAATGTTGTTTCACGATTCTGGACGTCTGCTCTTGCATTTGCAATTTAAGGCACGAAAGGCACGAGTTACACGGCCGGCCCTGCTGTCTGTTGCCCGAGGGGTTGCGTGAGATGAGTTTGCAAACAATCCATAAAAATATGCGGGTGTGTCCATTCGCTGCTGGAAAGTGTAAATTCCCCCCCCCGCCCAGAAGCAATGAAAGGGAGAAATGCAAGAGCCTGGCTCTTACATTTAGTATTTAGTATTTATTTGATTTATATACCGCCCTTCTCCCGAAGGACTCAGGGCGGTGTACAGGGCAATAAATATCAAAAATACAAGGTACAAAAGTTAAAAGAAAATTAAATAACTATGCCCAATGCAATAGATAATTAAAATCAATATTAAAACCCCAAACCCATCAGACCAGGCCGGCTTGTTCGAATAAATGCCCTCGCCTAGAGACGGACGGGCAAATCTAGACAGCACCCTAAAAAGCAGAGACGTCACCCTGTCAACAAAAGTGCGTATAGTCGAGGCTGTGGTCTTCCCAGTTGCAATGTATGGCAGTGAAAGCTGGACCATAAGAAAGGCTGAGCGCCAAAGAATTGAGGCCTTTGAACTCTGGTGCTGGAGAAGACTCCTGCGAGTCCCTTGGACTGCGAGGTGATCAAACCGGTCAGTCCTAGAGGAGATCAACCCTGACTGCTCTTTAGAAGGCCAGATCCTAAGGCTAAAACTCAAATACTTTGGCCACCTAATGAGGAGGAAGGACTCACTGGAGAAGAGCCTAATGCTGGGAAAGATTGAGGGCAAGAGAAGAAGGGGACGACAGAGAATGAGGTGGCTGGATGGAGTCACTGAAGCAGGAGGCGTGAGCTTAAATGGACTCCAGAAGACGGTAGAGGACAGGAAGGCCTGGAGGAACATTGTCCATAGGGTCGGACACGACTTTGCAACTAACAACAACAACAGAGTCTTCTGTCAGGTGCTGGAGGGCGTCAGCCTCTGCAAGAGGAGAGGCATTGCTTTGCAAACAAAGCTCCCCCCCTCGCTCCCCCTTTTGTATCCGTGTAAATGATGCTACTGCTTGTGCAAACAGGCTGTGGCTCAAACAGTCACGCAGGCTCATTCCTTGGCAGATTGTGGCACTCCCTGCGGATGCCCCCCCCCCCCGCCTCCTGGGAAGATCGGAATCTGGTTTCACCATAAGAGTTTGTGAAAGGCAGGCTAATGGAGGAACACCACTGCAGGAGGAAATCTTTGCATTGGGGTGGGGGGGTGGGGGTAAGACCAATCTATATGCAAGTTGGACGATGGAAGCGGACCTCGAGGCTCAGCACAGCAAGGGAGGCCGGGCATCGGCCTGGTTCACAGGAATCTGGGCCAAGAGCCATGTGACCAGCAACAGGGGACGCTTGGAGAAATGAGCAAAAGGGGGGGGGGAAATGGGTCAGAGAGAAAAACCAAAGTGGAAAGAATCAAACAAGGAATCGCCAGGTATTCTACCGCTTCCAATGTGAAAACAGGAGAGCCCAAGAAGAGACAGCCTTCCCCTGGCAGGAAAGTCTACAGGGAAGTCTAGACTTTACAACCGGGTTACTAACTGCAGAGATTCACTTAAGAACTGTGGCAAGACAGGTCATAAAAGGGGACGGTTCGGCTCCACCAGCCGGCAAGCAACTCCATTTGCGCGAGCAGCGTGCATGCGTGCTCAGCCACTGTTTCCATGGCCACCCAGTTGGGCCGTGGCTCAGAGGTTGGGGACCTCTGCTCTAGAGGATTTGCACTGCGACAAATATTTATTTATTTATTTATTGATGGGATTTATATCCCGCCCTATCTCCTGAAGGACTCAGGGCGGCTCACAATAAAACATATAATAAGTGCATAAATCAAGATAAATGAAATTGAGAACATCAGTGCAATAAAAAATTAGAGAATTTAAAAATGAATTAAAAATACTAAATATAAATTAATTAAGATGCCTGTCAGTCTAGGTCAGCTTGGTGGAACAGGTGTGTTTTGAGGCCGCGGCGAAAGGATTGGAGGTTTTGGGCTATCCGAAGCTCAGAGGGGAGCTGGTTCCACAGGGCTGGCGCTCCCACAGAGAAGGCCCTCCCCCTGGGGGTCGCCAGCCGACATTGCCTAGCTGACGGTACCCTGAGGAGGCCTTCTCTGTGTGAGCGTACTGGACGATGGGAATTTGTTCCCGGCAGCAGATGGTCCTGCAAGTATCCCGGACCTAAGCCATGTAGGGCTTTAAAGGTAAGTACCAGCACCTTAAATCTCACCCGGAGGGCAACTGGTAGCCAATGCAGCTCCCGCAGGAGGGGTGTAATATGGGAGTATCGGGAAGCTCCCATCACAACCCGCGCAGCTGCACTCTGCACCAGCTGAAGCCTCCGGGTGGTCTTTAAGGGCAGCCCCATGTAGAGAGCATTACAGTAATCAATACTATGAAGAGATCAGTGAGGAATTGTACATGGAACAACTTCTCAGAAGGGGAAACCAGGTTGCCCTTTTTTATGGGCAAAAAACTAGTGTTTTTTTTTTCCCTCAGAAGCACCCTTCTTAAAAATGGCATGTTTATGCTGCTAAAGAGTAAGGCAAAAATGGCAGACAATGTTCTAATCCGTTACGACAAGAGAATGCTGGAAGTGAAATCATGTGGACACTTAGTAAGAACATTGAGATCAAAACAAAAAATCTAGGACAAATCATGTGCCACTTTGATTTCCCTTTAGTGCAGGGGTCCTGAAACTTGGCCACTTTAATACTTATGGACTTCAACTCCCAGAATTCCTCAAGTCAGAATTCTGGGAGTTGGAGTCCACAAGTCACAAAAGGGCCAAGTCTGAAGACCACTGGCCTGGCTACATATCTACACCCTACCCGTCTCTGTGTAGTAATGGCCTCTGCTGAGTACTCAGAATTAAGATTGGCGGCTTCAGGATTGCAAGCCTGGTCGTGCAGCTTAGTTCTGCCGGTTCCTCTGTGCACAAAAGCGCTCTGAGATAGACAGAAATCTAATTCGACGTCTATATAAAAACCCTGCTGAGGATTGTTCATAACCAAACTCTGAGATGTACTGGAAAGGGATTTCAGATAATAACAACCCATTTGAAGAAGACAATCAACCTCTTTTGATAAGTGCCTTTGAACAGGAAGACCAACCAACCCACGAGCTCGGAGAGGGAAGCTCTTCACCCTCATCCTACACCCGAGCTACAGATATTCGCCACTATTGCAAGACCAGGATTGTTATGTGTGACCTAAGTAAACCCACATCCGATTTTCCACAGCAGTTCACGTCAGGTGGAAAAGAATGGAAAGTAAATCTTAGAACGTTCTAACAAAAATCTGGACTGACGTTTTAGCAACTCCCTCTCAAACCAACCCCGTGTATTAAAGATAAGAAGGAAATATTCTCTATTATTCAAAAGAAATCAAGGCGATACTCACATTTGCTTTTGTGTGAGTGTTTGTGTCCTTTCTTTTCCTTCTTTTTCTTTTTCTTTTTTTTCTTTTCTACCTCTGTTTCCACGTTTGGCTCCATAAGCCCAGGGGAGTTGACACGTTTTTAAGGCAGCTGACAAGACAGAATCACCTCTTTTGCTAAAACAATAGACAATAGTATGCAGGTCAAGGGCTATTTTGCTGCTTCTATCTAATGAAGGAGAAATTCTTTAAATGCTCTGTCTTAAAGGGTGTGTGTGTTAAGGAACTGCTCTCAATGGACTAAAAGTTAAAAAGCCCTCACCATCTCTTGCAATTTACAAATCATTAGCAGGAACAGGGCCCTAAATTCCTTGGCATTATATAAAAAAGGCCGTGACGTACGGGGCAATATAACTATAGAGTTGCATTTACCCAATCGAGAATCACTTGGGATTTGGAGGACAATACCTAAATCAAGTAAATAAACTCACTTTTTGGAAGTAAAACCCATTGAATGTCAGAGGACTTAATTCACAGTAAGCAAATTTTGTCACTCATATTTAATCAAAATAAGGTTTTTGTTTTTACGTTTATAACTTTTGCTTTTGGATGATCAGTCCCCAAGCGGGCTTTATAATTTACAGGCTGAAATTCTCGATCTGTGTAGCTGAGAGTATCCCAAATGAATGCTACGGATAGCAAGGATCCTTGCAAAGTAAGTATGTATAGCATCAGGCTACAATTGCTAGTAGGCTTACTTGAAAGAAAATACCGGGAGCTCGTTGTCAATTTGGATGAAGGGCCAATCTTGACATTTCGGATAATTTGGAGCAGATGATCATCTGTCCGTGGTTAAAAAAAAAAGATGGTTCTAACGTGAGCTGTTACAAAACAAGTTGCTAAGCAAAACTAGACTAGATTCATTGCTGTAACATTTTGCAAATATCAGTGCAATGGTTATAGCTGTAACTTACCCCCCAAAAAACCCCTGTAATGCAGAAAACTAAAGTTTAAACAAGGTTTCATAAGGTACAGTTCTTCACTTCCAAGCATGAAATCATTTTAGGTGAGGCTTTGGAGAACGTATCAAGGCTTGGGTTGCTGTGAGACTAGAGGGAAAAAAAGATAGAAATGTAGTATTTTGAGCAAGAGAAACTTTGAGTTGACCAAACTCAGGCGCTTAGGAAGGAGGGTATATCCTTGGGAAGGCCCATACTTTGAAACTGGGTTTTTCTTCATACAGTCCCCAGCCAGAGTTGAGGGGAAAAAAAACCTTCATTAAAGCGCAAACCAGCAACGTGTTATACAGATATTAATCAACAGATGGAACAGTGCACGGTGCTATTGGCTGGCAAGGTTTGCTGAATTAATGGCAAAAAGATAATTCCTTGAAGTGTTACCTGTTCCTTCAGGAAAAAAAAAACCTCTGGAATTTGCTTCCAGCACTCAGATGTAATTTAGAGCCAGGATTAAAGGCTTGGTTTTTCCCCCCTGGCAGGCAGGAATTTCCACCCGCCTTCCCTACACATGTGATTTTTTCCTGACGGAAGATGAGTCAGCTCAGTGGAATTGCATGGTGACTCACTCTCTCGTCCTTGGACTCTCAACACACAACAGATCCCTGCTGGATCCACAGATCCAGTTACCCCCGTTCAATGGGAGTGAATTACATCCGTTGGGTTGTGCTCCTCAAAAAACCCCTAGAAAGTCAGTGATGTACTATTTCTTTTGGGGGGGTGGTCCCTCTCATCCCCCCCTGCTAGTCACACTGTGGCTAGATAGCCTTTTTTCCCATCCCCATCGTGAAGAGAACTTTCCAGAAAGTTGGAGCATTCCTGGCTCCTAATGGCTGGGCTCCCAGCTCAATCTTCACGCCTTTAGAGGAAATTCTTGCCAGACCCTCAACTATCCAGGCTCTGGGTCAGGATTTCCACCCCCACTTAGCTGGGATCAGGCTCATCAGCACTTCAGAGTGAGCCCAATCATTCTGGCCTTAACAAACCATGGCTTAGTAACATAATAGCTGAGACTCAGTAAAAGAAGCTTTTTCTAAAATGCCTTGGATAAGAAAGGCGGTGAAGTCATGCAGAGAAACAAAAGGGGTGTGTTTGTATGTGTGTAGAAACCTAAACAACTGAGGCAAGCCACAACATCTTTGAATTTCTACTGGGAGAAAAAAAATGAAAATTAAAAAAAAAGCTGTATAATTCAGCTGGTCCCTTCTAAACCATTTCAGTGGCTAAGTTCATACGCTCTCTTATCAAGAGTCCAAGGAGGAATACCCCTATTTATATACTGATAAGTTTATAGCCAGAAGACCCTGAATTTCATCCTAAATCTAAGAAAAAGGTGGGCATAACCCTCCGTGGGCTATCCCTCTCCATATACACGTTAATATTGCTTCAAAGAGAAAGTCAGTGAAACATAACTGCTCAAGGAAGAAAGCGGAATTTGGAGAACGGTGAGATTGCTAAGGCACTAACTTAAGTGAGATTACCAAACCCGTTGCTTAACTGTTTTTTAATTACGCACCAAATATACAAACCTGCTTTCAACCTTGTTCATTTTGTACTTTACATGGACTTCTCAGCGGCAAGTAGATCACAGATGGGATCGTTATTTGAGAATCTAAATCCAGTTGCAATGATTTTGTCTCCTTGGTGGCTGGGGGATTGTAGTGCTGTTTCCACAGCTTGGTCTTGATTTGATGTTACTTATTGGACACTTAAGGATTTAGGAAGTAATTTAATACACATCATCCTAATTTAATAGGGCCATCTCTTATGGTTTCTGACAACCGACCGCCGTACAGCGTAGCAGTGACTGAACAAGTTCAAACTAGCATTCAGAGGCAATTCTGGGAGTAGGGAATATGTTGACAGCCAAATGCATGGTTAAAAGAGAAATCCTGGTTTGTTTGGTTTTTTTTTAGAATGACTGAAAGCTTAATTAAGCAAGTTCATCAGCAGAGGGCAGCAAGCATTTGATCTCAAAACAGCTGAGGCGAGTCAGAGTGGATTAAGCAGTTGGCGGGAAATCAAACCATGCCGGGTGTCATTGTAAATGTAGCTTTTCTAACCCTGGTTCTTCAGGAAAAGACTTGGGAGGGTTTAACGCCTCCACTCCAGCAAAGGCTGAACTTTGCTTTTGATTTCTTTGATCAGCGAACATGGAGGGAGGCAGCAAAATATTTTTGGGCACTGAAAAGTCTTTCTAAATCGACTCGCAGCATTAGACCTGTTGTGTGGTGGTAGGCTTGGAAACGGCTATTCTAGAGCAGGGGTTCCTCAGCCTTGGCAACTTTAAGACTTGTGGACTTCAACTTCCAGAATTCCTCAGCCAGCGTGCCTGGCTGAGGAATTCTGGGAGTTGAAGTCCACAAGTCTTAAAAGTTGCCAAGGTTGAGGAGCCCTGTTCTAGAGCCTCTGTGAAGTCAAACAAGAGACAAAAGAGAGATTTTTGCTTTTGTTAGACAGTGACTGAGACGCAAGTGCACCGCTTAGTTAATCTTTAGATTTTATTGAATGCTTCAACAGTGTAACACAGGACGTACAAAACAATATAAATTAAATCCATGTTCACATTGGAACTAATCCCTTCTTTACTTACACCACATCTGTGCTTCAAACCGTTATGCAAAAGGAATATTCAAGTCTTCAAACATCACCGTTTAGGGACGGGGGAAAAACCAAAACCAAAACCTCTGTGCCATGTATCAAAGTGAACCACTTTAGCCCAATCACTATTCTCCTTTTGGTTTGGTTCGGCAAAAGAGCAGCCACGTTTAGCATATAACTAAAGAAATAAGAGCTGTTAGACGTGTATGGTTTCTTGTTTACAGTCAGATATCCTAAAGCAGGGCTCTTCAAACTTGGCCCTTTTACGACGTGTGGACTTCAACTCCCAGAATTCCTCAGCCAGCGTGCCTGGCTGGGGAATTCTGGGAGTTGAAGTCCACAAGTGGTAAAAGGGCCAAGTTTAAAGACCCCTGTCCCAAAGCCAAGCGAGGCCACTTGGGACTGAAAGACTGCCCTCCACTGTGAGGGCAGGGATATTTTTTTGGTCTCTGAAAGCTTGGCTTTAGCCACAAGATGGTCAAGTGACATCCCTGTATTGGAGGTGGAATCTAATCCAGACTTAGCAAATCAGAACAAATATAAATCAGGGAGTGGGGGGGGCCAAGATAACTTGCAGATTTCCTCCTGAAAAATATGTGTTTTCAGGATCTTAGCACTCCTGTTTTCTTCCTCATAGCAAGAGACCCCTGCCCAATTCAGCAGATAGTGGCCAGCTCTGTGGTCACAGATGCCCTTTGCTTTTGTGGCCAATGAGGACAGAGGCCCACCATTACTTAGGAAGCAGAAAGGAAGGCAATCCCAGAAACTGGGGATTGCAAAATGGGAGTATGCAGATATTAATTTAAATATCTGTTAAGTGCTGGGGCAATACATGACAGTTCTTAATAGGCTAGATCAGGGGTCTTCAAACGTGGCCTTTTTACGACTTGTGGACTTCAACTCCCAGAATTCCTCAGCCAGAATTCTGGGAGTTGGAGTCCACAAGTCGTAAAAAGGCCAAGTTTGAAGACAACAACAGGAAAACTTTAACTCAGCCAGGGCCTCAGTCTAATACAAACTTACTGCCCACTGACATCCTTAAAGCACGTCAGGTATTCCCAATTTACAAAATGATACATGCCAGATTTTGAAATCGTCCGTCTTACTTTACTACTTTTCTACTCCAAGTAGGAAACCCCCCATAAAGGCAAATAAATAGAATCCTGGTTGGGAAATTTAAAAAAAAAATGGTAATACAACAAACATTACTCCTTTAAGTGAAAAGCGAACAATCAAATCGGATGTTTTAAACAGGAGAAATCCACAGGGTAAAGAGCATTACAGTTTGGAACAATTGGGAGGAAATAAGTATGAAAATACAGCTTCAAAAAATGTACCCAGGTGGGATTAAATTTAAGATAAGGTGCTCTGGACTATCATGCTACCAGTTCATAGAAGGGCTAATTTTGATCAGACTCCAAAGTGCAAACACAACTATCATCACAAGCCAAAAATGATGTCAAAGTTGGCCCCTCGGTCAGGTTAAGGAGCACCGAATGACTTGAAGAGGCCGAATTCTCTGTAGGGTTTTCTCCCAATGGGGAGGGGTCCCACCACGGACGCCGCTGCTGAAGATGGCGTCCAGCCGCAGAAGGGCCGTGAAGGCTACCCCTACAGGGGGGGGGGGGTCATTAAAGTTGTGTTCCTGTGCGTTTGCTCCCATATTGCTGCTTCTGAGGCCTCGTTTCCAGTAAACTTGACAATACTTGCCCTGGGTAGACCCCCTGCTCCCTCACCAAAGGCGTCTGTAAACTTAGGGACTGGATGTTTCTCTCTCTGGCCTTCAAAGTTACATTTTACCAGAGATTTGTTTCAAACAGCCAAACACTCTGTGCTTCAAAGGAGGCTACTTTGTACTTTTGCTGTTGAGGAAAGACTAGGCCAGGGGTAGGCAACCTCGGCTCTTTTATCACTCATGGATTTCAATTCCCAGAATTCCTGAGCCAGCCAAGCTGGCTCAGGAATTCTGGGAGTTGAAGTCCATGAGTCATAAAAGAGCCGAGGTTGCCTACCCCTGGACTAGGTAAACGTTCAGAGTGTGTTGCTGTGAATTGGGGTCAGGAAAAATCATTTTTAATTTTTCCTGCTAGGGCCAAACCAGAGGTGCAATATTGTTGCATTCAAAATGCAACAAACATTTTACTGTGGCTACAAACCATAAAAGCTCTCCATTTGAGCTGATGGAAACAACTGTTTCTGTATTTCTAATTTTAAAAAACAACAACAAACACCTCATGCTACATTTTAATATACTGGGAGATGACCTCCGTGCCTAATTCCTTTATGCGATGGATTTTTGCAAGTTAAACATAAAACACATAAATAGCTTTATAGAAAGAATTTGGTTTCAGCACCTTCTCTGGAACGATTTGTGGGGGAAAAAAGAAAGCCATCCATTCTCTTCAAGGATTTGATTTCACTTCAAAATACCAAAGTAGACCTTTACGTGAATACTGTATTACTGGGGCAATGTTAAATACTGCTAGAATTATTTACAATGTTCTGGGGTGAAAATACTTTCAAGGTATAGAATAAGAATGTTTTACGTGCCCATAACTTTATTTCAGCATATTTTTGATAAGTTTTCTTGGAAGTCCTGTATTTTTATGCCTACCAATATTAAGCTCTGCGCAGCGGAAATTAAAAAGGAATGCGTGGGTGGCCTTCGGCTAATTCACAGCTCTGGAAACAGTTCCCTGTTTCTGAGGCTGGAGTAATTTAGCTATCTGGAAAAAGCAGTGGGAAAAGGTTGCAACTGGGCTATGTGGGGTCGTCTGAGCTCCATCAGAAAATTCAACATTAATTAGCTGGTTAATTAATTAATTAAGTAGTCAAGCCAAAGGACAGATGCAGTATTTTGGGTCCCTGAAATTTACTGCCCTCTATGAAGTTACTAAGACTATATAACTGACTTGAGCGCAACTTTTAACGTCAGGCTTAAAAGTCTAAATTAGAAATGGATTGCAAATAATCCACACGCACGGTATAATTTTAAAAAAAATCCAGTTGCGAACAACTTGGGAATACTCCATTTGTAGAATGGAAGTGGCAAACCTTGCATTCCAGATTTCAAATCACCAGTACTCTTCCCCCCCCCCCAAAAGGCTGAGCTCCTTTTAATCCACAAAACCACCTCCCGTTTTTAGGCTGTGCGGACTCCCAACTTTAAACTGAGCAGATGGTTTAAAAGATCAAGAATGAAACCGGGTAGCTTTTATGAAAGGCAGGTTTCAGAGAGGGGCAAAAAAAAGAGAGAGGGGGTGGTCAGGAGCTCGAGTGCCGAATGCTCAGCTTGTTTTCTTACTTTCGGCCATCGGTCTGTTCATCAAAAAAAAAAGTGACAGTGACTGAAGCCACCAAACTTCCATCGTTTAACCTGCACCAATAAGCATCTCAGAAGTTTCTCGAGGAGCTAATTAAATTTCAACTTCTGCCACCGTCAGATGCCTTTGAAGGCTGCCAGCCAAGGGGAGGGGGAAACGGGCTTCTATGCCAAGCTGCTCTGCATTCGCCCTGTGCTTCAAGCAAACCCCGTGAAGACGCCCCCATTCATCCTTTATTCAATGCGACATTATTAGCTTGCCTCCCAATTTAACAGGATTACTACCCTAACATCAACGTTTTAAAAAGCATGCACAGATTTAAATAAGTGTTTTAATACTGCCCTGAAAGAGTTGTGGCACAAAAATCTCAATCAATCTCATTTCTAATATATTTCTTACCGGTTTAATGAAATGTAAACACTCAGGACCTCTGAATGACACAACGGCATCACTTTGTTCATCTTAAGTCAGCCAAGCCTGTTCAGAGTTTCTTGTTTCATTCACCAGAAACACCAATCTCGCCCCTTTTATTAATACAGGGTATGTTTTTCATACTGAAGGCTTTGGAACTTGTGTCCCCGGGTGAATGTTCCCCAACTCATTTATTTGCTAAAATAAATATTGAGAGGCAATTACTGAATGGCTATGACATTTTTGTCAGTATGAGTATGTGTCCAAGCTACGACAGGTGTCCTTGCACATCACATTTACGCCTTACATAGTTACGCGTGGAGGCGCCCCACCAGAGCCCGGCCTGCAATGCGATATTGCTTTTCACAAGCAATCTGTGCAAGGCAGTTCAATCGCCATCTTGTTTGCCATTTTTCATGTTCAAACATACTTTTCAACGGCAGGACATAAGCAGCTGTTAGATTGCTACTATTAGTCCCATCCGGATTGTAAGCCTTGCCTTTGAACTGTGTGTCTACCATTCAAAGTGGTTAATAAGTCTTAATTCACACCAAAGTCAAGGGCCACTTATAGGGTGCAAACCAGAATTTGTCAATAGCTATTTATGTTTACCCACCATGTGCAAACAGGCCCCAAAGCTGCTCAGATAATACCTGGATCTGAAGTTATTCCTGCAGCAAAGATCCATTTAAGATCCTCCCAACAAGAAAGCTGTTAAGATTTGCTGAACCCGCCGTTTTAACCTTACCACAACCATGCAGAACTTCATTACAGCTTAACAACTTTGCCTGAATATTTAAAAAAAATATGGCAATGTCTTCTCGGCCCCCTCTGAACCTTTATAAGCCAGGAGAGGGTGAACAAGGCCGGAGGAGATGCTGTGGGGGAGAACAATCCTTCCTGCCCAGCATTTCTTGAAGGTGGTTAGTTGCAAGTACTTCATAGAGATGCGAATTAAAGTGGAATATTCTTTAGCCAATTAACCTCTTCAGTATGGTCGGCTTTGAAAAGGGCCAGCAATATTCATTGGGAACCGTGCCGTTGACGTTGCACTCAAAAAAGGAGAACATGGGAAACCATATCCTGGCTCTTCGGCTCTGCTGATAGGCCCTCGTGTTGGCCAGGGTGTGATAGTACAGGAAGAGTCTCGTCGTGATGTAGAAGGCAATGAAGACGTCAATGGAGTAATGTTCGTGAGCAGCCAAAATGAAGAAGATCCCAAACAGATTCAGCACCCAAGACAACGTATGCAAAAAGTTCCAGTTTCTTGGGGTATCTAAAAGGAACACAGGAGTCAACCACCCACAACTTGGAGCGTGGCTAGAGTGGGTATGGCCTGCTGGGTGGGCGTGGCCAGCTCTACATCGTTGGCATCAAGGGTGCCTATGGGGGGACCTGGGCAGGAGTGGGACAGATCTGAGGGTCTCTGGCAGGAGGAGGGTCTCTGGGCCAGGGCCAAGGCAGTGGGGGCCGTTCCCTGTTTCCAGGATGGCTTTGCGGGCCGCATGAAACCACTTCGCAGGCCGGATCCGGCCCCCGGGCCTTGTGTTTGACATGTCTGTCTTAGCGGGAATAACAGCCAGGGGGAAGAGCAACACAGACCCCAGTGGTTGGAAATGCTTAGTAATAATGATATGCTGCCCAACGGCCATGGACTCTGGCCTTGTAATAACTTGTCTTCTGAAAATAACAAGGTCTCCGCTATATTTATCTTCCATTCTCATTCTCGTATTTTGCCTTTTCGACTGTAAGTCTAAGGCCTGGATATCTGCTTGCCTGCAGTTTATAATTTAATTTCCAGAACATCTACACAGCCACAGGCATAGCTACTTTTCATGACGCTTGCATTAAATGTCTTACAAGCAAGGGACCGGTGAAATGCAGAATTACTATGCAGATCATGAATGCGGGGGTCAGTAAAACGTTTCGAAATTATAAGGTATGTCTAAAACAAAACGGCACACACATGATGGGAACATGCGGTATTCAATAGTTCTTCTCCAATTGTGTTTATCCCAAATGAGGATCAACCACGGACACTGATAGATTCTGGCTTCTCCAGTTGAAACCTCTTTTTTTCCTCCCCCAGGGACTGAAAGCTGTCTTTCACAATTAGGCAGCCGAGAGGGGGGTGGGCTCCAGAAGCGGCCAAACCGCAGCTCCCAGCAGCTCCATCCAACAGGACTTCTCAGTGGGAGCTGGAGTTGAGCAACATCTGACATGTCTCTGTGTGATCTGCCAAGCCAGGAATGTTGCACAACACCAGAGAGGGGGAGAGGAAGGTTGTGGCAAGCTGGGTGGACAATAATCGCCTTCCATTTTTTAAATTCTCTACTTACATTCCGTGACAAAAAAGTTCAGCATGGTCAGGACAACGGTGTGGCCACTGAACATATAGTCTCCACAGGTGTGCACGCCAGTTAACGTCATGCCAAATCCACTCCAAATAGCAAAAGCTCGCTGAAGTTTTGCCCACACGTTGCCATATAGCTAGAATTAGAAGCATGCACCACATTTAAAAGGAACATGTCGAGAAGACGGGAGACCCCAGATAAATGCAGCAACCGCCCCCACCGTAAATACAGCGTCTTGCACAGGCAGTCCTCAACTTACGAGTTCACCTAAGGAGCGTTCAAACCGTTTTTCAGAGTTACGATCTTTGCAGCATCCTCATGATCACGTGGTCTGTCTGTCTGTCTGTCTGTCTGTCTCTCTCTCTCTATCTATCTATCTATCTGTCTATCTATCTATCTCTGCCTACCTACCTACCTACCCACCCTTGGCCCATATCAAAGGGCAAAGTTCCAGAAACAAATTATTACTAAAATTTGATAAAAGCAATTTAAAATGGAATTGGATAAAATACAGTCTAAAATGAAATTGGAATAGAATACAATAATTTTAAGATATAGATAAAATGTGATAAAATTATATTCCGGTGTCTCTAAGAGCCTTTGTATAAAAGGGAAGGCTCCGAAGATATGTGTTCTCTCTTCTGCTTCCTGCTGTAAGTGTGGTGTGTTGGATCCTGCTGTATTAGCACAGGTATGTATATTGTTCCTTTTGTATGATATTGTAAATAGCTTAAGATAAACCACCATTTAATATAGACCACTGTTTACTGTGTTTACTCCTGGGTTATCTCACACAATAAAACTGTGCACGCTCTGACAGAGACTGTCCAACAACCAAAGGCAATGGGGAAGCCAGATTCACTTAACAACTGTGTAACTAACATAACTGCAGCGATTCATTTAACAACTACAAGATCTGAAATGGGGCAAAACTCACTTAACAACTGTCACCCCTAGCAACAGAAATTTTGGCTTCAATTGTGGTCATAAGCTGAGGACTACCTGTGTTCGGTTCAGGTATTAGCATATGTTATGACAACAGTTAACCTAGATTGGCTTACTTTTCAACTGCCGTTCAGTCTGCACAAGAGAGTTTTATACTTTACTGGTCTGTCCCATTTTAAAGAGTTCGAAGTCCCCAAATGTAGATTATACGGGCACAACAAACCTGCAAACACTTCAACCATCATTCTCATGTTGTACAGTACTTTGCCAATACTCAAAGCTTCCACATTTTGCCAGTAAAGATCAGAGTTCATCGCTCTGTCTTCAAGATGCAAGGACTGGATCTGGGCAGAACACAGGCTAACCCTAATCTGACATATCTATAAAAAAAAATCAAAGAGCTGGCGATGACATCAAAGCTCTCTGCCCAAGATCTTGGGAGACTCGCCGACTTACCTTCCCAGAACACTGCAGGTGTTGCCCTGGCACGGACAGCGAGGTCACAAACATGGTTACACAACGTAACAAGAACACAGTTCCCATCAGGCTGCACTGTCGTCGCAAAAGGATAGATCTAGGAACAAGACTTGCTTTCAACAATTTACGAAGCTTGTGGAACGACAATTTGCCCTCCCTGACTTCGCCAGGATTGTCACCTCAGGTTGTTCCGGAGGGATCCCCTCTGCGTCTCCCTCGTGAAGAATGCAGTGGGCTATCAGGGATCTGAACAGTCTTTTCTAGAAATGTATTTAACTGAACTCATCTTTGTATCCAAGCCTTTGGCTTTGTCTGTGTTGCACAATTTCTCTGAATTGACTTGCTAGGGCTGTGTGAGTGCACCCTCCCACAGCAGCTCTTTAAAACAGCCGCATCTTCCCTGCAATTGTCCTCTGCTGTTAAAAGGTGATCCCATGAAAAATAAATACTTGGTTTAAGGACTCTCATTCGACTACAAACCTGGGGAAATCCCCGTTATGCTTTTTGAAGGACTAGCTGTATTTCCTGGGCATAACGAGCGATCAGCAAGGTTTGCCCTCGCAGGCGCCAATTTTGTGAGGACGGTTAAAGCAGCCGTGAATGCTGGATGATTTCTTTGGTGGAAGCAACTGCTGGCCTTCACGACCAATAGTAAAACTGTGTCCTGTTCCCTGTTTTTCTGGAATTTGCGCTGGAGAGCAGAAAAGCTCGCCGTGTCTTTCGTGTGGAAGCAGCGGACTGTTTCGGGGGCTGGCCTACCTGTGCTTGTGAAGGAGAAGGACCAGCAGCCAGATGTAGCAGAGGATCACTCCGCACACTTCGGTCATGGCGAAAGCCCAGGGTATCCTCGGCACACTTTGAGGAGAGAAGAGAGAAGCCGCCACGGCGTTAATCTCCGGCCTGAACCTAGCCTTCCTGAGGGAGCCTCCCGCCTGTTCTGTATCAGCCTGCTACCGGCCCTGCAGAAAAGGCAACCCCTTTACAAACGGCAAGAGGCTGGAATTACGCCTGCCAAATTTATAGCTACAAAAACAAACAAGACACGAACCAAGAAACAGGAGCTTTGAAACACTATCCGAGCGGTTGCCTTCAGCAAACCAGCCCTCCCCACACATTCCCCTTATATAGAGTTCAGGGCGTGGCTTCTCTCTGCCTCCTTCCGAGAAGCCCCATTGCCTTCCTCTGTTTACTCCTAATTGACTGCCTCCTGCGTCGGGCGTCCTTGAACAGGGCCAGCTGTGGGTCATCTTCATCCACACTGTCAGGCTCACACAGCTGGGTCTCCGTGGTGACCAAGTGGGAGGGGCCTGGCTGAGGGCTCTCATCAGCAAGATCTTCAACCCCCTCAGCAAGGTCTTCAACACCCCCCTCCTCCTCTGAGTCGTCCGACCCAACTGCCGAACCCACAGGCTGACCCTGAATCACAACACCGCCCCACTCCTTTTGGCAGGAGGGGCAGGCTGCGGACTTCCAGGTGGGGGAGGACAGGAGACGGGCCTTTCCCGCCCTCTGGAGCCTTGTGACCCTCGAGGTGAGATCTGCCCCCCACCCTGCCAGCCTTCGAAAACAGCCCCGAGGCCTGGCTCTGCTGACTGGCCTGGGGCCTCGATAGAGGCCTTGGAGAAAAAAAATGGACAGCCCCTTGCCCGGAATGGACTAGGGTCAGGGGTTGGGCTAGAAGACCTCTGAGGGCCCTTCCAACGCCGATGTTCTCAGCTGCAGGTGGTTAACGGGCGAGGAAAAGAAGATCCCACCCGCCACCCCACCGAGTTCTGATTTCCAACTTATTTAAACTCTTGTTCGTTTTCATCGTAAATTTCTTTACATGGTTTAATGTTTCTGTTTTTTGCTTTGGTGTGATTGTCAGCCTTGCAGATTCTCCTGCCAGTGAGATGGACAGCAAATAAAATTAATAAATAAACAACGCGAACCATGTCAAAGTCTTTTTGACTTCAGCTTAAATGGGAGATGTAAAAACTGCTCAGAAACTGTGTTAGCACGACAACTGCACGGCACATTCTTGCGAGGCAGACCGATGGAGTAGTAGGGTTGGCCTTCAAACACAGCGCAGCAAAGGCAACTTGTAGTTTGCAAAGAGCATCAATCACCAGCGAGAAGCCGCACAGAATTACTTTCTGCTTAAACTCAGGCAACCACAATATATAAAGCAGGGGAGTGGTCTAGTTGAGGGGTAGACAACAGACAAGTGCGTCTTCAGTTAAAGGGACACTTTGATTTATTAACTGAAAAAGGAGTGTGACGCAAGATGAGTGACAGCTGAGCAACTGGAGAAAGGCAGCCAGCGGGATTCCTTCCATTGTTCAATTGCAAATACAAGGGAGAATAAAGAAGGGCGATGATGCAATCTTTTCTTGACTTGTACAAGGAGCGGTTGACTTTTTGAGGCAAGTGTTTGGGGAGAAAATTGGGGAGCCCGGTCCCCCAGTGGAACTGACTTTGGGCATGAAGTAGGGATGCCCTTTTGGCATTATCTCTGTCTTCATAGGCAAACCCCAGTCCAGAGGGGTTGAATGAGAGTCAGTACTGACTCATGGAGTAATCCTGTTCCCCATCTGCCTATATTTAGAAATCTGCTTCCTACTCTCTTAATCTCCCTCCCTTTCTTCTCTCTCTCTCTCTCTCTCTTTTATTCTCTATTCTGTATCATCTCTCTCTCATTGTTTCTTCTAGTCATTGTTTCTTCTAGAAAGCAGAAGATGTAAGGAACAGACTTCTCCACAAAACAGGAAGAAGATTTAAGCCTGCCTTAATCAGATCCTTCTTCCTGTCAGCTCGGCTTTCACTGACCAAGACTCAGGCATTACCCAAAATGAATTATGACTAAGTCGGCACTTAGTAAGCAAATTTGGAAAGAGGCATCAGCTAGGAGGGACCCAAGAGAGAGAGAGAGAAAAAAACATATTTAAGAACTAAAGATTAAATCAAACTAATGACAGAGAAAGACAGGAGACTGGAATCCAGCTGAAGACTTAATTAATATGATACCAGTATAACTATATCCTTGGAATACAGCTGAAGACTTAATATGATATTAATATAATTATTTCCTTTTAACGTTGAATAAACTGAAAGCGAACGCCTCCTGTGAAATAATTCTCCAAGAATAGGAAAATCTTAAATCTTAAATAATCTTAAAATCACAAAAATTTTGACCTTTGTTGTTCTGGTAAAATACATTTTTAAAAGCTTAAAAATGATCAGACGGTTGCCTCCAGCACCCCAGGTTTAGCATGGAACTCATAAGAACGTGATCCCTGAATTTAGGAGATTTTTATCTTTGCTTCTTTGCCCACTTGAAAATACGAACCACCAAGTTATTCAGGCAAAGCATAAAGCATTTATTAAAGGGGGGTCTTTTTACAGAAACGGAAGGATACATTCTGTCTACGTCAGGGGTCCTCAAACTTGGCCCTTTTATGACTTGTGGACTTCAACTCCCAGAATTCCTCAGCCAGGGATGCCTGGCTGAGGAATTCTGGGAGTTGAAGTCCACAAATCATAAAAGGGCCGAGTTTGAAGACTCCTGGTCTACGTTAAGAGCTCGGTAAGCAATTGCATGTGAAGTTTGAACAATAGAAAACATTGATTCTAAAACATTCCACAAGTGACAAATTTATGGGCCACCTTATTTTTTCCCAAGCTGGGTGTTTATCTTTCTGGGAAATTGGTAGTGTCCTCGGGGACTTTCAGAATAAATGTGTGGTTGTTGAGAAGGCGGGTTCTCGCAAAACCAAAAGAAATCGGCCTTGGCTAAAAGGAAAACATGTTTTCTTAGAAACAGAGAGTCCTGAACTACCAAGTTGAAAGGGGGACTGGCACCTTTTTAAAATGCTAATTGTGAAGCCTAAAACCTGAGGCAACAAAACTGGGTGTCAGGACCCACCCCAAACCATGTCTTAGGAAGACAAAATTCTTGGAGTCAAATCTATTCCAAAAAGAATCTTTACTATGACATGCTTGGTTGTAGGAAAAGAGACAGGACTTAATATTATCCCATGAAGTAAACCCTTATAAAGAGTTCCTGGTTTAACCCCCCTTAAACCCATTTGGTCAGTCCCCCATCCTTTCTCTCGTATCATCCATCTCATGGGAAAAAGGAACTTAGGACCCTTCATGTTTATTGCTGTCTTCCGTGACAAAAGCCAGATGCTAGCCCCCCCTTTTGTTTCCCCAGTTCAAAAGGCTTCTCCTTTCCTTTGAAATGCCTAATACCGGTTCAATACACATCTATCCTCTTCTCTTCAGGAGATGGCAGAATCCATGGAATAATGTTTGAAACATTCCATTTATGAATATGATATAAATTGATTCTGACACTGGGTGTGAGAAGGGTGGGAATCTGGAGCAGATCTTGACTTAAACTCAAAAGGGTCCCATTTTTAAATACAAGAAAAAAGGGGGGGAAGCCCCATGTTTTTTTTAAATGCAACAACTAAACACCTCCCTCTTCCTGCAATATCCCCAGATGTCTCACTCCTTAATAGGCCAATACAGAAAGTGAATCAGTTGAGAAACAGCCTATAGAATGAAAGTTTTGCGTTCCTGATGCTTCCTTTTGCTATTAAAAAAAAAGGAGAGATTTCCAAGGCTATTTTAGAGATGGCTGCTTTGTGTGTGTCCGTCTGTCTCCTTAGTAAATTCTAGAACAGGGGTCTTCAAACTTGGCCCTTTTATGGACTTCAACTCCCAGAATTCCTCAGCCAGGCACGCTAGCTGAGGAATTCTGGGAGTTGAAGTCCACAAGTCATAAAAGGGCCAAGTTTGAAGACCCCTGTTTTTAGAAGAATCTAGTCTGATTTGTAGACTACATGCATTTTTTGAGGGGGGGGGAAACGATAAAGCGCTATTTTGGAACTTTGGAGAGAACTTTATAAAAATGGGTAATTTGAATTTATATTTTCACAGAAAGCGGAAACCGCTGTTAATGGAGATCTAGCACAGCCTTGTGAGGTACAGTAAGGAAAAAGAGAGGGATGCACACCGTTTCATTTATTTTGGTCCTTGAAATATTGATTAGAGATATAAGACAAGGTTAGAGAATTCTGGGAGTAAGGATAAGAGAAAGTTTCAAGGACTTTTGCCGCCCGGTTTGGTGTTGGTTTTGGAAGATCCTTAAAAGGGAATTGAAACATTAATGGGAAAACTAAAAGAATTTGGTTCATTGGGTTTTAAGATCAACAAACAGGAAATGAAGATGTTAACAA
This sequence comes from Vipera berus, assembly GCF_964194415.1. Taxonomy (NCBI): domain Eukaryota; kingdom Metazoa; phylum Chordata; class Lepidosauria; order Squamata; family Viperidae; genus Vipera; species Vipera berus. Next base: position 100,924,300 of record NC_138207.1, on the reverse strand, counting down.
AAGAAGTGATGAAAATGGGTTTTAAGATTCAGACGAAAGTAAAATACTTGGATATCCCTATGGCAAAGATGTATGTTATTTCAAAATAATTATGCTAAGACATGGAATGAAGTTTAAAAGATATGTTAAGATGGGGAGGAACTACAATTGTCACTGCTGGGGAGAATTTCTGTAATAAAAATGAATGTCCTGCCAAAAATGTTTTTGTTTCAGACAATGCCTATTTTCACAATGGATGCATCATTTAAACAAAAGGATGTATCTAAATTTGGGGGGGGGGGAGGAGAGGAAACCCCAAGTTAAATATAAGGTGTTAGGGGGTGGAAAGAGGATGGGCTGGCCGAGGAATTCTGGGAGTTGAAGTCCACAAGTCATAAAAGGGCCGAGTTCGAAGGCCCCTGGATTAGAGAATGGAGCAAAATCCTTTTGATGTTAAGGCTTAAACCAAGATTAATTATCTGATCTTATCTATTCGAGCATTATAATGGCCACGGATTCTTTTGTGGTCAACAAACATTCAGCCTTGTCTTCAAAGTCTTTTGCAATCATTCTCTGGAAAGCAAGCGTGGGAAGGGGGGACTATGACCTTAGCACACGAGCCCGCAATCCAGCAGCCACATGCCTCTCGGTTACTACAGGTCATAGAGCCGGGGTGTGGCCCTTCTTGCCTTGTTTGCTGGTTAGAGTCTTTGCAGAAGTTCCCTGTTGCCTGAAAGCCTAGAACACGATCTGGCACTCGACAAGTCATCTTTCGGCTTTTCTTAAATGCAGAGCCAGGATGAAAACAAGGCCTAAATTCAATGATCTGGGTGGTCCCAGTTAACATTCAGACCCGGTACGGCTCATCTGGTTTGTCCTTAGCTCAGCCTTGTTTGCTGGCCTGTGTGTGTGAAGGAGCCCAGTGTCCGCTGAGCTTGAAGGGGAGCGGAGAATGGCAGGGGAAAGCACAAAGCAACAAGGACACGCTAAGAAATGGCCTTTGTTCACGGAGCTGCAGGACGGCCCGGTTCCCAAATGAAATCAAACTGGAGAATTATATTTTTTTTTAAAAAAAATGCAAGCACTATAATGCAATCGTTGTGAGTCGGTTAGACAGGAATCAGTCAAACCTGCGGTCGTTATTTTTGTCGCTGTTCGCGTTTTAAAAAAATAAACTGAACTCTGAATTGTTTCAGGGTGCAATAAATTTGATAAATTTGGGTTTGTTTTTGTTTTTTTTAGCTTCCCCGGGATGCAATAAGCACCGTGTCTCCCCCAAAATAAGACTAGGTCTTATATTAATTTTTGCCCCAAAAGATGCATTAGGGCTTATTTTCCAGTTAGGGTTTATATCCGGGGAAATACGGTACTAAATGCGTCGGTCTGGCTGATGATCTTAACCGGGGAAATACGGTATTAAGATACAGCATCCATTTTATTGCGGGTGTTATTTTATTTTATTTATTTTATTTTAATCCCACTTATATCCCGCCCTTCTCCGAAGACTCAGGGCGGCTTACAATTTAAAGCACAAATCAGTGTTAACAATTCTGCTACCACTGCTGATCAATGATATTATCGCTACACAGGCAGTCCTCGGCATACGACTACAATCCAGCCCAAATTTCTGTTGTTAAGTGAGTTTGCCCCATTTTACGACTTTTCTTGCCACAGTTGTTAAGTGAATCACTGCAGTTGTTAAATTACTCACTTCCCCCACTGACTTTGCTGGTCAGCAGGGCGCAAAAAGGGGGGTCACGTGACCCCACCACCCCCACCGGGACACTGAAACCGTCGTAAATATGAGTCAATGACCAAGCATCTGAATTTCGACCCTGCGTCCCTGGGGATGCTACAATGGCCGTAAGTGCGGAAACTGGTCCTCATTTTTTCCTGTGCCGTTGTAACTTTGAACGGTCGGTAAATGAACCGTTGTTAAGTCGAGGACTCCCCGTACCGTACTGTGAGCGAGATGGGTGCTTTCTAAATTAAATGCAAATCAAAATAAATACCCTGTTTTGCGTGGTGCTTGGGATTCACTGGCAGACTTGCATGATTTATGACTTCTGGAGCGAATTCAGAGAGGCCGAATCCTCACCCACTTTAAAACTCCCTGCCGGCCTTGGAAATCCCTCACCCCCGGCATCCCTGGGGCAGCCCCACCAGGGCTGAGCTCCCGTGACGTAACCTCCAAGTGAGGAGGCGGCTTCTTCTGTCAACAACCGGCCTGCCTGGGATTGGAAGGCTGCTCCCAACCAGGCTGCCTGTCCAAGGACGACCGGGCTGACCGCAGAGAGGTCAAGAAGACCCGCTCAGAGCCAGCCGGTTGCCCCTCCCCACCCAGCCCCGGCGTTGGACAGCAGCAACAACCAACATTGGTTTGGTCTGGGGCCGGGATTTAATCGAAGGCTCAGAACTGGAACAAATATTTATTTTATTTTAATTCCATTTATATCCCGCCCTTCTCCGAAGACTCAGGGCGGCTTACAAGCTTAGCAGTAGCCTTCATTCTATGTATATGCCTGCTTATTAGGGCTTTCACACACACACCCCAAGCGGCATTATTACAAAGTTAGCTTAATTGCCCCCAACAATCTGGGTCCTCATTTTACCTACCTGGGAAGGAGGGAAGGCTGAGTCAACCTTGAGCCTGGTGGGACTCGAACCTGCACTAATTGCAGGCAGCTGGTGTTACTTAAGGAGGCATTAGCCCACTGCTCCACCAAGGCTAATATGATTTAGGGATATCTGCCTCGCCCCAGGCAAATTAAAAACCTGGTCTGAATTTCCCCAGAATCCGTACTTCACACAAATGCAGTTTACAACACTAGAATTTAATTATTTGTTAAACTTATATGCTGCCCGTCTCACTGTAGGAGGGAGCTGGGTCGTAGGCAGCCTCAAAGTCGCCGGATTTGGGGACCCCTGGCCTAAAACCTGCAGCCGCTTGTTATCTGGAGCATTTTGTGCTGAGGTCAGTCCCAAAGGGACTTCAGCTAAGAGCATCCGGCCGTTCAAGATTTCTGATTCAACGGCAACAGCAATCAAGACACCCCAGCACCGATGAGGTTACCTAGCTGGGTAATGAAATGGCTGCGGGACCGCCGAGCTCCCCACAACCCAGATAGGACACAAGCCACTTTAGCAATCACACATTACGATGTGGTGGAGCTAAGCCAGTTGTTTCTCAACCTGGACAGCTTTTAAGATGCGTGGACGTCTGTTCCCAAAAATTCCTGAAGTTCTACTCCAAAAAGCACAGCTGCATTCGCGTAAACAAACAAACCGGATTTAGTAACGGTTTCCCCTTAGATTCATGGGCCTAGACCTTCTTTGCAGGTGGCTTCTCCACAGCAAGACCCCGCATTTAAGAGGACACAAGCTATTCACTCCCCGTTCATTTGTATACGAAAAGTTTGCGCACGCAATCAGCTTCCTGGGGGGGGGGGGGAAAGCGGGCAACTCAGCCCTGCTGACCAATAACGCCGCCCATTCAATTCTACTCGAAACGGGCCCCTTTCGCCCTCTGCGGCGTCCTTACCTGTCCAGGAATATGTCCGGCAGGGGTGGGTAGGTCTGCATGTCGGGCACTCGCTCGTGCACAATGACCATGACGAAGGAGGTGAAGCCAAAGACAATGAAGACGTAGATGCAGCTCAGGGCCGTCTTCCAGTATTCGGGGTTCAGCCTCCTGGGAGAGTGTTTGGTCTTCCCGTTGGTGTACTGATACTGCTCGGCGCTCAGCTCGCTGACCGGCTCACAGTCATCGCAGTCCCGCTGCACTTCGCCGTTGCAAAACCACTCTCTGCCTTGGACGCAGCCGATCACGGGGGGCAGGGAGCCCAGGGGGCTCTCGCTGCTGTAGCCCAGCTCATCCAAAAGGTCCAGGTGATGCTTCTGCAGTTTGCGGATGGACAGCATCAGACGCTTGATGTCCCCCAGAACCTTGATTTCCAAGGGCGGCGACCGCAAGTCGTATTCCGTCAGGGTCAAGAGGGCGATGCCGTCCAGCCGGTGCTTATCGCACAGAGCGTCCACATACTCACAAAAGCCTTCTTCCTTCAGCCACGTGGCCACGTGTCTGGCGGACCAGCGCTGGATGCAAAGGGAGCCGTTGTCTTCCATTTTTCTCTCCCTGCTGACAAAAAAAAAAGGAACGAGAAAAATATCATAACAAGAACATACACAGGATAGTCCAGGGGACTGGCACCGCTGGGGTGTGGCATGCCGCAAATCAGGACGCGCAAACAAGCGAAGCCCCAACCACAGGACGCGGGTAACACGTGAAACCACGTCCCTCCCTCCCGTCCACGGAAAAATCTCTCTCCACGGAACCGGTCCCTGGTGGGGTAGTCAATTTTCGTAGACATAAATACACCTAGAATGTCTAAAATCTCACTTTTCTATAAAATCACGAATCTGATCCTCCTTCGTAAACCTCTTAATAAGTTCTACTTAAACAAGCCAACCTAGATAATCCTTTTCAAATGTACTTTGGGACAGCCGTCAGCACAAAATTGCCAAGCCCTGCTGGCTGAGGAATTCTGGGAGCTGAAGCCCAGAGTGTCTTAAAAGTTCCCAGGTTTGGAGACCCCCTGCTCCAGGCAATGCCCGGGTGACATCGCGAGATCCGCATCCCCCGTTACACCAAAACGAAGCAGCAAACACTAAGATTTGAATGCCTCAATCAACTTGCAGCCCCAAGAATGATAAAGAAGAAAACAGAGACACACCACGGAACTATTCTCCTCTAGACCTCTTCATAAATAGTAGTTTGCTGAAGTGTTAATTCGCCAACTGTCCTTAATTCCCAGAAAGTTCAATTAAAATTTCAATTGCAAATTCTCCAAAAGAATGGCAACGCAACAGATGCTGCCAGAAAAGGAGGAAAGAAATATTTGAAAAATGTGCAACACATACTGGTAATAAGGGTGGCAATATTGCTAATCAAGCATCCACGAAGAGGGCAAAGGTCACTAGTGGCCCTGCGTACTTGGAGAAAGTCCACAGTAAATATCAAAGAACGGACAGGCAGAAGGATCAAAGGAGCAAGAGAGGGAGGAAGAATGTTTTCTGAATTTTTCCAGAGGATTTTTTTTTAAAAAAAAGAACACTAGCAGTGTATTTCTTTAATTTATGTTCCTCTTTTCCGTATGAACAAGTAAATTATTAAGTGCCCCAAAGAATGAATAAAACTTTGCAATTTTTGGTAGGAAAGGCACAGGGCTTAATGGCATTAATAACCTGTACAACAAGACATGCAGGAGGGGTCAATTTCTTAGGCTAGCGAGCAGATGCTATTCTATTTTCTATCCCATTTAATTCAATTCTCTTCTCTTCTATATTAAATTTCATTCTTCTGTTCTATTATATATTCCATTTCGTTATTCTATTCTATTCTATTCTATTCTATTCTATTCTGTATTATCAAGCAAGCGTGCCGATCCATGCTACTCAATCCCGCCCTCCCCTTTTGCTCCAGCGAAACCTGGGTCACAGCCTCACAAAAAAACCCTTGATCGCTGTCAAACTCCCGGCGTACCTGACTTTATTCATGTTAATTTAATTGAAACACGTTAAGGGGAGGCTACAGGCTATAAAGAAAATGACTGGTCCCAACTCTTTAAAGCACCCGTATCTTTTAGTGAGGGTCACTCAACATTGGATTACCTTAAGGAGTTACAAATATGTGCTAAGTTCACCCCTCGGTCTGAACGGAATCCGAAGCACTGCGTAGCCAAGACCAGGGGTAGCCAGCCTTGGCGCTTTTATGACTCGTGGACTTCAACTCCCAGAATTCCTAAGCCAGCGTAGTTCAGCTTGGAAACCTCTCCCTTTCCCCTCAGCATGGCTGGCTCAGGAATTCTGGGAGTTGAAGTCCGCAAGTCATAAAGTGGGCTAGGCCTAGGCCAGGGGTAGGCGACCTTGGCTCTTTTATGACTCGTGGACTTCAACTCCCAGAATTCCTAAGCCAGCGTAGTTCAGCTTGGAAGCCAGCCTTGGCGCTTTTATGACTCGTGGACTTCAACTCCCAGAATTCCTAAGCCAGCGTAGCTCAGCTTGGAAACCTCTCCCTTTCCCCTCAGCATGGCTGGCTCAGGAATTCTGGGAGTTGAAGTCCACAAGTCATAAAGTGGGCTAGGCCTAGGCCAGGGGTAGGCGACCTTGGCTCTTTTATGACTCGTGGACTTCAACTCCCAGAATTCCTAAGCCAGCGTAGTTCAGCTTGGAAGCCAGCCTTGGCGCTTTTATGACTCGTGGACTTCAACTCCCAGAATTCCTAAGCCAGCGTAGCTCAGCTTGGAAACCTCTCCCTTTCCCCTCAGCATGGCTGGCTCAGGAATTCTGGGAGTTGAAGTCCACAAGTCATAAAGTGGGCTAGGCCTAGGCCAGGCGTAGGCGACCTTGGCTCTTTTATGTCTCGTGGACTTCAACTCCCAGAATTCCTAAGCCAGCGTAGTTCAGCTTGGAAACCTCTCCCTTTCCCCTCAGCATGGCTGGCTCAGGAATTCTGGGAGTTGAAGTCCACGAGTCAGAAAAGCGCCATGGTTGCCTACCCCTGCACTAAATGAATGCTTGTTAAGTACAGGAGATCAAGACACACGTTTTCCTATCTGTGACTCAGAAAGGCCTGCCCGGAGGGGAAAGACCGGAAAATTTTAAACACTCACCAACGGAAAAAATGCTGACCGTTTTTAAAAGTACGACTGGACTCTTCTTTCTCTGGAATATGAACTTTCCACATATTCAGCATGAATATTCAGAAATTTCCAAGGAAGGCACTGAATTGCGATAAAGTAATTAATCCCTAAGGGACGCGGTGGCTCAGTGGGTTAGGACGCTGAGCTTGTCGATCAGAAGGTCGGCAGTTTGGTGGGTCGAATCCCGAGTGCCGCGTAGCAGGGTGAGCGCCTGTTACTCGTCCCAGCTTCTGCCAACCTAGCAGTTCAAAAGCACGTCAAAATGCAAGTAGAAAAATAGGGACCACTACGGTGGGAAGGTAACAGCGTTCCGTGCGCCTTTGGCGTCTAGTCATGCCGGCCACATGACCACGGAGACGTCCTCGGACAAGCGCTGGCTCTTCGGCTTTGAAACGGAGATGAGCACCAGCCCCTAGAGTCGGAAACGACTAGCACGCACGTGCGGGGGAACCTTTACCTTTACCTTTAATTAATCCCTTCTCAACGTGCCCGTCATTCTCTGACAGCAATCAAAGTTGTACCAAGCGCAGGGCAATCAACAAGCTTCCCAGGAAAAGTTCTAAATTTGTTTTTAATCGCAGAAACATACGGCCCAAAGATTGACTCCCATAATGGTACAAGTTGATTTCTTATTTAAATTGTGTGTAGGTTGTTTTGTTTTGTTTTTCCTGAAGGGTTTTCTAGCTGGGGGCTGTTGTTTCCCCCCCCCCCTGATGATGATTGCGAGTGCAGGAACACAACTGGTCCTCAGGAGTCAACCTCAGCTGATGTTGAAGTGATTGTCTCGGAGTCTTAGTAGACAATCACTTCAATATGAGCCAGCCGTATGCTGCAGCTGCCAAAAAAGCCAACACAGTGCTAGGCTGCATTAACAGAGGGATAGAATCAAGATCAAGTGAAGTACTAATACCACTTTACAATGCTTTGGTAAGGCCACACCTGGAATACTGCATCCAGTTTTGGTCACCACGATGTAAAAAAGATGTCGAGACTCTAGAAAGGGTACAGAGAAGAGCAACCAAGATGATTAGGGGGCTGGAGGCTAAAACATATAGGGAACGGTTGCTGGAATTGGGTATGTGTAGTTTAATGAAGAGAAGGGTGAGGGGTGACATGATAGCAGTGTTCCAATATCTCAGGGGCTACCACAAAGAAGAGGGAGTCAAGCTATTCTCCAAAGCACCTGAAAGCAGGACAAGAAGCAACGGATGGAAACTAGTCAAGGAGAGAAGCAACCTAGAACTAAGGAGAAACTTCCTGACAGTTAGAACGATTAACCAGGGGAACAACCTGCCTCCAGAAGTGGTGAATGCTCCAACACTGGAGGTTTTTAAGAAGAGACTGGACAGCCATTTGCCTGAAATGGTATAGGGTTTCCTGCCTGAGCAGGGGGTTGGACTAGATGACCTCCAAGGTCCCTTCCAACTTTATATTATTATTATTATTATTATTATTATTATTATTATTATTATTATTATTATTATTATTATTATTATTATTATTATTTCTCTATAAAAACGTCAACCAGTTCAACCTACTCTAGGATGTTTCCTTCTCCAAAACTCCCTAGAATTTACGCCTTTCTTGCAGTCCTGCTTAACAACTGGCATGTAGATCAGGTTCTGCAACCAGAAACCTGTGTGATGATAGCAAAGGGCAGGTGAGTCACTAATTTGTGTATTCCATGGGGTAGCAGGTATAAATGGTAAAACGAGAAAAGGTGAGGGCGTAGCAGCAATTTTACCTGCCTTTGGGAGGTTCATAAAAGGATATAAATATACCAAAGTGATGTTTCCAGGTTAAGCCCTAATAAGGTCAGGCTGACTTTTATTTGGCATGGTGCAGGTCGGATTCTTAAAGACAAGTTTGTTGGGGGCGGGAATCAAAGCAACAAACCACATTATATTCTCCACTGTGTAATTATCTTAAATGTAAAAAAATAATAATCTCGACACCATCTTGAATTTTAATAATGGGTTCTGTGCAGTTTCCTTGGCAGCTTTACAAAAGTCGCTTGGCATTGCTTCCCCCCCCCCCCGCAACTGAGCCTCTCTATGTATTTAATACGGGCCAGATAATACAGGGAGGACATCCTGTGCAAAGTTGCCCAAGACTTGGCAACCTTGAGAATGGCTGAGAGATACAGCTGAAAGTTACGGAATTGCGCTGGTAGAGAGATCCAACCAAAGCGAAGGATCAACCGTCTTTCTTGCAATAAGGAGATCCAGCAGCAAACAGGGTTTCAGAAATGGAAGCCATACATGAGGTTTATATCACATTATTTATTTATTTTTTATTTTTATTTTAATTCCATTTATATCCCGCCCTTCTCCGAAGACTCAGGGCGGCTTACAAGCTTAGCAGTAGCCTTCATTCTATGTATATGCCTGCTTATTAGGGCTTTCACACACACACACCCCAAGCGGCATTTTTACAAAGTCAGCTTAATTGCCCCCAACAATCTGGGTCCTCATTTTACCTAACTGGGAAGGATGGAAGGCTGAGTCAACCTTGAGCCTGGTGGGATGCGAACCTGCACTAATTGAAATAAGAAGGCTTGTGTGGGATGATGTGGGTACAAAAGGTTGGCCAGGATTGACACTGAATTCAGATGGCACAAAGATGAAGTTATGGGAGGCTGAATAAGAGTTTCTCGCTCTTCAAAATGTGCCCCAGAAGGCTGAAACTTCTCCTGAAACCTGAAGAGTAGAAGTCATAGACAACCATCCTACTTTCCTTCCTACTGTTGGACTAGCTCACAGGTCTGCAACCCGCGGCTCCGGAGACGCATGCGGCTCTTTCAGCCATCTCCTGCGGCTCCTAGTCCTCTGCCATGTGCAGTCCAAAAAAAAAAAAAAAGTGGGACTAAAAAATTTCAACCAATCAATTCAAATATGCAGGGTAGGTGCATATCTCGCCTTGGCTCCACTCTTCAGTCAAACCCTGTTCTGCGCATGCACGCATGTACACGCATGTGCATGCATTTTTTGTGGTTCCCAGTTTTTCCTTTTGTGAGGCAACCGGTTCCAAGTGGCTCTTTCACTGTTTCAGGTTGCTGACCCCTGGACTCTGCTGAAGGTACTTTGCAGCTACCCATAATCAGGAACTATGCCCCACCGGTGATCCTCCCGAGGTGTCTTTCTCTGTAAACAACACTCGGTAATTACTGAAGACTTTTGGAAAGAAATGTGAGCTGAGAAGACTTCAGAAATGTCAAAATCAGCTTTTCTCAGTGCTGCAAAAAGCTGGTTCTTCTAGTCATAGCATCACAGCTCTTTTGAAGGAAAGGCCTTCAAGCAAGACATTAAAAATGAATAGGTACATTCTCTCTCTATTTTAGAAGTTCTGTCCCGTCATTGGGTAGTTCTGCTAATTAAAGGTGTTCGACCCTTTCTGTCTTCCAAGGGGGAGAAAAAAAAACACTAACACATCTACAGTGAGAGATCCAAACAGCCTCAAAAAAGGTATACATACATGCATACATGTGTATATTTACAAGTATCCCTTGACTTACAACCAACTGAAAAAGAGGTTTTGGGACCCAGATTCAAAGTTTCAATGGTTGGGCCTCTCCTGTAGTCACATGACTGCGTCGAGTTTTGGTCACCACATTACAAAAAAGATGTTGAGACTTTGGAAAAAGTACAGAGAAGAGCAACTAAGATGATTAAAGGCCTGGAGACTAAAACATATGAAGAAGAACGATTGCAGCATTTGGGAATGGCCAGTCTAGAGAAAAGAAGACATGACAGCAGTGTCTCAATATCTGAGGGGCTGCCCCAAAGAAGAGGCAGTCAAGCTATTCTCCAAAGCGCCTGAAGGCAGGACAAGAAACAATGGATGGAAACTAGTCAAGGAGAGAAGCAACCTGGAATTAAGGAGAAACTTCCTCACAGTGAGGACCATTAACCAGTGGAATGGTCTGCCTTCAGAAGTTGTGGGTGCTCCAACCCTGGAGGTTCTTTAAGAAGAAACTGGGCAGTGTGATGACTCCCCAGGACTTTCCCCAGATACCTCTCCAGATGTCAGCTCGGAGGAGGATGAACCCATTCCAGGCACATCAGGAGGGCAGTTATCGATGGCTCCAAGCAGCCGTCCAGAGGGATTTGGCTGAAGCACAGCTGCAGCAGGACAGCCCTGAGGCTTCAGGTGGGGAAAGCAGGCATCTGCAGCCAGCCAGGGATGAGGAAGAGGAACTGCCTGATGCACCTGATCTGAGAACACGTAGAGCAGGCATGTCAAACTGCCAGCCCGCAGGCTGGATGCGTCACACCAAAACCATGCCCACCACTGCTGGCTATGCGGAAAAAGTCCCGATAGGTCACGCAACATCATGTGACATCGCGACTTTGACATGCCTGATGTAGGGCAAACGAAAGGCAGGAGCAGAAAAGGTCAGCCAGATTACTCACGAGGAGGCAGCCTCACCCTTCTTGATGGGCTGCACCAGAAGCTGGCTATTTAGCACAGCAGACAGATGGAGGCAATGCAGGGAGCAATGTGTTCATTTTCTTGCTGTGTTTTCTTGCCTGGAGCTTCGGATCGTGCCTCTTCAGCTGTGGCCTTGCCTTTGCCTGTGGCCTTACCATGTCTTGAGCTGGTGCCAGCATAGGGAATTGCTGGGGAACACCAACGGAGGCTCAGAAGGGTCTTTAATCTTGACAGCTTTAAGACTTGTGGACCAACTCCCAGAATTCCTCAGCCAGCAAATTCTGGGAGTTGAAGTCCACAAGTCATGAATGAATGAACCTTTACTGTCAAAGTACAACATTTGTACAGTGAGATTGGCTGAGCCTGAGTCATAAAAGGGCCAAGTTTGAAGACCCCCCTGCTTTAAATCAAGGCAGTGTATACAGGTAGTCCTCAATTTACGGCCACAATTGAGCCCAAAATTTCTGTTTCTAAACAAACGTCTCTTAAGTGAATGTTGTCCCATTTCATGTCTTGCCACTGTTCTTAAGGGAATCGCTGCAGTTCTTAAGTTAGTGACAAAACTGTTTAGTGAATCCAGCTTCCTCACTGACTTTGCTTGTCGCAAAAGGGGATCACATGACCCCCAGGACACTGGACCATCATAAATACGAGTCAGTTGCCAAGTGTCTGATTTTTGATCATGTGACCCTGGGGATGCCACAATGGCCGACTGAAAAACAGTCATAAGTCATATTTTTCAGTGCCGTAACTTTGAACGGTCATTAAATGAATTGTCATAAGTCACGGACCAGTTGTATTTTGTACACAGTTCATCTTCAAAATTAGCAATGAAATCAGAAAGGGATTTTTGCCGACCGAATGTGATAGGTATAGAAATGTTTGTACTGCTTAGGGTTCACGTTAAAACAGGAAAGCAAATTTAGTTATTTCTTAAAAGGGGAAGTTACATCATGTAACCTTGCGGATATACAGCATGGAATGGATGCACACAGGTCATAGGATTAGCCTTGTAACATTAATCTAAATTTAAGCTAATAAGGATTAGGTTAAAGATAGGAAAAGTAACTAATAGCAGGCATCTTAAGAACAAGCTCTGTTCCTAATTCTGTCTTTCCCCAAAATTTGTACGTAAGTCGCAACTCATACTTACTAAAAAAAAGCTGGACAGTGTTGTCTTTCCTCAAACCGATGGGCCATTGAAGCCACCCAATGCTTTTCCTGAACCGCTGAAAACAGGCTACGTATTAAAAACACGCGCCCTGAGCGTCCCAAAGGTGTTTTCCAAAAGTCAAGTTTTGTTTTTGTGTTTTGAAAATGTTTCATTTCTCATCTAAGAAGCTTCTTCAGTTCCTGAATTGAATGGAAGAAGCTTCTTGGATGAGAAGCGAAACGTCTTCTAGGAAGAAAAAAACAAAAAACCAAGTCAGTCCACTAGCCTTTTGGAAAAGAAGCTTTGGGACAGCGACGACCTGGATGACGGAGTGGACAGGCACCTTGAGGGGTTCCTGAAAGCATCAGACGGCTCCAGCGCTTCCTGGAAGGAGAACACCATCCACCATTTTTTAGGAATAGTTCGTATCTAGGCTGACAACTAACGGAGGATTGCCTGGATCTGCAACCGAAACATTCAAGCAATGTGATTTTAATAAAGAAAACATCCCTTATGGCGTCTGCCCCCTCCTTTTAGGAAGGAAAAAAAAAAGTTTCAATGTTAGGGGGACTCATAGATAGATGGGGAACTCATCAAATTTGCAGACGACACCAAGCTGGCAGGAATAGCCAATACTCCAGAAGATAGGCTTAAGATACAGAAGGATCTGGACAGACTCGAACACTGGGCACTATCTAACAAAATAAAATTCAATGGTGAAAAAAGTAAGGTTCTACATTTAGGCAGGAAAAATCAAATGCATAGGTATAGTTTAGGTGGTACCTTGCTCAATAGTAGTAACTGTGAGAGGGATCTCGGAGTCCTAGTGGACAATCACTTCAATATGAGCCAGCAGTGTGCTGCAGCTGCCAAAAAAGCCAACACAGTGCTAGGCTGCATTAACAGAGGGATAGAATCAAGATCAAGTGAAGTACTAATACCACTTTACAATGCTTTGGTAAGGCCACACCTGGAATACTGCATCCAGTTTTGGTCACCACGATGTAAAAAAGATGTCGAGACTCTAGAAAGGGTACAGAGAAGAGCAGCAAAGATGATTAGGGGGCTGGAGGCTAAAACATATAGGGAACGGTTGCTGGAATTGGGTATGTGTAGTTTAATGAAGAGAAGGGTGAGGGGTGACATGATAGCAGTGCTCCAATATCTCAGGGGCTGCCCCAAAGAAGAGGGAGTCAAGCTGTTCTCCAAAGCACCTGAGAGCAGGACAAGAAGCAACGGATGGAAACTAGTCAAGGAGAGAAGCAACCTAGAACTAAGGAGAAACTTCCTGACAGTTAGAACAATTAACCAGTGGAACAACCTGCCTCCAGAGGTGGTGAATGCTCCAACACTGGAGGTTTTTAAGAAGAGACTGGACAGCCATTTGCCTGAAATGGTATAGGGTTTCCTGCCTGAGCAGGGGGTTGGACTAGATGACCTCCATTGTCCCTTCCAACTTTATATTATTATTATTATTATAACCTTCGGGCATCAACGGCCTTGCAACTGTACTGCGCGCAGTGCCATATGGCAATCCACGGAATCCATCCAACCGTCAAAACAAACAAGCTAGCACAATCTTGTGAAGCCACAGACAAAAACAACAACCCTCCAAAGCTGTTTACTAGCAACGGGGAGCAGAGATTCGCACCTTCCTTGATTTCAAACAGCAGAGTAAAAAAAACAAATCTCTTCCACCCATGCAGCTTTTAACTCGCGGCAAGCGAGCTGCCCTAGTCTGGCAAGGAATCTGCAATTGGAAAGTCAACAACAAATAATTCAGAGTGAATTCAAACAGGCAATTGAACAGACAAATCCTCTAAAATATGCATTGATTGTTTCAAGTAATCACAGGTTTACTGCCTGGCCAATTCCAAAATGATTATCCCTACTAAATATTTATTGGGCAACATTAAGTACAGTATATCAAAGAGATATAGGATCTACGCAGCTCATTAAAGCCACGGTAGAAGATAGGAATCACCAACAATTTCCGTGATACTAACCAAAACCTCAAATCAAATAATGGAGAAAGAAACGAAGGCTAAGAAAAGTAAATAAAAATCCAGAGGAAGTTAAAAGAGTTAAAGGCTTTTATCTCTGCCCCCCCCCCCCAGTATAAAGAGAGCTCTTACACAGCATTGTTTTTTGGTAGTATTTAAAGCACTTACATCCAAATTGATCTAATGTGACTGAACAAAAATAGCATTACTACTTTATTTCTCTAGATTATTAGTAGCCACAGTCCTGACATGATAGGTGTATATTGTAAAACTTCCCTTAATAATTTCCTTTATGAACCCATCAAAAGTTCCACAGGGCAAACTGACTCCCCTTACTGGGTACTTGAGTCTGTCAATATTCTAACAACTTTTTAAGTAAAATTAGTCTTTTGAAACCCATGTCTACAATCAAGGAACAAACGTCACCATGGAAAAAATGGTGAAATTTCCTAACCTTGCACAAACCCACAAGTCCTCTTTTTTTTAAAAAAAGAGCCTTCAACCCAAAGCACATTTTAGACTTTAAAATAATAATAATAATAATAATAAACCCACATAACTGTCAGATTCTAATTTTGGTTGGAGAAATACCACAGCCAAGTAGCTTTTCGCTTAAGAGAGCAGGAAGGAGGAATTAGAAAGCAACAAATGCTCTTTAACGTTTATCAAGTTTGCAACCTGTGACTACTCAAAAGGCCCAACAAGTTCAATCAGATTCCTCTTGTTGCCTTTCTAAGGCGTGCAGAACAAAACCTTTACTGAGTTTAATAGCCCGGGTGTCCGGTTAATTCTGTACGGCTCTCCCCTGCGTGCATACAGGATCTCCCCCCATGCACAGGGAAATCCTGTTTTTCCTAGGCTCCCTCCCCCCCTCCCCAACTTCCACCTGGCCCGTGTCCGGATCCCTCCGCTGTACGTCTTCACCTATGGGGAGGCTGATCTCACCAGGGCTTGATGATCATCTGTCACTGAGTAAAAATACGCACACCCTGCTTGGCCATGATCTATGCCAGGGCAGCGGAGGGCACACTCCAGAAAAAGGGCCCAGTTGAGGACCTGGGAGATTAAAGGGGTGGGTGGGTGGCTGGGGAGGGAAGCCAGGGGGGGGTCTCTGATTCCCTGGGGGGGGGAAAGCTATGCTGAGGAGGGGGGGACGTCAGGGTCACGGGGTCCCCGCTTGGAGGGGGGAGCATCTATCTATCTATCTATCTATCTATCTATCTATCTATCTATCTATCTATCTATCTATCTATCTATCTATCTATCTCGTCAGGGTCACGGGGTCCCCGCTTGGAGGGGGGAGCATTTATCTATCTATCTATCTATCTATCTATCTATCTATCTATCTATCTATCTATCTATCTATCTATCTATCTATCTATCTATCTATCTATCTATCTCGTCAGGGTCACGGGGTCCCCGCTTGGAGGGGGGAGCATCTATCTATCTATCTATCTATCTATCTATCTATCTATCTATCTATCTATCTATCTATCTATCTATCTATCTATCTCGTCAGGGTCACGGGGTCCCCGCTTGGAGGGGGGAGCATCTATCTATCTATCTATCTATCTATCTATCTATCTATCTATCTATCTATCTATCTATCTATCTATCTATCTATCTATCTATCTATCTCGTCAGGGTCACGGGGTCCCCGCTTGGAGGGGGGAGCATCTATCTATCTATCTATCTATCTATCTATCTATCTATCTATCTATCTATCTATCTATCTATCTATCTCGTCAGGGTCACGGGGTCCCCGCTTGGAGGGGGGAGCATCTATCTATCTTTCTATCTATCTATCTATCTATCTATCTATCTATCTATCTATCTATCTATCTATCTATCTATCTATCTATCTATCTATCTATCTCGTCAGGGTCACGGGGTCCCCACTTGGAGGGGGGAGCATCTATCTATCTATCTATCTATCTATCTATCTATCTATCTATCTATCTATCTATCTATCTATCTATCTATCTATCTATCTATTTATTATATTTTTATACCGCCCTTCTCCCGAAGGGCTCAGGGCAATACATATTAAAAAAACAGAATACAAAAGTTAAAAAAAAACCACCACGATGAAATACAATGCCCAAATTTAAAGATTTGAAACAATAACGAAAAACAGATTCAAACCCCAACCCTAAGGTTGACCCTCCCCGGGAGGGGGGGTGTCTCCCAGTGGGGCGCCCGGGGAGGGGGGGGAAGGGTGTCTCCCCTTGGCTTAGGGACCTCTAGAGGGCATCTAGTCTGCCCACCCTGGGCCTGGCCCGCCCCCAGGGTGGAGAAGGGCCTGGGGCTGCTCTGCTCTTTGGGGAGGGCGACTTCCCCCGGCGGGGGAGGAGAAGCCCCCCCCATCCCAGGCTTAGGGACCTCTAGAGGGCATCTAGTCTGCCCACCCTGGGCCTGGCCCGCCCCCCCACCCCCGCAGGGTGGAGAAGGGCCAGGGGCTGCTCTGCTCTTTGGGGAGAGCGACTTCCCCCGGCGGGGGAGGAGAAGCCCCCCCATCCCAGGCTTAGGGACCTCTAGAGGGCATCTAGTCTGCCCACCCTGGGCCTGGCCCGCCCCCAGGGTGGAGAAGGGCCGGGGGCTGCTCTGCTCTTTGGGGAGGGCGACTTCACCCGGCGGGGGAGGAGGGGAGGAGCCCCCTCCCCCGATCCCACGCCCGGCGCCCCCCTAAGCCAGGTCGGGGGCGCCCCCTCCCCTCCCCTCCCCTCCCCTCCCCTCCCGGCCAGCCCTGCCCCGCTCACCCCGCTACGCAGCCTGGGCGGCCGGGGCCCGCGCCGAGGGGCCTGCTCTCCCGCGCCGCCGCGCCCGCCCCATCCCACGCAGAGCCCGGAGAGGCGGCGGCGGCGATGCTGGGCGCCTCCAGCCGGCCTGGAGGGAGGGCGGGGCGGAGGGCGGGGCCAGCCGCCCCGCCCCTTAGCGTGGCGGAAGGGGCCAGGTGGGCGGAGCGGAAGGGGCGGGGTCTCCTCGGCCGGAGAGGCCGCCAGGCTTCGGCTGTGGGCGTGGCCGCGGGAAGGAGGAGGGGGGGGAGGAGGAAGGGAAGGCCCGGAGTCGCCCCGCCCACCCAGGAGGCCTTCCTCCGCCTCCACCCTGCCCCCCCGCCGAGCCGAATGGGCGGGGCGGCCTCCTGGCCGCTCAGGCATTCTGGGAGTTGAAGTCCCCGCGTCATAAAAGAGCCAAGGTTGCCTACCCCCTGGTTTTTTTTAAACCAAGGCTCTTCAAACTGGACAACTTGCTGGCTGAGGAATTCTGGGAGTTGAAGTCCCCGAGTCATAAAAGAGCCAAGGTTGCCTCCCCCCTGGTTTTGTAAACCAAGGCTCTTCAAACTGGACAACTTGCTGGCTGAGGAATTCTGGGAGTTGAAGTCCCCGAGTCATAAAAGAGCCAAGGTTGCCTACCCCCTGGTTTTGTAAACCAAGGCTCTTCAAACTGGACAACTTGCTGGCTGAGGAATTCTGGGAGTTGAAGTCCCCGAGTCATAAAAGAGCCAAGGTTGCCTCCCCCCTGGTTTTGTAAACCAAGGCTCTTCAAACTGGACAACTTGCTGGCTGAGGAATTCTGGGAGTTGAAGTCCCCGAGTCATAAAAGAGCCAAGGTTGCCTACCCCCTGGTTTTGTAAACCAAGGCTCTTCAAACTGGACAACTTGCTGGCTGAGGAATTCTGGGAGTTGAAGTCCCCGAGTCATAAAAGAGCCAAGGTTGCCTACCCCCTGGTTTTGTAAACCAAGGCTCTTCAAACTGGACAACTTGCTGGCTGAGGAATTCTGGGAGTTGAAGTCCCCGAGTCATAAAAGAGCCAAGGTTGCCTACCCCCTGGTTTTGTAAACCAAGGCTCTTCAAACTGGACAACTTGCTGGCTGAGGAATTCTGGGAGTTGAAGTCCCCGAGTCATAAAAGAGCCAAGGTTGCCTCCCCCCTGGTTTTGTAAACCAAGGCTCTTCAAACTGGACAACTTGCTGGCTGAGGAATTCTGGGAGTTGAAGTCCCCGAGTCATAAAAGAGCCAAGGTTGCCTACCCCCTGGTTTTGTAAACCAAGGCTCTTCAAACTGGACAACTTGCTGGCTGAGGAATTCTGGGAGTTGAAGTCCCCGAGTCATAAAAGAGCCAAGGTTGCCTACCCCCTGGTTTTGTAAACCAAGGCTCTTCAAACTGGACAACTTGCTGGTTGAGGAATTCTGGGAGTTGAAGTCCCCGAGTCATAAAAGAGCCAAGGTTGCCTACCCCCTGGTTTTGTAAACCAAGGGTCTTCAAACTTGACAACTTGCTGGCTGAGGAATTCTGGGAGTTGAAGTCCCCGAGTCATAAAAGAGCCAAGGTTGCCTACCCCCTGGTTTTGTAAACCAAGGCTCTTCAAACTGGACAACTTGCTGGTTGAGGAATTCTGGGAGTTGAAGTCCCCGAGTCATAAAAGAGCCAAGGTTGCCTACCCCCTGGTTTTGTAAACCAAGGGTCTTCAAACTGGACAACTTGCTGGCTGAGGAATTCTGGGAGTTGAAGTCCCCGAGTCATAAAAGAGCCAAGGTTGCCTACCCCCTGGTTTTGTAAACCAAGGGTCTTCAAACTGGACAACTTGCTGGCTGAGGAATTCTGGGAGTTGAAGTCCCCGAGTCATAAAAGAGCCAAGGTTGCCTACCCCCTGGTTTTGTAAACCAAGGCTCTTCAAACTGGACAACTTGCTGGCTGAGGAATTCTGGGAGTTGAAGTCCCCAAGTCTTAAAAAGCTGTCAGGTTTGAAAGGCCCTTGCTTGGTTTAAGCCAAGCAGGGCTGGGGTCTTGCACAAGAATAAGAATAATAATAATAAACCTTTATTGTCAAAGTACAACATGTGTACATTGAGATTAGCTGAGCCTCCCCCCCCCCCGTGCTCTCTCCCCCCAACACACAGTGACCACAAACCCTCCATCCCACCACACCATGTGGACCAACAACACCACACACCGGCCTCCCAAGTCAATTCTGCATAAGATTATGTCCCATTTAAAAGCCTAACAGCCCACGGATAAAAGCTATTTTTCAGCCTGTTGGTACGGCTGGCTATGTTCCTGTATCTGCTACCGGATGGTAGGAGAGTAAAGAGATACCGTCCAGGGTGTGAGTCGTCCCTGAGAATCTTCCTCACTCTTCCAAGGCAACGAGCCCAAGGCTTCTCTTTGCTTTTGAATTGGAGGAGCCAGCCGGGATTCAGGAGAAACTCCCTGGCCGGAAGGACAGCTAAGCAGAGGAGCAGAAGTTGCCTCCAGAAGTGGTGGGAGGCTTTCGAGAAATGACCGGACAGTCCCCTGTCTGGAACGGGGGTGGACTGGATGGCCTCCAGGGTCCCTTCCAGCTCTGTCCTCCTGCGATTCTGTCAGGGTCTCCTGCTTGAGCAGGGGGCTGAACTAGGAAGACCTGGAAGGTCCCTTCCAACTATTCTGGGTGAATTCAATGAACAGCTAGTGGGTATATTGGGTATATCTAGCTTGTCGATCAGAAGGTCGGCAGTTTGGCGGGTCGAATCCCGAGTGCCGCGTAGCAGAGTGAGCGCCTGTTACTCATCCCAGCTTCTGCCAACCTAGCAGTTCGAAAGCCCGTAAAAATGCAAGTAGAAAAATAGGGACCACTATGGTGGGAAGGTAACAGCGTTCCGTGCGCCTTTGGCGTCTAGTCATGCCGGCCACATGACCACGGAGACGTCCTCGGACAAGCGCTGGCTCTTCGGCTTTGAAACGGAGATGAGCACCGGCCCCTAGAGTCGGAAACGACTAGCACGCATGTGCGGGGGAACCTTTACCTTTACCTTAGTCCAGCAAAGAGAAGGACGGGTGACATAATAACAATCTCCAACCTTTTAGGGGGCTGTCAGAGAGAAAGAGGAGGGGGGTCAACCTATTCTCCAAAGCACCTGAAGGCAGGACGAGAAGCAATGGATGGAAACTAACCAAGGAGAGAAGCAACCTGGAAATAAGGAGAAATTTCCTGATGTGAGGACATTTAACCAGTGGAACACCCTGCCTCCAGCAGCTGTGAATGCTCCAACGCTGGAAGTTTTTAAGAAGAGACTGGACCAGCCATTTGTCTGAAATGGTATACAGGTCTCCTGCCTGAGCAGGGGGTCAGACTAGAAGACCTCCAAAGTCCCTTCCAACTGTTATTCTATATTCTACAAAGGTGATTACGGTATTTCCAAACAGAACTAATAGATCCCATTTCATTTAAAGGAATGAAGGCTACTAAAAACTAGGTAAAAAGGGGAAAGGGCAAGAAAAAAAGGAGAATTTCAACACTGTTCAAATGATGTCCACTTTTTAAATAATGTAGTAAACCTGGATCATATAGAATTAGTTTGCCTTTCCATTGGTAGCAAGCTGTCTGAAAAATCGAGACCTCAGTGAAAATGTTGATTGAGCTACTGTTTAAAGGGTGGTGTGCACACCTTTGCATGAATATGGAAACATTTCTTCTGCCAAACAGCCAAGATATATTTAAACCTGTTCATAAATTGACAAGTTCCAAAATCTTGGGAATATAATTTCCCACTTACATCTCTAAATCTTGGCTTCCTTCCAAGAACCTGGTTCACTCACAAGAATAAGTAAAGGTGAAGGTTCCCCCGCACATGCGTGCTAGTCGTTTCCGACTCTAGGGGCCGGTGCTCATCTCCGTTTCAAAGCCGAAGAGCCAGCACTTGTCCGAGGACGTCTCCGTGGTCATGTGGCCGGCATGACTAGACGCCAAAGGCACACGGAACGCCGTTACCTTCCCACCGTAGTGGTCCCTATTTTTCTACTTGCGTTTTTACGTGCTTTCGAACTGCTAGGTTGGCAGAAGCTGGGACGAGTAACAGGTGCTCACTCTGTTACGCTGCACTCGGGATTTGACCCAACAAACTGCCAATCTTCTGATCGACAAGCTCAGCGTCCTAACCCACTGAGCCACCGCGTCCCTCACAAGAGTATTAATCCCTAATCAATAACTACAAATGAACATACTGAAAGCATATGAATTAATTCTGCATTCCTTCATACTCATTATAACTCCAGCGTTAAAAGCATGTCAGTCAAATTTTTAAAACATTCCACTGTGAAGTCCATTGCACTGGAAAATGTGTTTTTTTTTTGTTGAACTAGCTGAATTTTAAAATGTTATATTGCTAACTGTTAAAGAAATTAACTTTTATAATGGTGCTGAGGGTTTGAGGGTGGGTGGATTTCGTACCAATGAAAATGTTGCAACTATTCTGGAAGGCTCCAAGTTGGTGATGGCTTTTATTCATTCATTTATTTTGTATGGTGTAACAGTGTTCGACAACCTTTCCGGCTTGGCAGCCCAGGTGCGGGTTGTCTGTGTGTCATACAAGTGGCAGGTGCACATGTACCCACAACTCCGAATGTGCAAAGCTCCATTCGTGTGAGTGAGCTTCACGTGTTTCTGCCTGCCTGTTTCTCCCGCGGCCCAGTTTCGAACAGGCTGCGGCCCAGGGGGTTGGGGAATATAGGATTAGTGCATAAAATTCACAAAAACAGCTTATAAAATGCATTGTTGTTGTTAGCTGCGAAGTCGTGTCCGACCCATCGCGACCCTATGGACAACATTCCTCCAGGCCTTCCTGTCCTCTACCATCTTCTGGAGTCCATTTAAGCTCACGCCTACTGCTTCAGTGACTCCATCCAGCCACCTCATTCTCTGTCGTCCCCTTCTTCTATTGCCCTCGATCTTTCCCAGCATTAGGCTCTTCTCCAGTGAGTCCTTCCTTCTCATTAGGTGGCCAAAGTACTTGAGTTTTAGCTTCAGGATCTGGCCTTCTAAAGAGCAGTCAGGGTTGATCTCCTCTAGGACTGACCGGTTTGATCGCCTTGCAGTCCAAGGGACTCGCAGGAGTCTTCTCCAGCACCACAGTTCAAAGGCCTCAATTCTTTGGCGCTCAGCCTTTCTTATGGTCCAACTTTCACTGCCATACATTGCAACTGGGAAGACCATAGCCTTGACTATACGCACTTTTGTTGACAGGGTGATGTCTCTGCTTTTTAGTGTGCTGTCTAGATTTGCCATGGCTTTCCTCCCCAGGAGCAAGCGTCTTTTAATTTCTTGGCTACAGTCCCCATCTGCAGTGATCTTGGAGCCCAGGAAAATAAAATCTGTCACTACCTCCATTTCTTCCCCATCTATTTGCCAGGAATTGAGAGGGCCAGATGCCATGATCTTGGTTTTCTTAATGTTAAGTTTCAACCCAAGTTTTGCACTCTCCTTCTTCACCCGCAACAAGAGGCTCTTTAGTTCTTCTTCACTTTCTGCCATTAGAGTGGTATCATCTGCGTATCTTAGGTTGTTGATATTTCTTCCGGCAATCTTAATTCCAACTTTTGATTCATCTAGCCCTGCCTTTCTCATGATGTGCTCTGCATATAAGTTAAATAGGCAGGGCGACAGTATACAGCCTTGCCGGACTCCTTTCCCAATTTTGAACCAATCAGTGGTTCCGTGTCCAGTTCTCACTGTTGCTTCTTGATCCGCATATAGGTTTCTCAAGAGACAAATAAGATGGTCTGGTACTCCCATCTCTTTAAGAACTTGCCACAGTTTGTTATGATCCACACAATCAAAGGCTTTAGCATAGTCAATGAAGCAGAAGTAGATGTTTTTCTGGAACTCCCTAGCTTTCTCCATGATCCAGCGTATGTTGGCAATTTGATCTCTAGTTCCTCTGCCTCTTCGAAATCCTGCCTGCACTTCTGGTAGTTCTCGATCCACATACTGCTGAAGTCTAGCTTGTAGGATTTTAAGCATGACTTTACTAGCATGAGAAATGAGTGCAATGGTGCGATAGTTTGAACATTCTTTGGCACTGCCTTTCTTTGGAATTGGAATGTAAACTGATCTTTTCCAATCCTGTGGCCACTGTTGAGTTTTCCAAATTTGCTGGCAAATTGAGTGTAGCACTTTTACTGCACTGTCTTTTAAGATTTTGAATAGCTCAGCTGGAATACTGTCACCTCCACTAGCTTTGTTGTTGCTCAGCTTTTCTAAGGCCCACTTCACCTCACATTCTAGGATGTCTGGCTCGAGGTCAGTGACCACATCATTGTGATTATCTGGGACGTTAAGCTCATTCTTGTATAGTTCTTCTGTGTAATTTTGCCACCTCTTCTTAATCTCTTCTGCCTCTGTTAGGTCCCTGCCATTTTGGTCCTTTATCATGCCCATTTTTGCATTAAACGTTCCCTTCATTTCTCCAATTTTCTTGAAAAGATCTCTGGTCCTCCCTATTCTATTATTTTATTCTATTTCTTTGCACTGTTCATTTAAGAAGGCATTCTTATCTCTTCTAGCTATTCTCTGGAATTCTGCATTCAATTGGGTGTATCTTTCTTTTTCTCCCTTGCCTTTCGCTTCCCTCCTTTCCTCAGCTATTTGCAAAGCTTCCTCAGACAGCCATTTTGCTTTCTTGCATTTCTTTTTCTTTGGGATGGTTTTGGTTGCTACCTGTTGTACAATGTCGCGAACCTCTGTCCATAGTTCTTCAGGCACTCTGTCTATCAGATCTAATTCCTTAAATCTATTTGTCACCTCTACTGTATATTCAACAGGGATATGATTTAATTCATACCTAAGTGGCCTAGTGCTTTTCCCTACTTTCTTCAGTTTAAGCCTAAACTTTGCAACAAGAAGCTCATGGTCTGAGCCACAGTCAGCTCCTGGTCTTGTTTTTACTGACTGTATAGAGCTTCTCCATCTTTGGCTGCAGAGCATATAGTCAATCTGATTTCTGTGTTGACCATCTGGTGATGTCCATGTGTAGAGCCGTCTCTTGGGTTGTTGGAAAAGAGTGTTTGCTATGACCATCGTATTCTCTTGACAGAATTCTATCAGCCTGTGCCCTGCTTCATTTTGCACTCCAAGGCCAAACTTGCCTGTTATTCCAGTTATCTTTTGGCTTCCTACTTTAGCATTCCAATCCCCCATGATGATAAGAACATCATTTTTTGGTGTTAGTTCTATAAGGTGCTGTAGTGCTTCATAGAACTGGTCAATTTCATCCTCTTCAGCACTGGTGGTTGGGGCATAGACCTGGACTACTGTGATATTGAATGGTTTGCCTTGGATTCGAACTGAGATCATTCTGTCATTTTGAGGATTGTATCCCAGTATTGCTTTTCCTACTCTTTTATTGACTATGAAGGCTACTCCATTTCTTCTTAAGGATTCTTGCCCACAGTAGTATACCTGATGGTCATCTGAATTAAATTCACCCATTCCTGTCCATTTTAGTTCGCTGATACCTAAGATGTCAATGTTCAGTCTTGTCATCTCTTGTTTGACCACGTCCAGTTTTCCTTGATTCATGGATCTTACATTCCAGGTTCCTATGGAGAAAAAATCTTTACAGCATCGGACTTTCCTTTCACCACCAGACATATCCACAGCTGAGCGTCCTTTCGGCTTTGGCCCAGTCGCTTCATTCTTTCTGGCGCTACTAGTACTAGCCCTCTGCTCTTCCCCAGTAGCATATTGGACGCCTTCCGACCTGAGGGGCTCATCTTCCAGCGTCATATCGTTTTGCCTTTTGGTACTGTCCATAGGGTTTTCATGGCAAAGATACTGGAGTGGTTTGCCATTTCCTTCTCCAGTGGATCACGTTTTGTCAGAACTCTCTGCTATGACCTTTCCGTCTTGGGTGGCCCTGCACGGCATAGCTCATAGCTTCATTGAATTACGCAAGCCCGTTCGCCACGACAAGGCAGTAATCCATGAAGGGATAAA
This sequence comes from Vipera berus, assembly GCF_964194415.1. Lineage (NCBI taxonomy): Eukaryota > Metazoa > Chordata > Lepidosauria > Squamata > Viperidae > Vipera > Vipera berus. Next base: position 100,899,279 of record NC_138207.1, on the reverse strand, counting down.
ATGCATAAAAAGATATAAAACACCAGAAGAGTCAATTAGTTTAAAAATGCACAATACAAATGATGAATAAAATTATGCACGAGCAGTTATGGCTAAGCCTAAGGCCGGTTATCTAGGTCATTTAGCCATTGGACAGCACTGCCCTCCAGATGAAGTAGTTCATGCAGGGGTCCAGGGACCCTTCTGAGGGGGCATTCCCTCACCATGTGATGTAAAGTTTGCCGGACGTTCCCAGCCCCCAGTTGTATTTCCAATATTGGCACCTGCCGCGGCTGGCTCAGATCGGGTTGAGTGCTGTCCAGTTTTCCCTTGGAAGATCAAAGCCGGAGGGGCATCGTATTGGATCACTGGGGGTGGAAGAAAATGCAGGCCACGGACATGTTTTGTCCAGCCAGAATGAAGGTGACTCTGCAATTATATTCTTCCAGCTGTTAGACTTTGTGCCTCCCCCGTAGCGGTCGCCAAATGGCAATTTTCCTTCGGGAGCCTGCTCTTCCACTGCAGACCTTCATTTCAACCGGACACATGATTTGTTGACGTCTAGATCCTGTCATTGCTCCACTTTCAAAATAACAAGTGACCTGCTCCGGAGCAGAGTGAACGAGCCAATCCTGGGTGTCAGGTTGTCAACCGACTACTTTAAATGACCATGGCTGATGAGGGCGTTTCGCTGGGCCCTAAAGATCTCGGAGCCCCGACGGAAGGCAGCCCCAGTGTTCAAGATTTAGAGCAGCTGCTGAATACTGGCAGCGCCTCCTGTCACCACAGTGATGAAGTTTGGCCTAATCTTTTCTTAGGAGATCAGTAAGTATGTTTGTCGGAGAGCGTGTCTGCCTACAGTATCTAAACAGCCCTTTTCCTATATAATTAAGGCAACCAAACAATTGCGTCCAAGGATTACTTAATGTGGAGAGGTGATTAAGTGCTGTAATACTGTAGCTATGAATAGTTATATCCCTGTCTGAGAAGCCAAGGCTAGTGGGTGGTACTGGAGCCTAATGTGTTATGAAATCATATTTTGAGCAGGTCAGTTAGATTAGCAATTGCCAAAAGACACCAGCTTCTTCCATGATACATGAAAGGTCTCCTCTGAGTCAAGCAATTGCACTTTGATTTTTGACCAAAAATTTGTCAGCACCTTTGTATGGAATGAAATTGGTGTTTTCACCCGGTGAGATATTTCCTATATAAAAGGCGAGTTGATTTAAATTTTAGGGGGAAGAAAGTCCTAAATACTTTTTCCTGACAATATCAATCTTTTCTTTAGCGTAACGGCGCATAGCAGATTCGACTTATGGAAAATGGGGATTAGCCACATTTTAAACGCAGCCCACGGCACTCTATATTGCCAAGAGTCGCATGACTTTTATGGTGCAACGATTGAATACCATGGTGTACCGGCTCACGATCTTCCCAGTTTTGATATAAGCCCGTATTTTTATTCTTCTGCGGAATTTATACACAAGGCTTTGACTACACCCGGAGGTATGGAAATCAGGATGGCTGGTATTAAGCTGTGACTGGGCATTCACTTGGACATTTGTTCAAGATTATATAAAAATAAATAAATCTGAATATCTGAAGTTAAGGAAGAAAGATCATCCCTTTGAGTTTTTATGAATCTTCCCTGCAACCTGTTTTGGTCAAGCGGCAGGGAAATCAGGAGAGTCAGGCACTTCAAATGTGTATAAAGATTTATTGCAAGCTTAAACTGTCTATAAGAATCTGGCCAAGTGACCATGAAGGGAATGTGTGAGAGTTAAGAAAGGAATTCAAGGTGGGCTGGACTGACATCTCTTGTGGGCATGCAGGGACTCGTGACTGATAACACGCTTGATGCCTCCCTCAGGCTCAGCCTGGTCATCTCCTACAGTTTCCTCCTTGACAATGCTTTCACGTCAAGTGGCCATGCTGCCACCAGGCTTCATGGCTTTAAGATGGCCTTGTCATCCTGGACCTCCAAGATCACAGTGAGCCTGTGAGAGCAGCCAGATCTTCTTCCCTCACTGAGGGGAATCCCACCACTCTCCATCCAGGCAAACCGCAGCATCTTGGATAGGCCCAGGTGACACCATTGTGAATGGATATTGAAGCAATTGCAACAGTCCAATGGGCAGGTGGTTGCGTGAATTAGCAAGTCCCCTGTGGCAGCCACTTTGTGATGGCATCCCTTCACATGCCCTCAAGATTAACAAACTTCCTTTGCTTTCTTTTGTGCTATTTTTTTAATCAAGTTTATTTTTATTTTTAATTTATTTATTAATTAAATTTATATGGAACATGACTGTGGGCGGTGTACAGCGTTCCTATAGAAAGAGTCAAATAGATGAGACAGTCCTTAGTTAAAACCATTGTATAATAATTATTAAACAGAATTAGAAATTATAAAAGCAGAGAGGAAGAGGAAGAATAGAGGGATGTTAATAATAAGGGACAGGGACGCGGTGGCTCAGTGGGTTAGGACGCTGAGCTTGTCGATCAGAAGGTCGGCAGTTTGGCGGGTCGAATCCCGAGTGCCGCGTAGCAGAGTGAGCGCCTGTTACCCGTCCCAGCTTCTGCCAACCTAGCAGTTCGAAAGCACGTAAAAATGCAAGTAGAAAAATAGGGACCACTACGGTGGGAAGGTAACAGCGTTCCGTGCGCCTTTGGCGTCTAGTCATGCCGGCCACATGACCACGGAGACGTCCTCGGACAAGCGCTGGCTCTTCGGCTTTGAAACGGAGATGAGCACCGGCCCCTAGAGTCGGAAACGACTAGCACGCACGTGCGGGGGAACCTTTACCTTTACCTTTAATAATAAGGGAGCCACCTCATGCGTTCACCCGTCTCCTGGGCTTCCCCAGGCTTACTATCCAGATCTTGAGGGACTTTCAGAAGCTCAGGATGATGAGGACAACATTATCTCTGGGGGGCGGGAGAAGATTCCACAATATGAGTGCCATGGAAGAAAAGGACCCCCAAAGGACCCCCATATGTAGCTCTGTAGGCGACGGGTCCTATAAGAAATCAATTCTAGTGAGACCTAGTGAGGTGGGAGAGAGAGACCCCACAAATAACTGATCCTGTGCATGGTAGGGCTTTAAAGGTCAATTCCAGCACCTTGAATTCAATTTAGAACAACTTTATGGCTGCTCTGCCCTGTTTGCACCACAGCGTTTTGCATCAGCTGAAGTTTCTGGACCCCAACGCCAATCTGTTGCTTTTATTTCCAGGCAAAATCTTTGTCCACTGTGCTTTTGGGATTAGTAGGTCTTCCTCTTTGGTGCTGGCGTACCTCATGATCTATCATCATTTCTCGTTGGTCAAAGCAATACAGACAGTGAAAGAACGTCGGTGGATCTTCCCTAATCGAGGTTTCCTGAAACAGTTAAGAAATCTGGACCTTCAGCTAAGAAAAAAATGAACAAAGAAAGAAGTGGAATATACATTTTTAAAAGAAGGAACATCTTGCAGACATTCTGTCAGTTGGCACAATATATACCAAAATTATTCTTTTAGCTGACTTGCAGATATTGCTTCTTGTCTGGTAAAATTTGCAATGTCTGCAGAATGTTGCATTTATTGAATTATTTATTGAATTATTGAGTCTGTCAATAAGGATATAAGGACAGTTTTTCCCCCATGCCGTCACTCTGCTTAACAACTAATTCCTACACCACTGTCAAAATACTAGTGAAGCTGTATTACTATGATACTATGATACTCCTCATCTTTGCTATTATCTTCTTATGACTATAACTTTGCTGCTTGTATCTTACAATTTATATTGGTTTTTGTGGGGGTTTTTGTACCCTGGTATGATTTATGTTGTTTGCTTAGCTAGTACTATCACTGTTGCATCTTATGATTTATGATGATGAAGTGTTGTATTTCACGATTTATGATGAATGTATTTTCATGTTGTATATGATCATGATTATCACTATTACTTGTATGTACACTGAGAGCTTATGCACCGGAAACAAATTCCTTGTGTGTCCAACCACCCTTGGCCAATAGAGAATTCTATTCTATTCTATTCTATTCTATTCTATTCTATTCTATTCTATTCTATTCTATTCTATTCTATTCTATTCTATTCTATTCTATTCTATTCTATTCTAATTCTTATTCCTATTCCTATTCCTATTCCTATTCTATTCTATTCTATTCTATTCTATTCTATTCTATTCTATTCTATTCTATTCTATTCTATTCTATTTCTCATATTCTATTCTATTCTATTCTATTCTATTCTATTCTATTCTATTCTATTCTATTTCTCATATTCTATTCTATTCTATTCTATTCTATTCTATTCTATTCTATTCTATTCTATTCTATTCTATTCTATTCTATTCTATTCTATTCTATTCTGTTCTGTTCTGTTCTGTTCTGTTCTATATTCCAATATCTATTCTATTCTATTCTATTCTATTCTATTCTATTCTATTCTATTCTATTCTATTCTATTCTATTCTATTCTATTCTATTCTATTCTATTCTATTCTATTCTATTCTATTCTATTCTATTCTTATTCCTATTCCTATTCCTATTCCTATTCCTATTCCTATTCTATTCTATTCTATTCTATTCTATTCTATTCTATTCTATTCTATTCTATTCTATTCTATTCTATTCTATTCTATTCTATTTTGTATGTTAGTCCACAGGGAACTGATGTGGACTAATGGAAGACTTAAGAAAAACAGAAAAAAAGAGCGTAAGAAAGAACGAACGAAAGAAAGAAAGAAAGAAAGAAAGAAAGAAAGAAAGAAAGAAAGAAAGAAAGGATAGATCATTTATTTTCCCTGTCGCTGCGTGCTCGCTACTTCCAAGGACTTCATTCAATATATTTGGAATTGCTGTTTAAACCAAGAGACAACAAGCAGTTTAATACTCCGTGCTCTGTTTTGTGTAAAAGCAGTTATTTAGAATTCAAGTTTCCTTGACCCAAAAATCATTTGACACATGTGGATAAGGCTGGGCATTTTAAATATCTGCTGTCACGGCAAAACCAAATAGATTTGATTGTAAAAAGTATCGTTGCTGGAATGGCATTTTACACGCCTGTAGTCAGCCGTTGCTGATGTCCTGGCACTGAAAGTGGGTTTTAATCTACATGTAGAAATGCTGACACCGAAATTCTTTTTCCTTCACCAAGAATGGGGTGGTTCCACAAGTAAGGGCTCACTATCTAGCCTTTATGTTGCAATGCAGATAGAAGAGACTGCTGGCAGAGAAAAATTCAAGGTTGACTCAGCCTTCCATCCTTCCGAGGTAGGTAAAATGAGGACCCAGATTGTTGGGGGCAATAAGCTGACTTTGTAATAATGCCGCTTGGGGGGGCGAAAGCCCTAATAAGCAGGCATATACATAGAATGAACGCTATTGCTAAGCACATTGGTTTGTGCTTAAATTGTAAGCCGCCCTGAGTCTTCGGAGAAGGGCGGGATATAAATGGGATTAAAATAAAATTAAAATTAAAAAAATTAAAAAAAATTCCTTGTGCGTCCAGCCACACTTGGCCAATAAAAAATTCTATTTTGGTTTTTTTATTTCATTTTTTATTTTAATTCCATTTATATCCTGCCCTTCTCCGAAGACTCAGGGCGGCTTACAAGCTTAGCAGTAGCCTTCATTCTATGTATATGCCTGCTTATTAGGGCTTTCACACACACCCCAAGCGGCATTATTACAAAGTCAGCTTAATTGCCCCCAACAATCTGGGTCCTCATTTTACCTACCTCGGAAGGATGGAAGGCTGAGTCAACCTTGAGCCTGGTGGGACTCGAACCTGCACTAATTGCAGGCAGCTGGCGTTACTTAAGGAGGCCTTAGCCCACTGCTCCACCAAGGCTATTGGTTAAGCCCAATAGTTAATCCCCAGGGGAATAAAGTAATCATAGGTGGCTTATCAGGGTAGTTTTTAATCAAATAACATAATGCATTGTGGGAAAGGTCAAAAGTGGTGCCACCATGTAGAAGGGGCGCAAAAGAAATCATGAGTTATGAATCTGGCAAGACGGGAAAAGTATCTTTTGATTGATTTTCTGGATGCTCTAGGAAGTGACTGTGAGGTTTAATAGCAGCAGTTCTTTCTTGTGACTCAAGAGCTTAGACCACGGGTGTCCAGCCTCGGCAACTTTAAGACCTGTGGACTTCAACTCCCAGAATTCCCCAGCCAGTCATGCTGGCTTGGGGAATTTGCTGGCTGGGGAATTCTGGGAGCTGAAGTCCACAAATCTTCAAGTTGCCAAGATTGGACACCCCTAGTTTACACTTTTAATGGTAGAGAAAAATATGGATTATTTCTTCCTCATATTGCTGTTTGCTTCATTGTCCACCCAGAAGGCTGGGGAGGAGGTTATTATTTAATTCTTCATCTTGTTAAATCTTGCCTTCAACTGTAGAAGACTTTTGCTTCTGAGCTCTTACAGTTGCAGTCCAACTGAACTTATATTTATCTTTTACACTGTAATGCATGTTCATTTATCTACATTTTTATTTCAAATATTTTTCAGCCGGTCCCAAGCAGACTACAAAAAAAAGAGCTTTAGTCACGTGGCCTTGGCTTAATTTACCCTTTCTGTGCCCACTCCTGCTGACCCATCTGCTTGTTATTACACTTGTGTTGGAATCAGTGTTAATTTCCCCATTTTTCCCAAAATTCCCAGCTATTTCACTCTTATTCAGTGAAGCAACTACTCATCCCGAGGGTAGCCCCTCTTGAATAAATAAATAAGAGTTATACCATCCTGGACAACAATAATAAAATTCAAAGGAAATAGCTTTGTTGCATTGCTGCTGGACCTCAAGGAAGGAAGGAAGGAAGGAAGGAAGGAAGGAAGGAAGGAAGGAAGGAAGGAAGGAAGGAAGGAAGGAAGGAAGGAAGGAAGGAAGGAAGGAGGGAGGGAGGGAGGGAGGGAGGGAGGGAGGGAGGAGGGAGGGAGGGAGGGAGGGAGGGAGGGGGGAGGGAGGGAGGGAGGAAGGAAGGAAGGAAGGAAGGAAGGAAGGAAGGAGGGAGGGAGGAGGGAGGGAGGGAGGGAGGGGGGAGGGAGGGAGGGAGGAAGGAAGGAGGGAGGGAGGGAGGGAGGGAGGAAGGAAGGAGGGAGGGAGGGAGGGAGGAAGGAAGGAAGGAGGGAGGGAGGGAGGGAGGGAGGAAGGAAGGAAGGAGGGAGGGAGGGAGGGAGGGAGTTAGGAAGGAAGGAAGGAAGGAGGGAGGAAGGAAGGAAGGAGGGAGGGAGGAAGGAAGGAAGGAGGGAGGGAGGGAGGGAGGGAGGGAGGGAGGGAGGAAGGAAGGAAGGAAGGAAGGAAGGAAGGAAGGAAGGAAGGAAGGAAAGATTCCAGCCACAGATTTGACCTAATTCCACCCCTGGCCCTAGGTTTTTCTAGAAAATGATCCATAATATCAAAGAATATGCTGCTATTCATTCTTTTATCTCTAACATATTTTTTTTAATTAAAAAGGAAAAAAGATGGAATAAATAGTGAGAAAGGACAAAAATTACAAGTGGGAAATAAGGCTTTTTGGTTCCTTGCCAATAAATAAATAAATAAGTGTGAGTCAGAGCAATGGCACGTAAAACGCCTTACGTGGAAAACAGTCCCAGGCCACCTCATCCATCCACTATGGCTTATTGCACTACACTTTCCTCTTCCCCCCTCACACTTGGACAACTAATTCTGTCCAAGAAAAATAAATCACAAGAGGAGAAATAATGCAGTCTTTCTGGTTTGTATGTTGAATCATTTGCTATTGCGTCTTCTGTGCCAGATAAATCAAGACATTTTAAGGTGTGCACCTGCTTCCCACTGTCAGATGTCAAAAAGTAACTGGCACACACAGCAAGGTCTTGCAGTGATAGGATATCCACAAACTGTGCTACAATCATTTGCTTCTGAGGACAACCCTAACCCTTTGCAAATGGACACCCTCAAATCCAACATAGCCTCCGTGAAAGAACTGGAGTGCCGTATAGACAGCTGTTGGCTGGAATTAAATGCTCTGGATGAAGTGTGGCCCAATATTTATATAGGTAACATGTAAGTATTATCTGGAAGGAAAGCATTGATTAAATGGGCTGAACGGTATTTACAGAGAAAACTGTTTTGCAATGCAAACATATTCAGTGCCTGAAGAAAACCTGTTGTTGAAGGATAAATGCATACTCCTTAAAAGACCATTGTTTAGCTCTCTTTCAGAAGGCTGGGAAGTTGGAATTAGCTTTCAATAAAAAGCAAAATAATAATAATAATAAAATATATCTATTTAGACTACTAGTACTAATACACAGCCAAGGAAAGGAAATCAGCACAGACAATAATTTCCTATCAGTTGCAATTGTCTCTAAAATACATCACAGGATTCAATTGAACATGTTCTTTCCATTGCATGTTCTGTATGTTATATACTTGTCCGAGGCGTGTTCTCAAATTGCATTTCTGCCTTGGACTCAGATTTCTTTTATCTGACATCGTCTTGTTGCAATTCTTCCTTTTGTTCCTCAAAATTATTCCTACTGCCCATTACTGGACTCAATAGTTGAGTCCACCTGGAAGTATGCAACCTGAAGTGTGGGGAGGTTAAACTGTAAAAAAACATTAAAAATGAAAAAGAAAAATATGTATCTTCTTTGCTTGTGAAGCTCAAAAAGGAAATAGATCTCCACGGAGGGGTTTTTGAATGCAGGAAACAGAAGCTGTAATCTTTTTTTTTATAATATTTTATTAATTTTCTAATTTTGCAATTAATCATTTAAAAAGCAACGTGGTGACTGGGTAATCAATAATTCAATAACATACATAAAACTTTAGCACAACTCTCAAGTTACAACATCAGATATTTCCTCTCTTTTTCCCTTAATGTCTGCTATCTCAAACTGAGCTGATATAGTTCTTATTTTAAATGGCATCGGTGGGTTTTTTTCAGAAGGCAACTGGACTTCCTTGTTTTTCTTTGAAGACCTTTTGCTTCTCATCCAAGGAGCTTCTTCCGGTCTGGCTGGCTGGTGGGGAATGGAAAGGATTTATACTCCTTGCAGACAGCTGGTCATTTGCCTTCTCTTAGAGAGTCCTTGAGACCACTTGGAGGCTTATCTGTGTCCTCAGGTAATACCCTACTCAGGTGACCCTGAGGACACAGGTAAACTTCCAGATGACCACAACACCTCTCTAAAAACATGCAAACAACCAGCCGTCTGCAAGGAGTATAAATCTTTCCATTCCCTACCATTCACCCAGAACTGAAGAAGCTTCTTGGATGAGAAGCAAAACGTCTTCAAAGAGAAACAAGAAAGTCCAGTTGCCTCCTGAAAAAAAGCACCTTCGGGATCTACGAGGCTTTGTTTCACTCAGCTAAAGGTCATGGGAAGGAGAGTTTTAGCAGTATAAAGACTGTGAAAGATTTAAAGTATTAGTGAGGCGTACAAAGGGGATGAGTGGTCCTGAAGGTGGGACAAACCATTATTTGAATTTGATAAGAAGACATCTTATTATGAAAACAAAAAGTAGCATGGAAGGAAAGTAAAAAAGTGAAAGAAATTAGAATGAAAATAGAATGACTGTTGGAAGAGAAACTCTAGAAGATAGGCTGTGTGTTAAAAGGTAGGTTAATTTCCCAACAACATGAATGGAAGAACAGAGCTGGGAAAGAGGTTGTGGAAAATACTTACAGGAGAGTGAGTGAAAAGAAATAAGGTAAAAGTAAAGGTTCCCCCACCCATGCGTGCCAGTCGTTTCCGACTCTAGGGGCTGGTGCTCATCTCCGTTTCAAAGCCGAAGAGCCAGCGCTTGTCCGAGGACGTCTCCGTGGTCATGTGGCCGGCATGACTAGACGCCAAAGGCGCACGGAACGCTGTTACCTTCCCACCGGAGTGGTCCTTATTTTTCTACTTGCATTTTTTACATGCTTTCGAACTGCTAGGTTGGCAGAAGCTGGGATGAGTAACAGGCGCTCACTCTGTTACGCGGCACTCGGGATTCCACCCGCCAAACTGCCGACCTTCTGATCGACAAGCTCAGCGTCCTAACCCACTGAGCCACCACATATATATATATATATATATATATATATATATATATATATATATATATATATATATATATATATATATATATATATATATATATATATGTGTGTGTGTGTGTGTGTGTGTGTGTGTGTGTGTGTGTATGTATATGTAAATGTATATGTAAATGTATATGTAAATGTATATGTATATGTAAATGTATATGTATATGTAAAGGTTCCCCCGCACGTGCGTGCCAGTCGTTTCCGACTCTAGGGGCCGGTGCTCATCTCCGTTTCAAAGCCGAAGAGCCAGCGCTTGTCTGAGGACGTCTCCGTGGTCATGTGGCCGGCGTGACTAGACGCCAAAGGCGCACGGAACGCTGTTACCTTCCCACCGGAGTGGTCCCTATTTTTCTACTTGCATTTTTACGTGCTTTCAAACTGCTAGGTTGGCAGAAGCTGGGATGAGTAACAGGCGCTCACTCTGTTACGCGGCACTCGGGATTCCACCCGCCAAACTGCCGACCTTCTGATCGACAAGCTCAGCATCCTAACCCACTGAGCCACCACATATATATATATATATATATATATATATATATATATATATATATATATATATATATATATATATATATATATATATATATATATATATATATATATATATATATATATATATATATATGTGTGTGTGTGTGTGTGTGTGTGTGTATGTATATGTAAATGTATATGTAAATGTATATGTAAATGTAAATGTATATGTAAATGTAAATGTATATGTATATGTAAAGGTTCCCCCGCACGTGCGTGCCAGTCGTTTCCGACTCTAGGGGCCGGTGCTCATCTCCGTTTCAAAGCCGAAGAACCAGCGCTTGTCTGAGGACGTCTCCGTGGTCACGTGGCCGGCATGACTAGATGCCAAAGGCGCACGGAACGCTGTTACCTTCCCACCGGAGTGGTCCCTATTTTTCTACTTGCATTTTTTACATGCTTTCGAACTGCTAGGTTGGCAGAAGCTGGGATGAGTAACAGGCGCTCACTCTGTTACGCGGCACTCGGGATTCGACCCGCCAAACTGCCGACCTTCTGATCGACAAGCTCAGCGTCCTAACCCACTGAGCCACCGCGTCCCTGAAAAGAAATACAGAGCACCAAAATTACGTTAATGGGAGGTATGAGAAAGAAAGGGGGGGGATGCATGGAAGAGAATGATCTCTAAAACAAAATTAGAGTGAAGGAAATATATAACGTCTACAGAAAAAAACCAAGTCAAAAAGAGGAAGAAAAAGTTAAAATTAAAGGGAAGCTGATATAATGCCCCAATACAAAAGGAACAGTAACAACTGTGAATGCAAAACACGGGATGGGGAAGTTTCTAAAGCATTCCTTGGAAGTTCTGACTGAGAAGGCACCCAAGGTGACTATGATTAAAGTTGGCAAGTACGTTTCAGCTTTATCCTGGGCAGGGAAGGAGCAAATCTGATTTTGGCTTTTCACTACGTCATTGAGAAATAGATGGGTACGATATAACTTTTGGGGAGAATGTAAAGACAGCATGAGATAAAGTGAATTATGGAATGTTTTATGCAAATACAGTTTTGAAGGCTGATCACTCAATATGCAAACGAGGGGTACAAGACTGAAGTACAGCTGCACAAACTCTTTGTGAATGGTCCAGCAGTGATAAAGAGTGCTCCCCTTTGCGAACTGTATATTGTGTGATGCAACAGGGAATGTTTAGCCTACCAAACACCAAAATAAGTATGTCTGACAGAGAAAATGGAACGAACCATTGCAATTTTTATACGGTATGAACTGCAAAAATGAACATAGAGCAAAGGAGTGAATTTATGAATCCTGTACAGTAATTAATACATTTACTGAAGACGGAGAAATTTAAAGGCATGCAAAATACAATGCAAAGATTGTTAATGCTATCTGGTCCATTGGAAGGAACAAATGTTTGTCGAAAGAAGGAAAAATGGACCTGTATAAAAGTCAGATTTTGGCCCGTGTTGACGTGTGAAGTGAATATCAGATATGCCAGGAAAAATATAGAAAGTATAAATATAAAAGCATCTTGAATAAAGGGGGAATTGGAGGATGATTTGGCATTCACAGTATATTCCTCTCTGACGTTGTCCTCCCAATTTGCCTACCTGTGTCTGTGCAGGGTCGCAGCACACAACAAGGAGGAGCTGTGTCAACGTGGGATCACCCACGTACTGAACGCAGCACACAATGCCTGGGGGAGCAAAGGGAACCAGACCTTCTGTTCTGAACCAGCCTGCTACCGGCCTTGCAATAAGGCAAACCCCTGTTCAAACAGTAGAGACTGGAGAGCGTCTAAGGCTGGAAAGCGTCTGCCAAGATTTATTACTCAAATAACAGAACAAGAAACAAAAACACTGGAACTTGAATCCTCAAACGGAAGGGTTGCTTTCAGCAACCAGCCCTTCCCCAAACACTCCTTTTATTTAGAGTTCAGGGCGTGGCCTCCCTGTGCCTCCTCCCGAGGAGTCCCACAGCCTTTCTCTGTTTGGTCCTGCTCGACTGCCTCCTGCGTCGGGCGTCCTTGAACAGGGCCAGCTGTGGGTCATCATCCTCCGCACTATCGGGCTCACGCAGCTGAGAAGAGGGCCCCGGCTGGGGGCTCTGCGAAGCCTCCAAGCCATCATCAGCCGGTTCGTCTTCCACACACTCCTCCTCCCCCTCATCTGAGTCATCCGAGACATCCGAGCCGGCTGCTGGACCCACAGGCTGGCCCTGAGTCACAACACCTTCTATGGAGCAGAATTCTCTTACTATGGCATAGCAGCAGAAGACTCCGTGGATTTTGACCTGAGCGGCTATTTTCATCCGGCCTCAGAATACATCCACCAAGCATTAAGAGCCCCAAAAGGTGAGTCCCCATCTTTACAGCGGTGTTTCTCAAGCTTGGCAGCTTGAAGACGGGTGGACGTCACCTCCAGAATTCCCCAGCCAGCGTAGCAAGGTTGAGAAATGGTGCTTTACAGAAACACCCAAGACTCAAGTCGTTATTTCATGTAGAAATCTTAAGCCACATCCAGAGTTTGAAGCAATAATACTTGCACCACGTTATCGTCGAGACTCTAAAAAGGGTACAGAGAAGAGCAACAAAGATGATTAGGGGGCTGGAGGCTAAAACATATAGGGAACGGTTGCTGGAATTGGGTATGTGTAGTTTAATGAAGAGAAGGGTGAGGGGTGACATGATAGCAGTGTTCCAATATCTCAGGCGCTACCACAAAGAAGAGGGAGTCAAGCTATTCTCCAAAGCACCTAAAAGCAGGACAAGAAGCAACGGATGGAAACTCATCAAGGAGAGAAGCAACCTGGAACTAAGGAGGAATTTTCTGACAGTTAGAACAATTAACCAGTGGAACAACCTGCCTCCAGAGGTGGTGAATGCTCCAACACTGGAGGTTTTTAAGAAGAGAGTGGACAACCATTTGTCTGAAGTGGTATAGGGTGTTCTGCCTGAGCAGGGGGTTGGACTAGATGACCTCCAAGGTCCCTTCCAACTTTATTTATTATTATTATTATTATTATTATTATTATTATTATTATTATTATTATTATTATTATTATTATTATTATTATTATTATTATTATTAATTATCTCTGTAACTCCAGAAACCTATTGTCCACATAAAGCTCCTTCTCAGCACTGAAATTTTTGATTAGTGGACTGAGATTCTGTACCAGGAAAGAGCCAAGCAACCGAACAAAAATGGTTTCAGAGATGGTGTTATTAGCCATGTCAGATGGAAACGTCGGTATCTAATGAAGCCTAACACAATAGAATAACAAAACGACAGAAGGGACTTTGGAGGTCTTCCAGTCCAAACCCCTGCTCAGGAAGGAGACCCTAGACCATTTCAGACAAATGGTTGCCTAATCTCTTCTTAAAAACCTGCAGTGATGCACCACCCACAACTTCTGAAGGCAGTTTCTGTTCCTCTGCTTAATTGTCCTCCCTGTCAGGAAGTTTCTCCTTAGTTTGAGGCTGCTTCTCTCCTTGGTTAGTTTCCATCCGTTGTTTCTTGTCTTGCCTTCTGGTTCTTTGGAGAATAGCTTGACTCCCTTTTCTTTGGGGCAGCCCCTCAGATATTGGAAGACTGCGATCATGTCTCCCCTAGTCCTTCTCTTCATTAAACTAGACATAATCCCCAAATCCTGCAACTATTCTTCATATATTTTAACCTCCAGTCCCCTAATCGTCTTTAAAAAAGTGCCTTTTTTCACGAGGCAACTGGACTTTCTTGTTTTTCTTTGAAGACATTTTGCTTCTCATCCCAGAAGCACTTCATCGATGCTCTTCAGCAGCTTTTTAAGACCTCATGGAGAGAGCAAGCAAAAGAGGGTGGAAAATAATGTGCTTGGTCTTATCGCTACTTAAGTCTTCTTTCTTTAGAGCACACACACCAATATATTCTTGTCTGGAAAGGTTTGTTTTCCACTTTTCCTTCCTGGAGAGCTCCTTGTTGTCATTCAGAAGACGTGTGCGCGCGCGCACACACACACACACACACACACACACACAGGTTTGGAAAGCTAATAGGTTAAAAGCCAGCCATTCCCACTTGACAAGAGTTAAGTAAACATGTTGTGCTGGTAGCAACATCCTGAGGATCGCCACTCCACCTCTTGAGCCGCAACGCCTGCCTTCCGATTGCATTTGCTGGTTGGAGAAGGTGTGAGCAGGTTCCTGATTTCTAGCCAGAATTAAAAGCGATTGTGCCTGCTCCAACCTGTCAACTTCAGGCATCTCCTTTTGGAGGGAAGGGATTCAGCCGGGCAGGGATGATGTCAATAACAGCCATTCCGCTTCTTTCGCCCCCCCCCCCCGTTCCTCCCTCCCTCGAGGGCACATCTGGAGTCATCTGGATTCACATCCCAAAGATGCTTTTTTTCAAAGGGCCACTGGACTTCCTTTGTTGCTTTCCTTGAAGACATTTCGCTTCTCAGCCAAGAAGCTTCTTCAATTCTGAACAGCTGAGAACTGAAGAAGCTCCTCGGATGAGAAGCGAAATGTCTTCAAGGAATTAATAAACAAAGAAAGTCCAGTTGCCTTTTTTTGGGGGGGGGGAAGGGAAAGCACCTTTGGGACAACCATGAGCTGGATGACTGAGAATCTCCATGAACCTGTGGATTCATAATCTTTTCACCTGTGGAGAAAAGAGGTGATGAGAGCATGGAGGAGGAGGAGGAGGAGGAGGAGGAGGAGAGAGCATTAAGGAGGAGGGAGGTTTGTGCAAAATAGAATACAAAAATACAAAATAGAATACAAAAAAGGAGGAAGAGGAGGAGGAGGAGGAGGAGGAGGAGGAAGGGAGGAGGAGGAGGGAGGAGGAGGTGGTTTGTGCAAAATAGAATACAAAAAATAATATAACCCCAAACACCCAATACGAATATTGCTTTGCCATTTTAAAAAAAAACCCTGTACTGTACAGCATTTCTGAAGCAACCTGGTTTAATGTGGGATCCAACAGAACCCATTGCCGTAGCCCAGCCACCCAGATCCTTTTTTTCCTACTAAGCACCAGCTGAAATACTGAGCGTTCTTTGCTGGCTGCTCCTTCTCCACAGATGACCTTTTCTTTCCTTTTTTTTTGGCAGCAGTGCACAAATCCCCCATGTCAGGCTGCATTAAAGTCACCAAATCATGAAAACCAGAAAATCCTGAAGCCAACTTAAGTAGGCCAAGGGCAACGAACAGGGGGACAAAAATCTCTGATAACCCAAGATATCCTAGGACACAATTGCTGACAGAATTTGCTGGGAAGTCACTGACAAAGTAACTTCTAACCAGTTCCAGCTCGATCAGTGGATGTCACAGTGGCTGCATTGAGACACTTTCCAAGTGCCAGGCCCGCCAATGTCTTTACAGAACACCAAATAACAGACTTGGAAGGGGCCTTGGAGGTCTTCTAGTCCAAACCCTGCTCAAGCAAGAGACCCCGATACCATTCCAGACAAATGGCTGTCCAGTCTCTTCTTAAAAGCTTCCAGTGTTGGAGCACCCACAACTTCCTGAGGCAAGCAGTTCCACAGGTTAATTGTTCTCATCGACAGGAAAGTTCTCTTTAATTGTAGATTGGATCTCTCTTTGATAAACTTCCAGCTGTTACTTCTTGTCCTGCCATCACATGCAGAATAGGTCGATCCCCTCTTCCCTGTGGCAGCCCCTCAAATATTAGAAAATTAATGTCACCCCTAGTCCTTTTCTTCACTAGACTAGACATATTCAGTCCCCAAAGCCTTCCATCGTACTCTTTAGCTTCTAGTCACCTAATAATCTTTGTTGTCTAGAATGGGAAATTCTGGACCCTCTCTTCTTCCCAAGATTAATTATGGTCTGCTTCTGCTCAATCTCTCCTTTTCCACACCATTCCAGAGTTGGGAGGTGGCCGTAAAAGTTTAACGAGGAAACCCTAAATCTCTGAACTTTAACAGAATAGGAAACTTTCCCATTATTTGAGCACTTATTTTAATAGGTAAAGAATTGCAGCTGTCAATCAGAAAGCACCTTAGATGATTATAAGAACTGTACGAGCAATTTATTTATTTATTTTAATTCCATTTATATCCCGCCCTTCTCCGAAGACTCAGGGCGGCTTACAAGCTTAGCAGTAGCCTTCATTCTATGTATATGCCTGCTTATTAGGGCTTTCACACACACCCCCAAGCGGCATTATTACAAAGTCAGCTTATTTGCCCCCAACAATCTGGGTCCTCATTTTACCTACCTCGGAAGGATGGAAGGCTGAGTCAACCTTGAGCCTGGTGGGACTCGAACCTGCACTAATTGCAGGCAGCTGGTGTTACTTAAGGAGGCATTAGCCCACTGCTCCACCAAGGCTCTTGCATTGATTAATTCATTGATTTTTCTGCCAGTCCACTTAAATTGGGGGCAGCGTTCTCCTTGATTAAAACTAATTGCACCCCCCAAAAAAACTGTGCATAAAATAAAATAGTAAACAAATCTTCAAAACATTTTGACAAGTATCGCTAAGTTTTTCTCTTGCCTGTTATAGGTTGGGCTACATGATTTCTGTAGTTTTTCTGCTGCCATGTTCTCTGCCTGCCACACCCAGGCGGCACCAGCTTTGCAATGACCTCAGAAGCAGAGATACTTTGCATGCGGTTCAAAGTCTGGCACATGTGAAACTGAGAAAATTTGGGTGGGGACAGCTCAGAAGGCAGCATTTGACTCAGAGTGCAACCACAGGAAACAGAAGTCCTAGAAAACAGCAGGTCAAAAGCCACAGAGATGGGAGTAAGTTAGATAATATAGGTATAATATAAGTTAGAGAGGAGGAGGAGGAGGAGGAGGAGGAGGAGGAGGAGGAGGAGGAGGAGAAGAAGAAGAAGAAGAAGAAGAAGAAGAAGAAGAAGAAGAAGAAGAAGAAGAAGAAGAAGAAGAAGAAATCTGTATTATTATTCTATTAAAGATCTTTTAAAAAAAACCTAACCTACTTTTTAAAAAATTATATAGTAATTTTGTATTTAGACATTTCAGCCATTGGTTTATTGGTCATATTAACTAGTAAAAATCCACTCAACAAAGCAAATAAATCAAAATTATCCCCTAACAAGAATAACTATAGGCAACTCTTTGTGGGTGAAGCTTACACATAATGTAGCAGAGTTTGCTACTTTTAGAGAAATAAATTTAACTTGATTAACAGGTAACACAAATTTATCAGAGTGTCCCAGAAATTTAAACATCTCCAAAGAAATGATGATATAGGCAAACATGGACCCATAGGGAATAAAACAGCAATAGACAGAAAAAAGTAGGCAATTAAAAAAAAAACACCCTTAATCCATAACTTCAGCTGACAGTTGGGTGTGAATTTAATTCTAACTACAAATAAGATGGATTTAAAAGTATACAGACATTAGCCCTCCCTTTATGTATTATTTTGAGAAAATGTACTTGGTTTTTTAATTGTTAATAAAATTATTTTTAAAAATCTACCAAAGATGTTTAAGAGGAGGTGTAATGGTTTCCTTCACCAGCAGAGGGAAGTATAAATCCAGTTTATGAAACTACATTTGGCTGCATCTTTTTGCGGGAGGTTAGAGACAAGAGTCAACATCCCAAGTAAAAATGGGATGTTTTTTTCAAAGATGTTTATAAAAACTGGGCAATTAATTCCTGTGAGGTTTTTTTTTTTCTGAACAGTACTCAGCATATCCTGAAAACTGCCTGCAGTTAAGTGGAATACAGTGCATAAAACTTGCTGCTCTTCTTGAGTTTCACCCAACAAATTGTTGGTAATTCATCTCTTCTTTTTCCTCCCAGAGAGCTGCTTACAAAAATGTAAAGCAGGATCAGGCCTGATTAATGATTTGATGGGGAATCCCAGAAACCCCCAAGGCTGCCGCAGAGTCAACATAGGAAACGGAAAAACATCTCAGAAGAAGGCAGGGCCAAGCTCCACAGCGGAGTCACCAAGAGTCCCGCTCAATGGAGATTTTATCTCTGTCTCTACCCTGCCCACCCCAGCTGTTATTTGTGACACTTCCCTAATAAATTGTTCTGAACTTCTCAAATTACCCCTGCATTTTGGTGCATGTTTAATTTTGTTCTATTAAATATATGTACGTGTTGTTCTTATGGACCAACCTAGACTGTGTGAAAGAGCTTGTTACAGTAGTCACCGTATATGGGGGTTGCTGGAAGTTATGCTTATTGTTGTGCGAATTAATGTTGCAGGATCCAATCTGGGTCAGTCACTGGGACCAGAGGTATAGCCTTCCGAGCTTTCAGACCTGTGCTGGAGACCATCCTCAGAGAACCTCTCTCTACTAGAATGTGGCGGGAGAGAACATTTTGTTGAGAGAGAAGATCTGGAGTTCAAAAGCTCAGAAGACCAAAGCCTCCATTCCCACTGATGGACCCAGATCGGATCTTGGAACATGATCCTGGGACATGTAGATTCACCTTCATTCATGATTTAATAATATTATGATGGGTTCTCATACATTTGGCCAGATGTTTAGACTGAATCTGGCCTTTTTATCCATCTACCGCAGGGCTCTTCAAACTTGGCCCTTTTATGACTTGTGGACTTCAACTCCCAGAATTCCTCAGCCAGGCACACGTGCCTGGCTGAGGAATTCTGGGAGTTGAAGTCCACAAGTCATAAAAGGGCCAAGTTTGAAGACCGCTTTTGTACTGAGTCCTTCCCAAGGATTCACGATAGGCAGATGTTGTTCTTGGATGGTATTAAAATCTCAACGCAGGATTTACGCTGTTCCAAGTCAAGCTGCCTTTTTGCAATTGACCGACGGTGAATTTGTCAATGCCAAAGGTGTTCAAGAGACGCTCCAGATGTCTTTGGGAGTGCAGTCAAGGCACTTGTTACTATTGGTGCTACCTTTGCTTTCCTTTGCCAGAGCTGTTTTACTTCTTTTTTCGCAGGTGTTTGCATTTTGTGATTTTTCTCCAGTTCTTTCTCTACTCTTCTGCTGTCTCCACACTTTTCTGGTCTTATTTCTTCCTTCCTTTTTTTTTTCTGGGGCCGGTGTCTCTCACCAGCAGACTTTGTTGGGGATGCAATAAAGGCTATGTCCTGTGATGGGTGAAGGAGGCAAGCCCGCCCCCCCCCCCCGTCCTCCCAAAAAAGATCCTCTGGTCTTGTAGGAGTCATCCTCAAGGGCACCCATGCAGGTGTGGGTCAAAAAGTCAGGTTTGAGCTGTGGCTGTGTAACCCAAGCCCCAGCTCTGTTTTACAGGCGTCAGGCCCCAAGAGGCACTTTGATCGCCTGGCTGCAGCCACCCCTTGAATGTTGTGGACCACACCTCCCTGGAGACTCCGGATCCCCATATTATTTTCAACTGGAGACCCTCATCAGTCACCTGCATTTGGATTGTTGTTGTGTGCCACGCAGCCCAGAGTCCCACGGGGAGGGGGGTTGATGGGGGCTGCTCTGTCTAGATTTGATTAGTAAATATGATCACAGTCTTAGGCTAATATGTGGTAGACAAAGGAATGCAAAGTATCGCAGCAAGACAAAAGCCGCCTTCTCTTTCAAACACTCTCGCCTTTGTTCCGGGGGGGGAGGAATCGCATGACAGGCTCCCCCCATTTGCTTTCTCCCCGCTTGAGAACTCGCAGTTCCTGGAACCGTCCCTTCCACACCCCCACGTGGGAACGTGACACCCGAAGCTCTCTGGAAGGTCATCCAGAGCTGAGGCTATTTCAGATGCTGGGCGGGCCCAGCTGCCTTTCTCCCTGAAATACTTGGAAGTCCGCTATCGGGGTGGGGGTGGGGGGGGACACAGACCACGGTTTATAATTAATGCCATTAAAAATAGCCGTTGAATCAACCACATGCAGCTAACAGGGCAGGGAAGCTGTTGTGTAACCAGCAAGCCAGCAGGAAACGCCAGAAGGATGTCATGATCTAAAACCGTCCCAGGCAGCCGGAGACGCTGGACACCCCAAAAGGCAAGTACTTTCGAGCTTGTTGACAAACTGATATCTGCCGAAGACGGGTGGACGCACGGGGTAGAGTGGTGTCTTTCCCCCCAACAGCTGAACGACAACTGCAAGGGCATGCTGTCTTTTTCTGCCTATCGGCTGGCTCGCTTCCCGCCACTTCCTGGTCAGCCAGGCGTCCTTGGTCACGGGGCTGATGTAGGTGTATCTGAACAGGTGGGCAGAGAATCTTAAAAATGCCATCTAAGAACGGAGGAAGATCGAGAGGAGCTTAAGGACACGTGTTTAAGTCGGGCTCTCCTGACACACTTCCAGGAGCTGGGTGGTAGCTTTGCATCTCCAGGCCCATCTAGGGAGAAAGTTGGATGCCTTTCCAGCTCTGGGCTGCTCTGATGCCTTTGGTCGTCCAGGCAGAAGCCTTCCCATCGTTCATGTTGTAGGATGACAACCTTTTCAGGGACAGGAGAGGGAGAATCACGTTAGGTCCATCCACAGGAGGTCTCTGCACCTTGCCAGAATCTGTTCCTGACCTCTCTGATGATATTACTCGTCTCCGACGGCTGGATCTATTTACTCCCAGCTCAGCAATGATGTAGTAGAGTCCAGAGTACACAAGCATTTTCTCTGGAACAGAGTGGGACAGGCTGACCGTTTGCGGGGACTCCTGTTGTGTCTCATTTGCTGGGGGGGGGGGAGAGGCCACCTAGGCAGGTCCCTTTTAAGGAGAAGGGTGGCATGGAGGGTTTTTAATCCCCTCCACATTGGAACCGCCTGGATTTTATATACAGCCAGACAGAACGTGAGAACAGCCTACCCAGGGCAGAGCTGCCTATCAGAGCAGTTTGCGCCATTTCCTTTTCGCACGGAGTGCAGACGGAGGGACTTTTGCTACTCCTGGGCCTCTGGCAGCTCACGATGGGCCAAGGGTTAAATGGTTCCTTTGCTCAAATGAGGTTCTCTTGTTTCTTGTTCTCCCAGTTCAAGACGATCGGGCTTGAAGCTAATGATGGCTCATCTTCAAGATGCTTTGAAAGTCAGGGGAAGCCGTGATTGTGGGGACGTACCCTCCATCTTTGTCTTAAGCAGACAGGCTTCCAGGGCTGGCCAGCAATTTTAATATTGTATATAAGCTAACAAATTACAAGCATTCATATTGTCCATTCTCCATATTAAGGACAAGGGTGTTATACCATACTTTTTTTATCATATTTAAGAATAAAGAACTGAAGGAATTGGTTGTGTCCAGGACTAGGAATGGTTATCTTAATTGCCTGCATGCCTGAGAAGGCAGGTAAAGAAGCTCTGACTGCAACTGCTTGAATATGTCTGATTCTTGAAAAAAAGGAAAGAAAGAAAGAAAGAAAGAAAGAAAGAAAGAAAGAAAGAAAGAAAGAAAGAAAGAAAGAAAGAAAGAAAGAAAGGCAATTGAGGGTGGCCGAATGGGCACAGTTAGACCAGGAAGAATGATCCAGGAAGGTTCCTGGCTATGTTCCTATCCTGATTGCTGGTCCAGATATCAGAAGGAACAACTATGGCTAAGAGTTGACCTTAGGCTGCTTGGTTCATGGAGGTGACTTCTAAACTATAGGCTATCAGATCCAGGCTGCAAGTCTCCTCCTGGCCATTAGGTGGCAATAGACAGCTATAGAAAATGCTTAGGTTTTGGTGCTATCAAGTGGGCATCTTGCAATGTTTGCAGGTAGGTGGACAGCATTTGTGATCAATTTGACCACTGCTTTTTGCAGATGTCTTTTTCTCTTGGTAACAAGCATTCATTGCATCTGGAATTTTTTTGTCCCCAAAGCACTGCAGTCCATTTTAATTATCACATCCAATTTCCTCACATGTATAGAGAACCAAAACAAGATTAATCATTACTCTTTTAGAACAATCTAATGATATCATTTTACCAGGTAACACATACATATACATATACATGTACGTACATAAGTACATACATACATACACACACACACACACACAGAGAATATATATATATATATTTACACAAATTTACACAAATATGAGCTGTCACCGGTGTGACTACTGCCTGTCGATGGCCTTCAGGATAGGCTGACACAGGAGATAAAGATTTGTCCCATGTTTGGGGCCTAGCAAGGTAATCTAATAGTTAACAAGCATTTGTCATTCATATATATATATATATATATATATATATATATATATATATATATATATATATATATATATATATATATATATATATATATATATATATATATATATATATATATATATATATATATATATAAAATATATATAAATCTAAAAAAAATTACATATATACACACACACACACATACATACATACACACACACACACACACACACACACACACACAAAATGTGCATCCCGGGTATATTCATGTTGAGACAAATAGTCGAACAACAACTGTTTAATAAACTTAGCTCGCAGAAGCAGTTGGTCTTATAGGCAGGCTTTTGAACCTCTGGCATTCCACTCTGATGATGTTGGCAGTTAGCCGACGAAAGCTAAGTTTATTAAACAGTTGAAGTCTGGGAGTTGAAGTCCACAAGTCTTAAAGTTGCCAAAGTTGGAGATTTTCTCTGCATTGGCCTGAACATCCCCAGTTCCTACAACTATTCTTCATATAGGACGAGAACTCTTCGTATCCAGTCTGCTGCCTTTAACCATTACATCAAACTGGCTCCCCATTTATAAGCAACATATTAATTAATCATCAGAACAGCTCAGTTCAAGAGCGCTCCTTAGATATATTCTGGACTACAGCATTAAATAAGGTGATGGATATATGCCAGAAATGTAAGACTTGTGTCCATAATAAGAATGGATGGTTGGTACCTTCTTACTCGCTTTTTAAAAGTCACTTTGGCCATAGTTGCTAGGAAGTGGGGCATATATCTTTCTTTTTCATGGATAAACACTCATAAATGATAGAACAGGCTTAATGTATTTTTTTTAAGAATCAAAGGCTTATCCCAAGATCTTAGTCACTTCAGCTACCAACTCTCTTTCAATGTTATATGTAGCCCCCAGCCATAAAATGACTGAGCCTCCTTCATCTATTTTATGATAAGTGAAGCCACTTCAGAGACTTGTAACAAAAATCAATCTGGATGACCTATTTGATGAACACATCCAACATTTCTACAGGAAACATGATTGCTGTCGATCCTCACTGGATATTTGATAGGACGGGTTATGGCAGGATTGAGGAAAAAAAATCTCTTTCAGAGTTTTTTTTTCCCCCAGGCTAATAATTCAGTTGATAATTTCTCCAACATTTGTGTTACGATTGGCCCCAGTGTGTTTCTATAAGTGTTGCATAAAAATGATTAAAAAAGCACCGTGCCCTTGAAGTCACCCAACGTTTCTTTCTTCACTCAAAAGAAGAAGAAGAAGAAGAAGCCCAGAATATGTTAATGAAGTTGATCAAAGCTAGTTGAAATACTTGCCTAAAACATCTGTTCCCATTTCCCAGGGGTCTCCTTGATCCTGTTTGCAGCCCCGCTGCTTCCGTAGAATGTTAAACTGGTATTATTTAGTACGTGTTTAGATTATTCATAGCCTATTTCATGTCATATAAGTAATGAGTAACGAAAACAATTATAATCTGATCAGAAGGAACGCTGCCCCCCCCGTTCTTAACCAACAATAAGAGAATTTCCAAAGAGTGATCAGAGTTAAGAATTTTGAGAGTTTTTAACCGAAATTTAGTTTTACAGCAAATGAGTAAGACAGCAAAGAAAAAAAGATATAATTTATTAGTTTTAATGTTGTTTTAATATAATGCATCAACAAAACATTGAAAATGCAGCAATATATACACAGGGAGCAGGCATTAAAATGCACAGTTTGGGAATATATTTAATTTCATCCATTTCAAAGGATGACTCAAGATTATGTGTTAATTAATTAGTTAATTAACCTAAACAAATCTATTTCCAGCATTTTGCTCTAGTAACTCTAACACTAACGAATGCAAAAAAGTGGAATTAGTTTTTTATGCTGCATCATTTTTATCAAAGGCCCAGAGATAATTATGGAATTTTTCTAAATTCCTGAAGAAATTTCAACTGAGGTTTGTAACCTGTATTAATTTAATTAGAAAAGCTTTGATTAATATAATGGTTCTTTAAAAGGTCTTACTACCATCTAATATGCAAAAGGTTGGAAAAATAAGTTTTATTGCACTGGCACAAAGATTTATGTAAGTTTAAAACTTTAAGAAAAACCCTTTTTTTACTTGCAATTAAGGAGGAAAATGGTGATTAGAATGTTGATTTTGGAAAGTTTTTAGATGGTCTAAAAGGCCAGACTGAGTGGAAAAAAAACTTTGGCAAGTTATAAGGATATTTCCTGTGGTTTCTTTAAAATCTTATTTAAAAATCTACAAAGATTTGCTTTTAAATGTAAAAGAAAACAATCTCTTCTTGGGAAAACATGATAAGGAAAAACCTGCAAGGCTGGTTACAAGAAACAGCCAGATAGAATTAAAGATTATAATTAAAAGAGAATTCCTGGTAATACACAATGGAGTAATTTTTTTTAACTCTGGATGCATTTGAGGATCTTTGGCAACAATGTGCCTAGAATCTAGTCTTCAGAGTAGACTAGCCGATAAATAAAGGCTTAAAAGAAGAGAATATAGCTGAAAATCAGGCTGTTTTAGATATGGATTTAATATTGACAGGATACAAGAATCAATATGACAAAGATGTTATATAGGACAGGGGTCTTCAACCTTGGCGACTTGTAGACTTCAAGTTTTAAAGATGCCAAGGTTGAGGACCCCTGACCCCCTACAAATGAAACTGGCTGAGTTTTTAATAATTGAAAGCATCACGCAACTAATAAATCAGAAGAGTGACCTGGATATGTGGACTTACAGAATGGTCTATGTGGGTGAATCTTCCAATCCTGGCTTCTGGTTTTAGGGATTTACATTACCAGATGCCCTCACATCCACCCCTCTCTCTCTCTCTCTCTCTCTCTTCCCCCCCTCCCCCTCTTATCACACCATTGTTGTTTTGAAGCTACAATTTTTTTTTTAATTCCATTTATATCCCACCCTTCTCCGAAGACTCAGGGCGGCTTACAAGCTTAGCAGTAGCCTTCATTCTATGTATATGCCTGCTTATTAGGGCTTTCACACACACACCCAAGCGGCATTATTACAAAGTCAGCTTAATTGCCCCCAACAATCTGGGTCCTCATTTTACCTACCTAGGAAGGATGGAAGGCTGAGTCAACCTTGAGCCTGGTGGGACTCGAACCTGCACTAATTGCAGGCAGCTGGTGTTACTTAAGGAGGCATTAGCCCACTGCTCCACCAAGGCTCTTAACCAGGGCAACAGGAAACAAATCGTTTCCCACATTACACTGTAGGTCCATGGGAACTCTGTAAGGGAGAACCAGAAGAGAAGGCGCCTGTGGCTACCTAAAGATCTAGGAAGGAATGTTGCAAATGGTGGGCAAGGGGTTGAGAAGGACCGAGCGGAAAGCAAAAGAGCTGAGCGCAGCCCCCCCCCCTTCAAGGGGGAATGTGTGAAAACACCAGGCGATGGAAGTTCATTGATTTAATGAGGCGTTGCGGGATCCATGGCCAGACCATTACAAATGGCAGCTGGTCATCCTAGCACAGCAGCCCAGCAGCCTAGAGGACATGGTTGCTGGTGCTGGAGGATGGGGACGAGATGTGCCACCCACTGCAACAGTCGCATCTAGGATTGTCACTAGACCAGACGGCCGTGTGGCAAACCATCCACTCAAACGGCTGCACTAGGACAATGACCGTTTTGAAGCCGAACTTCAAAACAAGGGCGAGGGGTGCACCTGTGAGGGTCCGGAGGAGGCAGGCAGCAACGTCCGCGGTTCCTGCATTCATGAAACGGCGAGTGGCCCATCCTTGCAATCAGAAAGTGTGTTCCTCGTCCCCAAAGCCAATTTCCTATCATGCCTCCTACCTTTGACGTCTTGCCTTTACTCACATGTTCCACACTGATCTCCACGGAGGAGCTTTCCTTTCCAGTCTCTTCCAGAATGTCTTGCTCTTCGCTAAATGCAGACGACCTGAGACGACCTGGGCTGCAAAGAACGTCCAGTCGCGCCTTGACCAGCCGACAGGGCTACCAAACGCCAGAACTGGGGGAGCTGCAGCGCATGTTGTGGTCAGTCGTTCCTTGCCGGGCCAATGTCGACGAAGTCTGGCCTAACCTTTATATTGGAGATTTGTAAGTGGATGGGCTTCCGTTGCTGACCCTGAAAGGTATTGCAAGTCTCCTCTTAGAGAAGGGGAGAAAAGGGGAAGATGGACAAGCATGTGGCCCTGTTGGCCTTCTTCCTTGGAATTAGGCCCCATCCTCCTTCACCGGGTTTACTTTCGACTACTCTTTTACTGTGACATATAAATGTTATTGGATATTATTGGCCAACCTTTGTGCAGGTAATCTTTGACTTACGACTGTTCAAAGTTGCAATGGTGCTGGAAAAAAAAAGTCATACTTAGGATCATCCCTGCAGCCTCATGATCAAAATTGGGGAAACGTATATCTTTGGTCCAGGTTTTCAAAGGCAGCAAGCAAGGTCCATCTCACATCTTCAGGGGTTGCCACATGGGCTACCAAATTTGGGTTGCAAACCTCCAATCGCTAATTAGCAGCAAAAGAGATGCAGAAAATGCTTAACTCTTTGCTGTCCCATCAAGAGTGTTGCAGCCCAGATGGATAAAAGGGAAGGATTCCTTCGTCTGCTTTTAGGCAGGTCTTGATTAGTGCTTTTGTGTATTGTGTCCATGGTCTTATTATGATTTTATTGTACTCCATTCAGCTGAAAACCCGATTATGGCATTTAAGCAAATGGATCAATAAATAAAGCAATACAAAGATCCGAGACTTTCCGGCTGCAGGAGGACTGGTTGTTTCAAAGCCTGGTGCCTAAAGCACAACCTGTTTAACTCCTGAAAATGCGACAATGGAATCAGATAAAATCTCTCATCACTGAGCACTATTCCCGAATCCTCCTTTTCTTCTCCAAATGGTGAAAGAGAAAGAAAGAAAGAAAGAAGAAAGAAAGAAAGAAAGAAAGAAAGAAAGAAAGAAAGAAAGAAAGAAAGAAAGAAAGAGGGAGGGAGGGAGGGAGGGAGGGAGGAGGGAGAGGGGGAGAGGAAGGGAGGAAGGAAGGAAGGAAGGAAGGAAGGAAGGAAGGAAGGAAGGAAGAAAGAAAGAAGAGAGAGAGAGAGAGAGAAAGAAAGAAAGAAAGAAAGAAAGAAAGAAAGAAAGAAAGAAAGAAAGAAAGAAAGAAAGAAAGAAAGAAAGAAAGAAAGAAAGAAAGAAAGAAGGAAGGAAGGAAGGAAGGAAGGAAGAAAGAAAGAAAGAAAGAAGAGAGAAAGAAAGAAAGAAAGAAAGAAAGAAAGAAAGAAAGAAAGAAAGAAAGAAAGAAAGAAAGAGGGAGGGAGGGAGGGAGGGAGGGAGGAGGGAGAGGGGGAGAGGAAGGGAGGAAGGAAGGAAGGAAGGAAGGAAGGAAGGAAGAAAGAAAGAGAGAAAGAGAGAAAGAAAGAAAGAAAGAAAGAAAGAAAGAAAGAAAGAAAGAAAGAAAGAAAGAAAGAGGGAGGGAGGGAGGGAGGGAGGGAGGAGGGAGAGGGGGAGAGGAAGGGAGGAAGGAAGGAAGGAAGAGAGAAAGAGAGAAAGAGAGAAAGAAAGAAAGAAAGAAAGAAAGAAAGAAAGAAAGAAAGAAAGAAAGAAAGAAAGAAAGAAAGAAAGAAAGAAAGAAAGAAAGAAAGAAAGAAAGAAAGAAAGAAAGAAAGAGAGAGAGAGAGAGAGAGAGAGAGAGAGAAGGAGAGAGGTAGGTTTTGTTAGATACATTTCTACACAATGCTTGGAATAAGTGCATTTGTGTTTTAAAAAGAGTCTTTTGTTTGCCTATAGAATTCTTTCACACCATAGTTTTTCTCTTCTAAAACAGACTTGGCAGGTTTTAATTGCACTGCTTTAGAGACTGGGGCCTTAGCTGGAAGGATTTAAAAAAGTGAAGAGGTGAACTGCAATCCTAGGATCAAAGGCTCACCTTTTACATGCAACCATCTTTGTATGTGTGAACGTGTGTTCCTCTAAAAGAGAATGTTTGTGGCATCCCTGGTGCTCTCTGAGCTTAGTTATTTTATTGCAGACATTTCATTACCGAGCTAGGTTACAACATCAGTGATAGGTGGGTAGGATTACCTAGTTACCTAGTTGGGTAATGAAACATCTGTAAGAAATCAACCACGCTCAGGGAGCACCAAGAAGCCTAAACATATATGTTTCCCTACAGCTTCAACCGGTGCAGCAAGCATGCTAGGGTCCTTTTGGGTTTAAATTTGAGCCTTGTATTTAGTTAACTAGGACAGTTGAGCCCATTTAATGTCTCCATGAACACTTAACTCCTCTCCAAGGTGAGGAGAAATGTAGAATAATGAAACTGGCCCTCATTTGCAGGTACATAGCCCGGAATATAGAGCAGCTACGTCGGATGGGCATCTCCCACATCGTGAATGCGGCTGCGGGGCGGTTCCACATTGACACGGGGGCCAAGTTCTACCGAGACTTGCCAGTTGATTACTACGGGGTGGAAGCCGATGACGATCCCAAGTTTGATCTCAGCATTTACTTCTACCCAACGGCTAAATACATCAGGGCAGCGCTGAAGTCGCCCAGAGGTAAACAGAGTGGGCTGCATCTTCTCAGGTGTCCCGATAATCATCTTCCATCCTCTGTCCCAAAGGTGCTTTTCTTCAGGAGGCAACTGGACTTCCTTGTTTCTCTTGGAAGACCTTTCGCTTCTTGTCCAAGAAGGGGAGATGAGGACATTACCTGGATGCACAGCGGCCGACGTCTGATTTCTCTTTCATTGGCCAGAGCAGGGTTTCTCAACCTTTAAGAGAAGTCGATGTCAGCTCCCAGAAATTATGATATTGACACTCTGTTTCCTCCCGAAGAAATCTTCCAGGACGGACAAAGTTTTCTTTAGTTCAGAGGAGTCACCTGTTTGTTTTTTTAAACAAACAAAGCAAGTTTCTGAACTTTTTTTTCCACTTGACTGCTCACCTATGACCTGTGTTTTTCTGGGGGGAAGACAGAGGAAATTTAAGAGACGAAAAAATGCAGGAGGGGGTGTCAGAAGAGGCTCAACTGGGTGACTAGGTTGTCCCTTAGTAGAAGAACAGAGGTGTGGAACTGGGGGCTCCTCCTTTGTGTTAGAGCTATTGGGTTACTTTGGGGAAATCTTTGTTTGCCAAACTGAGGCATCCACACACCAAAGTTAAGACTTTCTGAACTGGGATCTAATATTGTTTGGGGTCTCACCGCCATTGAGTAACACACAGACTTGCAACGCCAACATTCTGAGTGTCAAGATTCATCATTTCAGAAGGACATAGAAGTCCACCAATTCCATTTAAAAACCAAAATGCTAGGTTTAGCACTTGGAAGCAAGCTAATTAGAGATTATCAAACACAAAATTAACTCTTAAGTTGAGAAATCTTCTTCTACATTTTTTTCCAGGCCAGGGTTTGCTCCTTGCTAAACCTCTTCCTTTGTAGCTATATTTAGAGAGAGGACTCAGGTTTCTTCTCCTGCTGCTGGTGATGGTGCAGAGACCCCAGAGGAATTTACTCTGGGTTGATCCAACTAAGCAGAAATGCTCAAGAGGTGGAAGGGTCAAGGGTCCTTGTGCCTCAACTTTGGAAAATAAAATTTGCCTTGCAAGGAAAATGAGATAGGAATGGAAAGCAAGGATCAAGGGAATCCTCCAGTTGAAGTGCCCGAGTCATAAAAGAGCCAAGGTTGCCTACCCCTGGCCTAGATGTGCAAACGTATCTTAACCATATTACTTTCTTATTTGCAGGGAAAGTTTTGGTTCACTGTGCCATGGGGATCAGCCGCTCAGCAACCCTGGTGCTGGCTTTCTTGATGATCTACGAAAACAAGAACCTCGTGGAGGCCTTAAAGATTGTGCGAGAACATAGAGGCGTCTGCCCAAACACGGGTTTCCTCAGCCAACTTCGGGAGCTTGATCTCCGGTTAATGAGTGAAAAAGGGAAAGCAACGGGGAGGCCTTGAAACTTTAGGTATAAAATACTCGCATGGCAGCAAGTCCCAGAGGAACAATTGTGTCCCCCAGAAATACCTAAATTCCAAGCGTGCCATGATGTCTACAGGCACTGTCCTGAAAACTCTCTCGTTAGTGTCCCGTTCAAGATTAAAGGTGTGTGCTGGAAACTTGGTCTCTGTTCCATGTTTGATAATGGAGTCCCAGAAACGTATCGCGGGAAGGAGCCCTCTGAAACCACTTCCTGTTCTGTCAAGGACTTCAAACCCCGATGCCTGTCCAGCCTCTGCCTGACTTGTTCAGGGAAGGATCCAAGGATTCCCTATAGGTCAAACCCTGGAAAGGATTTGAACTGAGATACAGAAAGCAAGATAACACTGGATTGGCTTGTTCCAAACCTGGTGACCATGATTATCTAAAGAGTCTGGCAAGCCTGGTTTCCCCCCCCCCACGTAACAAGGAGTTTAGACAAGAATCCCTGGGCAAAGCTGCTGGAGGAAATGGATTTGTTTGGTTTGGTCTTCAGATGGGTGGATCAGGACACGGGAATGAGTAAGGATTTCTTAGTCCAATGAGCTGCCAGCAAAACCGTATTTAGAGGCGCATCCGTTCACTTTTCTTTCCTCCTCCCACAAAGCTATCAGCAGCACGGAGAACCAGCTGTTCATTATTTTTACCTTTCTTCCAAGTAGAGAAAGGTGGCATCATTTCTCTTCTTTGTTACCTGCATCCTCCACCTGCAAAGCAGACAGGTGAAGAAGCCACCTCGGGCAGAGTCTCTCAACTTCCAAGACTTGAAGATGCGTGGACTTCAGCGCCCAGAATTCCCCAGTCTTGGGACGTGCCGTGACCAATCAGAATTTGGGATGGCCACTAGAACACCTCCAATTATCGCAGAAGAGGGAGCCTTGGTGGAGCAGTGGGCTAAGGCCTCCTTAAGTAACACCAGCTGCCTGCAATTAGTGCAGGTTCGAGTCCCACCAGGCTCAAGGTTGACTCAGCCTTCCATCCTTCCGAGGTAGGTAAAATGAGGACCCAGATTGTTGGGGGCAATTAAGCTGACTTTGTAATAATGCCGCTTGGGGGTGTGTGTGAAAGCCCTAATAAGCAGGCATATACATAGAATGAAGGCTACTGCTAAGCTTGTAAGCCGCCCTGAGTCTTCGGAGAAGGGCGGGATATAAATGGAATTAAAAAATAAAAAATAAAATAAAAGGGGCTAGAAAAAAAGGGGCTAGTGCTTTTCCCGGAGCCTCTTTTCCTGAGTTCTGAGGTTCTCCTGGACACTCAGATCCCCCGTTTCACACAGTCTCCCAACAGTCTTCCTTTTATTGGTTAGCAGCCCCAAGAAATGCCTGGCAAATTAAAGAAGGGGCCCCCCAGAAAAAGCGCGTCCTCTTCTTCCCTCGGCCCAACGGCCCTGTGCACTTCCCCCAGGGGGTGTCCCATGGGGCTGGGATGTTGTGCCTTTCATATCACGGGCCGAAGAGGAGCAAGGCAGCTTTATTGTGAGCCCCGTCCGTTCAGTGCTTGGAGACCTCGGGCCCTCCGCTCTCGCTCCAGAACCGTCCTGGCCCGGCCCCGGTTTCAGGCCTGTGGCTGTCGGCTTCTCCCTGTCCCCTCTTTCG
The DNA here is from genome assembly GCF_964194415.1 of Vipera berus. Lineage (NCBI taxonomy): Eukaryota > Metazoa > Chordata > Lepidosauria > Squamata > Viperidae > Vipera > Vipera berus. The sequence continues at coordinate 100,867,087 of NC_138207.1, read as the reverse complement.
TTCCCGGCTCGTTCTTCGCCTTCTGGGTTCTGCAACTTAAATAAGTGCTGGGGCTCTGTTCTCTGCTAACTTGGCTCCTGGCTTGGCTGATTTACGGCCTCGCCTCTCTTCTGCGGGCAAAGCCTCCCCAGCCCAGCCAAGGGCATAAATAATTCAACTCCAGCACTTAAGGCAGCCTGGATCAAGCTCCCCTCACCTGCTCAGGTCCAGATGTGCTCGATTATCCCCAGCATGGAAGGAGGGGGAGGCAGGAATTTTTCATCCTCTTAAGATTGCATGAGTCCCACCACAAGCCTAAACACACACCCAGAAACACAGAGACCGCGAGGGCAACATTTCCTCCTTTGTTTAGCACAGGCTGATGGAGTCACAATTTTTTTTTGTTAGTTTTGATCTCTAAGCATCAACAACAAAAGTTACCGCTCTGCTAGTTAGTTTGAAAGTTTTAATTGTTCAGCCTCTAGCCATGGATTTCTAACCTTGTTGGGCTCACTTGATGATAATGGGGGAAAAAAACCCGGTCCTAATTCTGATGCTGAAAGAAAGACCAATCTGCATAACAACAGAGGTTATTGTTGGATATTGGGAAGGAAAGGGAAGAAGGGAGGAAGGAAGGAAAGAGTCAGAAAGAGAAAGAAAGAAAGAAAGAAAGAAAGAAAGAAAGAAAGAAAGAAAGAAAGAAAGAAAGAAAGAAAGAAAGAAAGAAAGAAAGAAAGAAAGAAAGAAAGAAAGAAAGAAAGAAGAAAGAAAGAAAGAAAGAAAGAAAGAGAAAGAAAGAAAGAAAGAAAGAAAGAAAGAAAGAAAGAAAGAAAGAAAGAAAGAAAGAAAGAAAGAAAGAAGAAAGAAAGAAAGAAAGAAAGAAAGAGAAAGGAAAGAAAGAAAAAGAAAGGAAGGAAGGAAGGAAGGAAGGAAGGAAGGAAGGAAGGAAGGAAGGAAGGAAGGAAGGAAAGAAAGAAGAAAGGAAGGAAGGAAGTTCTTGAGCTGGACATCAGAGTAGATTAAACGAAGTTACAGTTTAGTTTGATCAATTTGTCCATTATATATATTTTTTTAGCATAGAGGTAGTCCTTGACTTACAAACATTCATTTAGTGACTGTTCAAACTTACAGTGGCACTAGAAAAAGTGACTTGTGACTGGTCCTCACACTTATGGCCATTGCAACGTCCACACAGCCTTAGGAACTTACGACAGTTGCACCTTCCTGGGGGTCACGTGATCACTTTTCACGACCTTCCCAACTCTCTTCCGACAAGCCAAGTGAAGGGAGGAGGCCAGATTTCCTTAACAACCTTATGATTCACTTAAGGAATTTGCTTAACCAGTGTGGCAAAAAAAGGTCACAAAATGGAGCAAAATTCATGTAAAAGCTGCCTTGCTTAGCAGTGGAAGCTTTGGGATCAGTTGGGTCATAAGTTGAGAACTACCTGTATTCAATAAGAGAAAGATGGTCTGCTTCCAGGGTAAACACAAGACGCAACAGACCCATGGGGGCAGGTTGCGTAAGATCAGCAGGGTGGGGGCCTTTCCCCTTTTGGGAGGGAAGCTGGGCTGGGAGCTGGCGCCATGCGAGTGGAAGCCCGGCCAAGAATCACAGCAAAAAGAAGCCACAACTTCTGTTGTGATTCAGGGTCAGCCTGTGGGTTCGGCAGTTGGATCGGACGACGACTCAGAGGAGGAGGGGGGTGTTGAAGATCTTGCTGATGATAGCCCTCAGGCAGGCCCCTCCCACTTGGTCACCATGGAGACCCAGCTGTGTGAGCCTGACAGTGTGGATGAAGATGACCCACAGCTGGCCCTGTTCAAGGACGCCCGACGCAGAAGGCAGTCAAGTAGGAGTAAACAGAGGAAGGCAATGGGGCTTCTCGGAAGGAGGCAAAGAGAGGCCACGCCCTGAACTCTTTATAAAGGGAATGTTTGGGGAGGGCTGGTTTGCTGAAAGCAACCGCTCAGATAGTGTTTCAAAGCTCCTGTATCTTGGTAGTGTCTTGTTTGTTTTTGTAATAAATTTGGCAGACGTATTCCAGCCTCTTGCCGTTTATAAAGGGGTTGCCTTTTCTGCAAGGCCGGTAGCAGGCTGGTACAGAACAACTTCACTGGAGACGTGCGATACGAAAGAAAGGTGCAGCTGTCATTTCCGTGTTTCAAAGGTTGGAGAGCCCGGCTCTGAGCCAAAATTACAGGACACGTGTGATCTTTCCAACTCCATTTCTCTCCCGGTGATTAAGCTAGTAATTGGTGCACAGACCTTGATTGTGCTATAATCACCGCCAGTCCTGGAGGGCATCACTTAATATTCACACTACAGCCAGCAGTGGGCTGCAAAAAAAAAAGCAAAATTTATACTGCAGACTTCAGAAATCCCCTAAGTGGCAAAGCAGCTCCTGCCTGGTCTGGCAACGGTTCCAAATTAACTTTGTACCCATTAAGAAACCGTGTTTGCAGTCAGGAAAAAGCTACCCTAGAATGGAACAGGAAGCATACTCTGCCTACAAACCTTTCTCTTAAAAATTTACACACTCTGGATAAGGTCAGTGTGACTTTGCACCCCACTAATGTCCCCCAGGCTGCATAGATTTTTGCAAAAACTCTTCCCAGAGGCTGGGATGGGTTTTGCAACCGGAGCTGATTTATAACGTTTTTCCCAAACTGCCCTGTCAGGCCTGGAGGAAGCCAGCTGTGTTAAGTCACTCCGATAATCACTAGGTAATGAGTGCGTCGTGGCAAATTGGCTGGCAAATTTATCCAGTGCAGTTTTGCGCATTGCCTACTGATTGCAATGGCTCAGCCTGCTGGCTGTTAGGAAAGCTGGCTTGTGCCATTACAGGCAGAGCAAGAGGGTCAAATCTGGATTGTGAAACAACTTCCTGTGGAATAAAATGGCACACCTTGAGGAGGCGGGCTGGATGGGACACCGTGTTATTCGCTAATTCAGTGGTTCTCACCCTCAGCAGCGTTAAGACGTGTGGACTTCAGCTCCCAGAATTCCCTAGCCAGCCTGGTTGCGGGTTTGGCTGGGGAAATTATTGTTTAATTCTCTATGAATTGGTGTCTGGGAACCTCAGAGTTAGTTTTGCTTCGATGTTACCCTGCCGTGTAAATAAACAGTAAGATTTTCAGAAACGTAACGAACCTGCAGTTTTATTTGGATTCTCAAGCTGGATATTGACACCAACTTTCCTTCCTAATTTAAGCTGGCCACCACGAACTAAGGGACTGATACTGACTCAAACAGAGAACTGTAGTGTGTATTCTTTTAATTCCAGGTTGAGCACTTTTTCAACACGGCACTAAACCCGTGCACAGAAGGAGCTCACACGGAGCCTGCACCGACACCCCTGCAGAGGCCAGCTGTCTCTTCTCTCCTGTGGCTCAGGACCACAAAAGGGCCACGTAGGGTTGAGGCTGCAACTTGAAGGTGTGTGAGCACACGCATACCAGCAGCAGCCCGGAATGATCTAGGGCAGGGGTGTCAAACTTGCGGTCCACGGGCCGGATGCATCACGCCAAAACTGTGCTCACCCCATTGCCAGCAATGGGGAAAAAGTTGCGATACGTCGTGACACGTCACGTGACATTGCAAGTTTGACACCCCTGGTCTAGGGTCTTCTGCTTGAGTAGGGGGGGTTGGACTAGAAGACCTCCAAGATCCCTTCCAACTCTATTTTGTAACTAAGCTGGACAGATTGTATTGTCCCAGAAGCTTTTAGACAACTAAACACAACTAAACTATACACAACTTTAAGATGTTTTTTCAATGGACCAGAGATGAGGCAACGTACTTTAAAATAGGCATCTTTGTGTCACAGTGAGAAGAAAAGGCAGAGGAATCTTTTGATGGGCTTCAGGAGTGCCAGCTGCAGAGTCCGTCTGGCATGCAGAGGCGACTCACCAGCAGGGCAGGCTTCCTCCCAACACTTGTTGAGATTCCCGGGTGACTTACGTGGATTAAGCAAGGATGACTGAGATTCTGCCGGGGAAGTGCTTGGAATGCTCTGGAGAGCTGCTGAAGGTCTCGCGGATTCTGGGAAGCCTACTTGATCCAAATTACCTGACGTTTTTGTGTAGGTGTGTGTTGGTTTCTCCCTTGGAGTCAGGGTTGATTCCTGGTGACTGCCTGGGCAAGACCTGGCAGTATTCTTGGCAAGTTTTTTTTTCTTCCAGAAGTGGCCTTCTAAGATCGAGAGAAAGCAACTGGAGCCAGATCACCCAGCTGGATATTTATTTATTTATTTATTTATTCATTCATTTATTTATTTATTTATTTATTTATTTATTTATTTATTTGATTTGATTTGATTTGATTTGTATACCGCCCTTCTCCCGAAGGACTCAGGGTGGTGAACAGGGACCTAAATATCAAAATGCCCAAATACAGAAATTGAAAACAAATTAAACCCTAGTGCCCAAATGCAGAAAATAAATTACATTAAAATAGTAATTAAAACCCCAAACCCATCAGACCAGGCCGGCTTGTTCAAATAAATATGTTTTTAGATCACGTCGGAAGGAGCGAAGGTCGGGAGCCATCCGGAGCTCAACCGGTAAACGGTTCCACAGGTCAGGTGCACCCACAGAGAACGCCCTCCCCCTGGGGGTCACCAGACGGCATTCTCCGAATGGCGGCACCCTGAGGAGGCCCTCTCTGTGGGAGCGCACTGGGCGGAGGGAAGTTGATGCTGGTCGCAGGTGCTCCCTAAGGTACTCCGGACCCATGCCATGTAGGGCTTTGTAGGTCATAACCAGTACCTTGAATCTCACCCGGAAGGCAACCGGAAGCCAATGCAGCTCACGGAGCAGAGGTGTAATATGGGAGTATCGGGAGACCCCTAACACAACTCGCGCGGCTGCATTCTGCACCAGTTGGAGCCTCCGAGTGGTTCTCAAGGGCAGCCCCATACCTTTCTTAACCAACGCTGGTGTTTCAATTTTTCTAACCCTTTAAATCTTTTCTTTTCCGTTATTACTCATTTTTTTTGGCATTTATACACTCTCTAGGAACTGGGATGATAGGCAGACTGAAAGTAAATATTTTTTAAAAAGAGGAAATAGTTTAAAAACGGGGATGTTCCTAATATCATTTCAATTGCATTTTGCATCAAATTATCCCTGAGCTTCTGACCCACGCCTGCCTTGTTTAAAAATGAGGACCCAGATTGTTGGGGGCAATAAGCTGACTTTGTAATAATGCCGCTTGGGGTGTGTTTGAAAGCCCTAATAAGCAGGCATATACGTAAAATGAAGGCTACTGCTAAGCTTGTAAGCCGCCCCGAGTCTTCGGAGAAGGGCGGGATATAAATGGAATTAAAATAAAATAAATAAATATACATAGAATGAAGGCTACTGCTAAGCTTGTAAGCCGCCCCGAGTCTTCGGAGAAGGGCGGGATATAAATGGAATTAAAATAAAATAAATAAATACTTCCTCTAACATTGCCTTAAAAATCAAAGCATCTGAAAACACAAGATGAATTTTATCATTTTTACTGCCGTTGTCCTTCTAATCTTCAATTGCTGTATGTGTTTTTTTTAGCCAGTTCATCTGTAATGAGTTTCAGATTAATGCAGATTGTTGGGGTGGGGAAATCTGTCTTGGTAGCCAGGCACCCTGTAACCTTCCTGATGAATTTTGGGGGCCAGGCAGCAATATTGCGTGGTGAATTTAAAAACTGGACCATTGTAGGCTGCCATTTAATTTTCCCATCATGCCTTGGAGTAAGATCCAAGGATTGTAGAAAATTTAAAATGAACACGGTTCACACATAGTTGCTGGAGTCCTGGGCCCTGGGAACTCTCCGAAATTTTGAATTTTGGTGCTGATTGTGTTAAGCTTGTCACTTACACCCAAACACAAATCTTTTTATTTTTTTTTTCTTGAGATATAAAGTTACAAAATTGAAGTTTTCAGTTATTTTCCTTTGCGTGGTTCTCCCAAGATCGTGAAGAGAAGAATGCAAAGAAGCTGGATTGGGCCCACCCTGGATTCTCAGGAAGGGTCTGTTTGGATGGCCACCTATGTGGTTCTCTTCGCCATCTGGGACTCTGCATCTCAACAAGGGAAGCTTGTCTAGATGCCAAGGCATTCACCCGCTCATTCTCCGCGAAGCTGTCAAATCGTACAAATTCATCGGTGCGTGCTGTCAAAGGCAGACATATGGTTTACAAGCCTCCCAACTGCATCCAGAGGAGCTTATAGTATGAACCCTTCTTGATTACAGTCTCACCATTTTTGGCCATCAAGCTGTGCAGTTTAGCAAAGTAGGAAAGTTTTGTAACTCTGAGTTAGTTCTTTCCGGGTCCTGAAAGCTACTCCTTGGTTGTGTAGAACATGAGTGTATTTTCAAGGGCACCCTGGCCTCACTGCCTAGCAATCAACAGAATAAATGGAATCACCACTGTTGTTTTGGCTCTTTTTCTGATTTTCTTCGCATGAACAAGGCCCTGCCTCCTGGCCCTCTGAGTCTCAGCACCATCTCTAAAAACACCCTTTTCACAATTTAAGAGCACCCCACTTAAGCAACTCTAATCATTTTTTCTACTCAGGGAACTGAAAAAGTCACCACCACCCCCGACTTTCATGGCTAAGGCAGGATTTGAACTCACGATACCCCACTTTCTAGTCCGATGCTTTAGCCACTAGACTACACTGGCTCTGTTTGTATAGGGCAAATATAATAAATAAATAGTCATTTATCTAATGTTTATTTACTTATGTTAGTAGTAATAATAAATATATATACAGGACAATTTATGTGTCCTATTCAAAAATTGTTCAGCTCTGCACAATCTCAGCTACTGGATCCAAACTCCAGGAATTGTTATAAGTAGTTAATGCGTGAGGTATTTTCAGGTTGCTTTTTAAAACAAGTAATTGGCTTTACTTCATAGGATAGAATTCAAAGCTCCATCCCCAAATTTTTCCTTCTATTCACAACCCCTCCAAATAACGAAAATTTCAAAAACAATTATGGTTTGAATCAGGAGCGAAAATTATTTATGATTATATTAGAGGTGCATTTTTCTGATTTTAGCAAACATCTTCCCGGATCCTTTGCCGAAGAAATGATTTCCACGTTCAACTTTCCTGACGTCCTGGCAATTTTTTTCTTTTCAGATATAGCCAATGTACTTGTATCTGGAAAGTACTAAAAATATAATGCACAACATTACTTTAAGTGTTTTTTTAGATGGGGAAATAGTTTTTTTAATGCATTTCTAGTGCCCCCCAACTAGGAATTATTTCCTCAAGGGACTGGCTGCTTCTTGCTAATTCTAACACACGTTCATCGAACATCTGCTTCATTCATGAGTAACAAAATGTCTTTTCATTGCATCTTCTCTCTCCTCAATTGTCACTTATTTTATAATTGTAATGTTATTATTGCTGCCATCCTTCTGGCCATGACTTAATTGTTGCGTGTCATAATTATTTTTAGATCCCTATTGTCATTTCTTGAGCCACCTCAAAGCATCAGCAGCCCCAACTATATAGTTTCACAGATGCCAGCATGTGAAGAAGACTGATCCACACGTACATACAACAAGAACCCTATTTCGGGTTTGTTTTAAAAAAACAAAAACTAAACCCAGAGCCATTATTTGCACATGGCCATCTCTGGGCCCTGCTGATGCTATTTTTTAGTACTCTGTGGCAGTTTCAAACAGTACTTTTAGCATCAATAGGAAAGACTATTTGTAGTTCAAGGTTGAACTGTGCAGTCCTTGATGCTGCCTGAGCTTGGTTGATTTCTTGCAGATGTTTCCAGCCAGGTAAATCATCGGGGCTAGCAATCGTGGGGTTTGTTCCCTTTTTTTATAGCGAGCTAACTTCTATTCTACTACATGGGCCCTATATGGCAGGGCAAGTTAGTATATATAAACAAGGATCAAACCCTACACTCATTAGGCCTGAAGATGTTACCTAGTTGGGTAATGGAACATAAACAATCAGAGAGCATCAAGCACAGCACGGTACTTTTAATTGCTGCCATCATGGAAAATTTGCACTCGTTTTTCAGTTCATCATTTTGTACAAATACCAGGGTATATCTAGATTGAAATGACGGCCCACATATTGAGGCAATCAACTAATTTCCTATTATGTTGTTCAACGGGGCAATCCTATGGGTGCCTCCCTTAACAACCATTGCAATTTGTGATCCTAACGGTAGGCTCCAGTACAAATGTAAGTCAAGAACCAGCTGGATCTGAAGACAATTTGGGAATTTTTTCCCCCTCTTTGGTGATTCTATTCAGTGCTTTTTTTGTAAAAGAAAAAGGTGCCGGAACTCACACACGTCATACAACCTGCCTTGCCTTCCCTACAAGGTTCCATCCAAAAAAGGTGCCGGAACTCCGTTCTGAGCGTTCTATGAGGAAAAAAAGCTCTGGTTCTATTAGATTCTGTGTTTGGCTTTTGGGAAAGGATCCCATTTCTTCATTTCTGGGGCTCGGCTGATGGCCGTCCCCATCCTCCACTCTGTGTTTTGGGGCCAGGCCCATCCTTTGCATTAACCGTACAACGTATTCCTTCCTTGTTAATCGAGATTGTCTTAATGTCAAGTCTGGAACTGGGTGTGATGGTGTCTCAGCAGCCTCTTCTGAACCCAGAGCTGTGTCGGGTCCCCAGATCCCCTTCCATTAACTCTTTCCAACTGTCCACTGTCATCATTCCCATTAATATTAATATTTTATATGCTTCCGTTTGGGATTCCTCTGAGGAGGTGCAGATGCTCCTGGAAAAACCCAGATGGTTTCTACTAACTCCTAGATAGGGCAGCTCAATTATCTCCTTTCTTTTTCATTAAAATGGGCAACCTTATGTGTGTCTTTAATTTCATGTTTAAATCCAAAACCCTGTATTTTTATTTTGTCTCAGTCTGATAGCCCAGCATTAGTTCTAACTGGGTTTAATTTATTCTCTTTTTCTTTAGTTAGGCATCAACTTTGCATCCAGGAACCTTTCAGTGTGACAAATTGGGTTTCCTCCCACACCATAACTCAACCTGGGGCTTTATGTACATTTTTTTTTATTGCTAAATGATTTTGCAGATAAGTGCCTGTGTTAAAGTAGTTCTCTCCAGAAATCATTTAGAAACCTTGCATCAAGAAGACGCCGTCCTTCTCATGCTTAATAGCTTTGCTCCCCCCTCCGCTACCCCGTTTCGTTCAATGCAATGATTTATCCTTTTTTTTCATGTTTTATGTCTGTTATTCAAATAACGTTCAAATTCCTGATCCGTCTTTGTTATTAGACCTTAAGCTTTTCACTTATTCATTGAGGTATTTTGGTTGTTACTGACTTTGCTTTCTGTCTAAGCATAATACAGTCTGAATTTCTCAAACACTTCAACCCTGCCACTTAAGGGGGAGGTGCCAGTGTGCTTTGAATCTATGAACTTACAAAATTGTTCTTCTCATTCTGTGTTTTGATTGGCGTGGGACCACAAACATCTGAAAAAATAGGTCCCAGAGCTTTGGTTGGCATGAATTCAAGCCTAGAAAAAAAGTGTTTCTTCTTTGTTTTGCTTTTAAACAATAGTCGCACTTCGTTCTGTTTGTATTTTGCAAGGACAAATATTCAATTGCTAAGTCCTTTTCTTAATAATGGACTCCTCTCTGTGATCAAATCTCATCCCATTTTGTATTACTGTTGTGGTGTTTGCATTGTGCTACAGGGAGTCCTCGTTTACTGACAACCGCAGACAGCAACTGTTTGCATTTACAATGGTGCTAAAAATAATTTTGCAACCAAATTTATAAACTTCACAGTCTCTCTCTCTCTCTTTCTCTCTCTCTGTGTCATCTGTTCAACATTACAGTCAGTCAGTATGCCTGTCTTGTTCCTAACCCATCTCCCTCCACACCACACTTCAACAATTTCTCTTGCTTCTCTGCAACCAGTTAACGCCAGCATGATGAGATATGTTTTTAAGGGTGGTCAATCCATCAGAATAGCGCTGTAAAGGACCTTAGAGGTCTTCTAGTCCAGCCCTCTGCTCAATCAGGAAACCATACACCATTCCAACAACTGGCTCTCCAGTCTCTTCTTAAAAACCTCCAGTGATGAAACACCCACAACTTCTGGAGGCAACTTCTGTTCCTCTGGTTGTTGTCCTCACTGCTAGGAAATTTCTCAATTCCAGGTTGCTTCTCTCCTTGATCCGTTTCCATCCATTGTGTAAAGTCGCGTGCTTCACATAGAGACGGACACAGAGCTGGGGTAAAGATGAGTTTATTCTGAACAGAACGAACTGGGGAAACAGGGAAACCTGGCGTCTATTCGTACCTGCCCAGGTGGATGGCATCCAATCAGTTCAAACCTGGGCTTCCTGCCAGTGCAGGTGATAATGGGTGTGGATCCTGGCTTCCCACCAGGCTGACCATGCCTGGGGCTGTCAACAGCTTAAGTCATTAGGCTTATCCTGAGTGAGCAGTTATCGCCCGGAGCTGTCCAACCCCTCTGCTGATCTGCACCATCAGCCTCCTGCTGTGCTGTCCTTTGTGTATGCTGGGAGGCATACACTGCACCTTGTTTCTTGTCCTGCCCTCTGGTGCTTTGGAGAATAGTGTGACCCCCCCTTCTTTGTGGCAGCCCCACAAAGATATTGGGATACTTGCTATCATGTCCCACCCTAATCCTTCTTTTCTCTAGACTGGCCATTCCCAAATCCTGCAATTGTTCTTCACATGTTTTAGTCTCCAGGCCTTCAATCATCTTAGTTGCTGTTCTCTGAACTTTTTCCAAAGTCTCAACATCTTTTGTGTTATGTGGTGACCAAATTTGGATGACATATTCCAGGTATGGCCTCACTAAGGCTGTATAAAGCAGTAATAATACTTCATGTGATTTTGATTCTATGCCTCTGTTTATACAACCAAGGATTGTATTAGCTTTTTTTTGGCGGTGGCTGCACACGGCTAGCTCATATTTAGAATAGAACAGAATAGAGCTGGAAGGGACCTTGGAGGTCTTCTAGTCCAGCCCCCTGCTCAAGCAGGAGAACCTATACTATCTCAGACAGGTGAATGTCCAGTGTCTTCTTAAAAATCTCCCGTGGTGGAGCACCCATGATTTCTGGGGGTAAGCTGTTCCGCTGGTTAATTGTCCTCATTGTTAGGAACTTTCTCCTTAATTCCAGGTTGCTTCTCTCTTTAGTCAGTTTCCAACCGTTGTTTCTTGTCCTGCCCTCTGGTGCTTTGGTGAATAGTTTGACCCCCACTTCTTTGTGGCAGCCCCTCAGATACTGGGACACTGCTATCATGTCCCCCCTATTTCTTCTTTTAAGTGATTTAAGTGATCGTCCACTAGGACTCCAAGGTCCCTCTCATAGTTACTTTTTTGAGCCAGGTTTTGCCTAATCTGTACTTTTTCCTGCCTAAGTGTAAAAACCTTGCTTTTCTCCACATTAAATTTCATTTTATTGGATAGGGCCCATTGTTTAAGTCTGTCAAGATCTTTTTGGATCCTGAGCTTGTCTTCTGGGGTGTTGGCTATTCCTGCCAGCATAGTATCATCTGCCAATTTAATGAGTTCCCCTTCTATTCCCTCATCTAACTCATTTATGAAGATATTGAAGAGTACTGGGCCCAAGACAGAGCCTTGAGGTACCCCACTGCTTATTTCCCTCCATGTAGTACAATTAAGGATGACACGTTGAATATGGTTTGTCAGCCAGTTACAAATCCATCTGGTGGTGGTGCTATTCATCCCACATTTTTCTCGTTTACTAAGAAGTAGGTTGTAGTCTACTTTGTCGAATGCCTTGCTGAAGTCTAAGTATACTATGTCTACACAGCATTTTGCTGATCTACGAGTTTAGTCACTCTATCAAAGAAGGAAATAAGATTGGTTTGGCAAGATCTGTTTTTAATAAAGCCATGCGGGCTTTTAGTTATAAACTTTATTAGTTTCTAGATGTTCACAGATCTGTTTTTTGATTATTTTTTCAAAGTATCTTCCAGGTATTGATGTTAGGCTGATTGGTCTGTAATTTCCTGGGTCTAGGTGGGTTTTTTTCTTCCTTTTTTTGAAGATGGGAACCACATCAGCTCTTATCCAATCCTCGGGTAATCCCCTGATATTCCAGGATTTTTTAAAGATGTGGTACAATGGTTCTGAGATTACTATATTACATATTATTTATATTACATATAATGCATACCTACATAGCACATTGTATATTATTAGCTTATTATTACACATTTTAGAATAAATTGCTCTCATGCCTTGGTTTCACTTATTATCAGCTGCTTAGGAACGTGTACAAACACTAGGAAAATAGGATGAAACTTTTTAGCTGAATGAATCAGTTGTGTGAGTCTTTGGGGAGCAACGGATAGTTAGAAAAGAGCAGTGATGATGAATTTGTACGCTGCTGATATCCACATCCTTCTCCTGCTATTGTACAGGATTATTTGCAGAAGTCCCTGAGACACAAATATTTTTCCCTTTGTTCTCTCAGTAAAAACTTGGCAGCAGCATTTCAACCATCGGCAACAAAATTTAGAATGTATGAACTTGGGTGCAGCGTAATAACCACTCTGCTCGCTTTACAAAGTCATTGGAAGTCCAAAGAACAAAGAGAGATAGAGAGTTCTTACGGCAATAAATAGCATTCTTCAATCTGAATAATGTATTCTAGGAGCCAAGATAAATTTGGGAACATTTGGTTTCATTCTAGAAAGACAAAAGGAGTCAATATGATTTTGACAGGAAGAGATAAACGACATCATGCACTGCATTTTAATATTCAAGACACTCGAGAAATTATTACCACAAAACAAAAAAGGGGGAAAAAGTAAAATGTTTTCATACAAATCGTCTGGAGCTTAGTATATAAATATAACTAAATAAATAAAATAAATAAAAATAAATAAAAGATATCTCTATAACAAATATGCTAAAACTGTGAAAATGGGTACTTTTTATAATTCAGAACAATAAATTCTTCAGAACATGCAGTTCCACTGTCTCCAACACTTGACACCAACAAAGATGGGAAGGAGTTCAAGAAAAAAATATGTTTTATCAACACTTCCAATATAATTTTAAAAGACAAGGCTCTCTCTCTCTCTCTCTCTGTGTGTGTGTGTGTGTGTGTGTGTGTGTGTGTGTGTGTGTGTGTGTCTCCCTCTGTCTCTGTCTCTGTCTCTGTCTCTCTGTCTCTGTCTCTGTCTCTGTCTCTGTCTCTGTCTCTGTCTCTCTCTCTCTCTCTCTCTCTCTCTCTCTCTCTCTCTCTCTCTCTGTGTGTGTGTGTGTGTGTGTGTGTGTGTGTAGTCCACAGGCTGATGAAAACTAAAAAGCTTTGTATCCCAATACATTCTCAGTTGATTAGTATTTCCTGTGTCCAGACACCTTGGAAGACGAATTCATTCCAGAACGGGCTGGGCTGCAAAATAAAAACAACTTCTTTACATTGCTGTTTTTTCACATGTGGGTTTGATTTTAATTTAAAACATTTTTATAGGGAAAACTAGAAAAGGTTCCACTGTCTTCCGATGTGATGATGGTTACACATTTAGAGAGTTTTAAAAGGAGACTCAATAAATTCATTGAAGATGGGTTGTTGATCACTGTTAGGCACAATGGCTGTTAATGCTTATCCATCTATCTATCTATCTATCTGTCTGTCTGTCTGTCTGTCTGTCCGTCCGTCCGTCCGTCCGTCCATCCATCCATCCATCCATCCATCCATCCATCCATCTATCATCTATCTATCTATCTATCTATCTATCTATCTATCTATCTATCTATCTATCTATCTATCTATCTATCTATCTATCATCTATCTATCTATCTATCTATCTATCATCTATCTATCTATCTATCTATCTATCTATCTATCATCTATCTATCATCTACCTATCTATCATCTATCTATCTATCTATCTATCTATCTATCTATCTATCTATCTATCTATCTATCTATCTATCTATCTATCTATCTATCATCTATCTATCTATCTATCTATCTATCTATCTATCATCTATCTATCATCTACCTATCTATCATCTATCTATCTATCTATCTATCTATCTATCTATCTATCTATCTATCTATCTATCTATCTATCTATCTATCTATCTATCTATCTATTATCTAGCTAGCTCTGCCTGTTCTTCCCCTACACCTTAATGCATTTTTTAAAAAAAACTAAGTGCAAATCCACCAGCTTCATCCTCTTCTCCTTTTGATGGAAAGAGGAATCCTAGTCCTTTGTCCTGTTATGGATTTCTCTGAGGTTGGAACTCTCCAATCTACCCCCAGTTGATTGGGTTCCTCCATGTCTCTAACCAGAGTAAATGGGGCTGTGCTGAAGGATTATCTTAAATGACGTATAATCAATACAGACACTATCACAGCAGCCAAGTTTTTGGATTAGGAGCAGGGCGATTCTGTTCAAGTCCATCTTCAGCCACGGACACTGTGTTGGGGGTGCATTGTCCTTTCTCAGCCTAACTCCCCTCTTAAGATGATTGCCACGGAAAGAGGTTGGAGAGGGCTTGGAAGAAGCCCTGGAGAAGATGGGAAATAAATCTGAGAAATAATAACAAAAGCAAAGATTATTCTTTGTGGATCCCTTGAGACATTCAGCCCTGATTCCTCATCTAATGGCCGAGGCCTTTGAGAAACCTTCCCTCACTAAGAAGGTCCTGGCTGATTAGACCCCCAGGAGGTTTAATGGCAGGACTTTCCATACTTACATTTTTTTTCTGGGTTCAGTTCAGTTTTGGAAAAATGACACCTACTTTCTGTATTTAACACAGATTATATTACACAATTCATTGGACATTCTCCATTCATTCCTCTCCATTCAGTACTGCTGTCAGCTTCCCTTGAGTAAAACCATTAATATAGCTTGCCTTGAAATATTACTTGTGTTACTGGTGCTCTTTCTTTACTATTATCTTTGTGTCTTAAGCAATTACGGTAACAAATGATAGCTTCACCGTAATCACTTCTCTTGATTATAGTTAGAGAAGAAAATATGCTTGTTCGCTGTACCTCCATGACTTCTGCCATTTATTTATTTATTTATTTTAATTCCATTTATATCCCGCCCTTCTCCGAAGACTCAGGGCGGCTTACAAGCTTAGCAGATGCTGCGGGATTGTTTTGAATCCACTTCCAATTTCTGCTAAGGAAGGAAACCCAGATAGATCTGCTTAGCCAGAAATAAATCAGGGTTAGCTGACCCAACCGTGGCTGTCTGTTGCTGGGAACTGCACGGTCACGACCAAGGCTGCTTCCGGGAAACCCCCAAATCGGAGCTTCCGTTTCAAGACACTGGGGGACCCTTCACTCTGTCCGTCTAGTGTCACAGTCTGCTTCTGCAGCCTCATTGCTGACTGTCATGGCCAAAACGGTTTCAGGTCACATCAGGGAATAGTTTTAGTAGCAGATGTAAAGATTCTTCCCTTGCAGTGATATCACGCAAGGTCAGTCAGCAAATCCTGCACTAAAAATAGACGCCAGTTTCAAAGTTGGTAAGATTCCCTTTGTCGTCCCTTCACACTCTGAAGATCCACGTCGTCCACCAGTCCTCCTGGAGCAGCTTGCAGGTAAGCCAAGCCGCCTCTCCTAGCCATGAGGCAGGGGGACTTTTTAAAACCATTTTAATGCAAGCTCCAGAGAGACATTGGATAATCATTTGCAGGGAATAAAATGAGGTCATCTGACATTCCAAAATATGAACCCCGTTCCATCCTATCGGCTGCACTTTTGCATAGTTCGGAGTCAACGTATTGCTGAGCAGGCTTTAAACCGGAGTACCTGAGGGAACACCTGCTGCCGGCATCGACTTCCCTCCGCCCTGTGCGTTCCCACAGAGAGGGCCTCTTCAGGGTGCCTCCGGTCAGAGAATGTCGACTGGTGGCCCCCAGGGGGAGATCCTTCTCTGTGGGCGCCCCGGAGCTATGGAATCAGCTCCCGGTTGAGCTCCGGACGGCGCCCGACCTTTGCTCCTTTCGCCGCGAGCTAAAAACATACTTTTTTGAACAAGCTGGCCTGGCCTGATGAGGGGATCGGGGGGTGGGTTTGCTATTGTTATTTATTAGGTTTTAAATATCTATTTTAGTATGTGGGCATTTATTTAATTTAGTTTTAACTTTTGTAATTTGTATTTTTATTCTTGCCCTGTTCACCGCCCTGAGTCCTGCGGGAGAAGGGCGGTATAGAAATATTATTAAATAAAATAAATAAATAAAACCGGTTTGGGGTGTGTGTGTGTGTGTGTGTGTGTGTGTCTGTGTGTCTGTGTGTGTCTGTGTGTGTGTGTGTGTGTGTGTCTGTGTGTGTGTGCATGTGTGTCATCTCTAGCTATCGTTTTTCTGTTACTTCTCCCTCCATCCTTGTTTTCTTTCTTTAAGCAATGTTTCACCTTTAACTAACTTCTTCTATAAATGGGTTGTGTGTATCAGCCCCTCTGGCAAATCGTAAGGTGGTCAGCCTAGCGATCCCCATTATTGTGTAGTGGGTCCGACGCAAGGAAGAGACGCCAGCCAGAGTGTGAGTTCAGCTGGGGGGGATGGCCCACTAGGGAATGAGGGTTACCTGGCCTCCTTAAATACCTAGCCAGGTAAGCGGACAGCCAATGGGGTTGGCCCTAGGTTTCCCGCCGAAACTGGGTTTCCCGCCAAAAACTGTTCAGGCCAACGCCCCCTGGTGGCTGTTGCTATGCAGGTGCCTGCATACATAACACCCAACGAGGCACTTTTCGTATTAGCTCCTTGTGCTGATAGCCAAGAGCAAATGCAACCCATTCCCTCCCGAAGAAATAAACGTGTCCTGGAAAACAGATAGCAGGACGCTGCAAATCAAAAGGCTTCGCTTGTTCCGTCTGAGAGAAGGACGGTCTGGCCTGGGTTGGTTCGAAAACAGTTTTATCTTGCCACCCTGAGTCTTTGGAGAAGGGCGGGATATAAATGGAATTAAAATAAAAAATAAATAAATAAAATAATGCCCGAGAACACCAGAGGAACATTTTTAAGGAATAGAAAGATGTACATTTATAATGTTCTCCAATGAATCAGGCAAGAATCGAGCCAGGCAGAGTTTTTAGTTATCCCTCTCAACTCCTCCTCTTCCTCCCCTTTCTAATTTCTGCACGGATGTCCTGATTTTCGTGAGAGATTTATGCCAGGGCCACCCCAGTCCCTGAAATAATTTGTACCGAGCTTTTCCATGCGTTGCATCCTTTGATCAGAGGCACTTCCCCACCCCCAGTCCAAACGCAAGCCAAATTCTTTTTTCCCCCAGTTCCTCATAAAGATCGGGTCAGAAGAAAGCCACGACGTTTCCTCAGAGCGGCCATGGGGATCTGCAAAATATCCAATTTGAAATCTCTCCAGCCTTTTGAAAGGATGGCAACTTGGCAACCCATTTTGCTTTTCACCTGTGGACTCCAGAGCCGACTTGATAGGCACGCCTGGAGTTTTAAACTCCCCCCCCCCCCGACCTTCGCTCATTTCGCCGGGACTTGAAAACCTGGTTCTTTGAGCTGTTTGGCCCAGACTGAGGGGTTTTAATTTAATTTAATTTTAATTGGGTTTTAGTTTAACCTTCAGGGACAGTCATTTCATTAACAGTTTTAAATCGATTTTAATTTTGTATACTACGTATTTTAATTTTCCCTGAGTCCTACGGGAATAATAGGGCGGTATATAAATTAAGATTGCCGGAAGAAACATCAACAACCTAAGATATGCAGATGATACCACTCTAATGGCAGAAAGTGAAGAAGAACTAAAGAGCCTCTTGTTGCGGGTGAAGAAGGAGAGTGCAAAAGTTGGGTTGAAACTAAACATTAAGAAAACCAAGATCATGGCATCTGGCCCTCTCAATTCCTGGCAAATAGATGGGGAAGAAATGGAGGTAGTGACAGATTTTATTTTCCTGGGCTCCAAGATCACTGCAGATGGGGACTGTAGCCAAGAAATTAAAAGACGCTTGCTCCTCGGGAGGAAAGCCATGACAAATCTAGACAGCACACTAAAAAGCAGAGACATCACCCTGTCAACAAAAGTGCGTATAGTCAAGGCTATGGTCTTCCCAGTTGCAATGTATGGCAGTCAAAGCTGGACCATAAGAAAGGCTGAGCGCCAAAGAATTGAAGCCTTTGAACTATGGTGCTGGAGAAGACTCCTGCGAGTTCCTTGGACTGCAAGGCGATCAAACCGGTCAGTCCTAGAGGAGATCAACCCTGACTGCTCTTTAGAAGGCCAAATCCTGAAGCTAAAACTCAAATACTTTGGCCACCTAATGAGAAGGAAGGACTCGCTGGAGAAGAGCCTAATGCTGGGAAAGGTTGAGGGCAATAGAAGAAGGGGACGACAGAGAAGGAGGTGGCTGGATGGAGTCATTGAAGCAGTAGGCGTGAGCTTAGATGGACTCCAGAAGATGGTAGAGGACAGGAAGGCCTGGAGGAACATTGTCCATAGGGTCGCGATGGGTCGGACACGACTTCGCAACTAACAACAAAAAAAATATAAATTTAAATAATAAATAAATAAATAAATAAATAAAAGCAAAGCAAACATTTTGGACATTCCCTTCTCTCTAATTGAAGACCGAATACATTCACAAGCCAATTTTTGGAACTGACAGAAAGTTACCAACCTCCCCTTCATAGGACATGGACAGCCTGTCTCACCAAATTATTTAGCGCTTCTTTCCTTTCTTTTATCACATGCGGTTCCAGGTTCCAAAATGTAAAATATGGGGGGGAGGGGAAACTTGAAGGAATTAATAAGAAAGAAACTGGACAATGTTTTCAATGGTTGCCCAGGTTAGGTTTTGCAACAGAAAGACAATTAAAATGTCTGACAAATTTGGTTATGAATGCCAAAATGCTTTGGGGTGTACAATGCACACTTTAATAATCCCATGAAAGGATACAATACGCAGTTGCAGCAGCTTTAGGTAAAAATGCCTTCTGGTTTTGTTTTTCAGGAGAGGAAAAGACACATCTTGTCCCTGTAGCTTTTTCCTCTTCTGCTCTTGCTTTTTTCATCTTGCATTGGTGAAGAAGCAGTGAGGAGCCTACGAAGCTGGTTCTTTCCAAAATTATTTCATCCAGAGGAACATCTCCCAAAGTCCTAAACCAGGGGTCTTCCAACTCGGCCCTTTTATGACTCATGGACTTCAACTCCCAGAATTCCTCAGCCAGCCATGAGTCACAAAAGGGCCGAGTTTGAAGACGCCTGTCCTAAACTAATGTTTCTCAACCTTGGCAGCTTTAAGATGGGTGGACTGCAGATTCCAGAATCTCTCAACCAGCATGGATGGCTGGGGGGATTCTGGGAGTTGAAGTCCACCCATCTTTAGTCATTAGTCTGGCTTTCGTAACGGGCACTATTCTTTGATATGGAGAAGCAAGAGACTTCTCCTAGGCCCTGGAGAAGGCTAATCTGGGCAGAGAGAATTATCCGAGAAGAAAATGGGTAAGAGAGCAGATATTCAGATGATGCCCTGGGATGAAAAGGGATCACCTGTAGAGCTTTAGCCGTCCCTACAAGTCTGATCAACCATCAAAGTTCAAGACTTCTGTGCAAAGCGAAGCAAACTCTACCGATGTCATTGTCCTACTCTTCCTGCAATCAAAGGAAAGTGGAGATTGGGTAGATGATCAGAGCTATGTTTTCTATGAGATACGAGGCTTGCTTGTGTTTTCCCTCCTGTGTCAAAGACATGACGGAAGTGGACAGTTCCTTTCCAACACTCCCATCCCCAATTTATTTCCTTCTGTCCAGCCACAGGAAAGGAACAGGGGAGCCAAGATGGCGGTCACATCCAGGAGATCAAAAGTGCCACTCCTTTATTCCGTGCAATGGGTGGAGCTTTGACCCTATTGTCACGGACACCATTTTGATCTCCACAGATGCCTTGACTCCCGTGGGAAAGAAATTGTGTCAGTGCTAATTATACTTTCATTCCTGTTACAAAGACTAATTTAGGGAGGAGAGGACCACTGAAGGGAACAGCTCATCTTCCACTAGTAGAAGAAATAATAGCTGAAGTGTTTGTTGCAATTAAGGTAACGATAGATTATAATTGCTTGTTATGCTCTGAGCACAAAACATCGCACTGTGCAAAGCTGGTGGGGAGCTGCTGAATCGTTTCCAGCTTCCAGCCTTCCTTCCTCTTTCACATAGATGTTGTCATCGGCAGATCTGCCCATAATGGCTTTAAGCAATAATTAAAGGGGGGAGGTAGTCCACTCATTTCTCTTTAAGAATGCATTATACTTTCTAAACAAGGGACGCGGTGGCTCAGTGGGTTAGGACACTGAGCTTGTCGATCAGAAGGTCGGCAGTTTGGCGGGTCGAATCCCGAGTGCCGCGTAGCAGAGTGAGCGTCTGTTACTCGTCCCAGCTTCTGCCAACCTAGCAGTTCGAAAGCACGTAAAAATGCAAGTAGAAAAATAGGGACCACTCCGGTGGGAAGGTAACAGCGTTCCGTGCGCCTTTGGCGTCTAGTCATGCCGGCCACATGACCACGGAGACGTCCTCGGACAAGCTTCGGCTTTGAAACGGAGATTAGCACCGGCCCCTAGAGTTGGAAACGACTAGCACGCATGTGCGGGGGAACCTTTACCTTTACCTTTACCTTAAGCAAGGAAGGAAATGCTCATGAAAATCCCAACAGATTTCACTGCAGGATTGGGATGGAAATCAATCAATTGGAATAGAGCTGAAAGGGACCTTGGAGGTCTTCTAGTCCAACCCCTGCTCAAGCAGGAGACTCTAGACCCTTCCAGAAAAATGGCTGTCCAGTCTCTTCTTTAAAACCCTCCAATGTTGAACGTCCCAAAGGTGCTTTTTCACAAGGCAACTGGACTTTTTTCTCCTTCTTTCTGAAGACGTTCACTTCTCATCCAAGAAGCTTCTTCCACTCTTCAGCTGCAGATGCTTCTTGGATGAGAAGCTAAATGACTTCAAAGAGGGGGGGAAAAGTCCCGTTGCCTCATGAAAAAGCATCTCTGGGACAACCAGGACCTGGATGACTGAGAATCTCCACAGACTCCAGTGATGGAGCACCCACAACATCTGAAGGCAACTTCTGCTCCTCACTGTCAGGAAATTTCTCCTTAGTTCTAAGTTGTTTCTCCCCTTGATGAGTTTCCCTCCATTGTTTCTTGTCCTGCCTTCAGGTGCTTTGGAGAACAGCTTGATTCTCCTCTTCTTTGGGGCAGCCCCTCAGATATTGGAATACGGCTATCATGTCCCCCCCCCCCCAGTAAATCAAAATATCAAAAGTCTGTATTAGTATCTCGTTTCCGGTGACAACAAGGAATGAAAACTGTTATGTTTCTCTTAGGGTATAGTGTATAAAAGGAAGATGACCCTTAGAGAAATCTCAGCAACCAGGTTTACGGGGACCAGGCTGTACCCCCAATTTTACCTTTCATTAGAAATATCCTCCTGGTCCTCACACCTTATTTTTTTTTAAAAAAAATTATGTTGAGACTTGGAGGCACATCCCACAACTATCACAATTAGTCATAAGACTCCATTGACAAAACATCTCCTTCCTGTCTGGATTATCAGTCTTTAATTCTGCTTTTTGTAACACAGCAGTGAGTTTAATTGGGCATTTTCCTTTAGGGTGAGGCCTCCTTGGTTTCTCTGCATCTTAGATTTACTCCCGAGAAGCCAGGGAATAAAAGGGCCTCAGCTCTGAGGCAGCATCTCTGTGTAAGGCAGTGGAAGGAGCGGAAAGCAGAAAGCGAGGACCAGCTAAGCAAGGACTAGCCATACCTGTAACTCCAGGTGATTCAAGGGTGTGAGAGAGTCAGGTAGAAATCAAGTTTGATTTTAAAAATTCTTTGGGGAAAAACCCAAATGGGTATTTCTGCAAAATAGCAAGATGGCAAATAGAGCTGTAATTCCCAAAAGTTAGGAGAACTTATCCAAAGGTGCATGTTTGAGGATGTGTTGGTTCTTTGCAAAACACACACTTTGTTTGTCATGAGTTGTCCTTCTCTGCTTGTCTAGTGGCTCAGCTGCTGGGCTGGGAAAGTAAGAGATGGTGAGCTTAGCCCTATCTTAGGGGCATAGGAGACGGCCAGCTGGGTGCCTTTGGGCCCATCACCAGGGGACGGTGAGTTCTAGTCCACCGTAAGCATGAAGGGTTACATGAATGCCTTTGGGCCATTCTCTCTCTCTCTCTCTCTCTCTCTCTCTCTCTCTCTCTCTCTCTCTCTCTCTCTCTCTCTCTCTCTCTCTCTCTCTCTCTCTCTCTCTCTCTCCTCTCCTCTCTCTCTCCCCCCTCTCTCTCTCCTCTCTCTCCTCTCTCTCTCTCTCTCTCTCTCTCCTCTCCTCTCTCTCTCCTCTCTCTCTCTCTCTCTCTCTCTCTCTCTCTCTCCAACCTACCTCGCAGGGTTGCTGTCGTTGGGAAAAAAGAGGAAGAGGAAGGACGATTAGTATGTTCACCACTTTGAGTTATTTATAAAAAAAATAACTAAGGCAGGTTAAAAAAATCTTAAAAACCCTATTGTCATGGGGTAAATAGGAGGTGAGAACATTAGGCATGCGTGCCCCCCCTTAGATCACCCAAAATAAAAGCAGGGAATAAGGAAGCTTGCAAAATAAAATAAAATAAACAATGGTTTTGAGAACATTATTCTATGCAATGTCTCTTGCAGTGACAAGGAATTAATTTTCAATCCCTGCTTTTCTTTAATATTTTACGATACTTCACCCTTCAGCAGATGTCTCTTGTTAGTTTCCTGGTTCTAATATATTGAAATGTAAACACTGGTTTTGATTTTCAATGGTCTCCTAGTCTGTCGTTTAATTTATGACTCTGCAATTTAACTACACTGAGTTGGGTTTTCTTTACACCGGAATCCAGTCTAAAAGACAGCCTGTAACAGTTTGAAATAAATAGGTTTCCTGATCGAATTTGATCCTCTGGGCTCTGACTTTCAGCTTTTAAGCTGATCTTCCTATTTTGAAAAAAACAAACCAACCCCAAGCCTTGTCTGAAAAGAAATAGTACCGTATTGAAGTTTCTGAAAAATTTCCATCCATTTACGACTTGGATCAAAAACTGTTCAAATCATTGTCCTCTTGTTGAATGGTAAGAATATTTATTTATTTATTTATTTTAATTCCATTTATATCCCGCCCTTCTCCGAAGACTCAGGGCGGCTTACAAGCTTAGCAGTAGCCTTCATTCTATGTATATGCCTGCTAAAGTGTAACAAGACATTTAATCTTTGGGCCATCATGTTAATTTAGCTTGAATTATCCAGTTGAGGATAGCTGGAGTGATTCGTCCATTTTCTTTTGTCTTTTGGCTTGCTCTTTAATTTTAGGACCTGTTAAGTGTTTGAAGGAGAACGTATTTTTCCCAGATCAGAGTTCGGTTTTGGCTCACTATAAAGATTCTATGATTACATTGCTTTTTTTAAAAATAAATGTTTGCACTCCATGCACCTTGGCATATGTAGCAATGATACTTTAATACAACCCATGCTGCCATTTCAACAGATTTTAAATCTAGACATAAATATCTTTAGCCATTCATGTATAAACCTAGCAGGGATGTTTATTAATGTCTGTCCTTCCTAAACATTTACAGGGAGGAGCATCCTTTAAAAATCAACTTTATCCTACTTTTTGCAATTTCCCATATTTTATTGGAGGATAGATTATTTTATTGCTGCTCAGGTGTTTTTATTCTTGTTATACAGTTCATCTGTAAAACTTTCCTGTCCCCCTTGGAAAGAACAGAAGTTTAAAAATGAAATAACACTAGTAAATAGCTATAATAATTGTTGTTTATGGTCTGGATTTATTCCTCCTTTCTGCCAAGGTATGCCTAACGATTAGTAACTAACAGCAGTTTGAAATGTTTTAAATCATCCTGCTTCTTCTATTAAGTCAGCCTGAACAGGATAGCTCATAGGGCAAGGGTAGGCAACCTCGGCTCTTTTATGACTCGTGGACTTCAACTCCCAGAATTCCTGAGCCAGCTTGGCTGGCTCAGGAATTCTGGGAGTTGAAGTCCACGAGTCATAAAAGAGCCGAGGTTGCCTACCCCATAGGGTATAACTTCTGTTAAGATCTTCACTGTTTATTTAAAATTTGTTATTGCTATTATAATAGAAATTATCATTGCAAGCCTCAAATTACAACAGCTTGTTTAGTGACAGTTCAAAGTTACAACGGCATTGAAAAATGTGACTTGTGACTGTTTTTCACACTTAATCGCAGCCCTCCCACCACGTGGCCACAGGCTCAAACTTCAGAATTTTTTTTTAAATCCCATTTATATCCCGCCCTTCTCCGAAGACTCAGGGCGGCTTACAATCTAAGAAGCACAAACCAATGTGCTTAGCAATAGCCTCCATTCTATGTATATGCTTGCTTATTAGGGCTTTCGCCCCTTCCCAAGCGGCATTATTACAAAGTCAGCTTAATTGCCCCCAACAATCTGGGTCCTCATTTTACCTACCTCGGAAGGATGGAAGGCTGAGTCAACCTTGAGCCTGGTGGGACTCGAACCTGCACTAATTGCAGGCAGCTGGTGTTACTTAAGGAGGCATTAGCCCACTGCTCCAGGTTATGCAGCCTCCCCCGGGGGGTCACGTGACCCCCTTTTGCGACCTTCCGACAAGCAAAGTCAGTGGAAAAGCCAAGACACAGTTAACAACAATGTCACTGACTTCATATCTGCAGCGATTCATTTCACAACTGTGATGGGAAAGGTCGCAAAATGGGACAAAACTGTCTCACTTAGCAACAGAAATTTGGGGCTCAGTCGTGGCCGTAACTGTATGACAGATTGCAGGTCCAACTGTGGTGGGTCATGAAAATCGAGGGTTTGTGTGTGTGTGTGTCTGTCTGTCTGTCTGTCTGTGAGTGTATCGTGCTCTTAAAAAAAAACACGGTTTCATCCCTGCAGCCACCCTGCCGTCTGACTCCTTTTGGGCTCCCTGCACGGCTGGGTCTATCTGGCAAAGGGAGCCGGTTTCTGGACGGCAGGCCGTCCCTGCAGAGTGGCCCTTGACCGGCTCCCTTGGAAGGAGCAGAGGCACTCCAGGATACAACCCTGCTCCCTCCCCCCCCAAAAAAATCCAGCCTATCTCAAGGGCTCTCCTCAAGATCCCCAAATCTGCCATCGGGCTTTTGCGTCCGGCTGTGAAAAACATTTTTTATTTTTATTTTATTTAGATTTATATGCCGCCCTTTCCCGAAGGACTCAGGGCGGTTTACAGGGCATTTAAAAACAGTCAATACAAAACGTTAAAACAAATTAAAAGTGATTAAATAGAACCCTGAAAAAATTAAAACCCAGTTAAAATTAAAATTAAAAATATTCTCAGCCTGGGCCAGAGAGCTCGAAGAGCCAGGTCTTCAGGTCCCGGCGGAAAGAACGGAGGGTGGGGGCAGTCCTGAGCTCCACGGGTAGCTGGTTCCACAGGGCAGGTGCACCCACTGAGAAGGCCCTACCCCTGGGTGTTACCCGCCGGCAATCTCTTACCGGTGGGACCCTGAGCAGACCCTCCCTGTGGGAGCGCACTGGACGAAGGGCACTTGATGCTGGCAGCAGGTGTTCCCTCAAATATCCTGGGCCCTCGCCATTTAGGGCTTTATAGGTCATCACCAGCACCTTGAACATCCAGAGAGCCTCGGAGCCTGAGAGTCAGGGAGAGTCAGCCAAACTTCTGGTCCAGAGAAATTTAGGAGGCGGTTTCTCCACAGTCTGTCAAGTTTCTCAAAGGGGACTGGGCAGGCCCAGGCTGTGACATGCCGAGCTGTTCTTGCGTTTTGCCTTGTACTGTACGCTGTTGAGGGAATTGAGAGTCCCTTTGCCAGTTGAACTGTCTGACGAAGGACATTCTATCCGCTTGAATCTTCCGGCCGGACGAAACAGGCCAGTTTGATCCTGCTAGGCAAGGAGAACAAAGGTGGTCTTTCAAAGATTAGGGTCCGAAATGGAGGGAGCTCCTTCTTTCTTGGCTCAAAGAGGAATCTTAGAGGGGGGTTTCAGCTGGACAGAAGGAGCTGCAATATTAATCAAGAACACCTTTATTAATAAAGAGCTCACCAGAGGGCTAAAAGTGTCAAATCCAGTCTAAACATCTGGCTGACTCTGTGCCCAACCGTGGTTAAGAGCAGTCAATTATGAAACAGGCATGGTCCCCAACTCTCAACAACTCTGGGGGGCTCATGACAAACAAATTACAATCGAATCAATAGAAGGTCAAAGATAGCTAGCCTTCTCCAAAGGCCTGGGTGAAGAGCTGGGGCTCCGGGGTTCTTCCGAACAACGGCAGAAGGCGCCCGTCTGCTTCTCAAGGGGAACCTCGCTCCGGAAGGCAGGGGCTGCTCCAGAGATGGCGCCTCTGTAACGGTTTACTCAAAGGAGCAGGAAGACTGGTTAAAGACTGCATGATAAAGTGGGCACAAAATATTCAGGAACCAATTTCGTTGGACACCTGGGAGATAATTTGGGTCAGAAATGTTAAATTTACTCAGGCTCAAAATTTAAGAGAAAATTTTTATAAAATGTTTTATAGATGGCATCTGGATCCCAAGAAGTTGTCCAACATGTAATTCCTAATTTACAGTCTAAATGTTGGAGGTGTGGTAGTTTAGAAGCTACCTATTTTCACATGTGGTGGACTTGTAGAAATATAAAAGCTTTTTGGATCAAAATTTGGTGGAACATTCAAAAGATTTTTAAGAGAAAGATAAAGTTTTCTCCGCAATTGTTTCTATTGGGTATTGTTGTAGATTGTGATGTTAAAGAAACTAATTTGATGTTGAACATGATAACAGCAGCACGGTTACTGGTGGGACAATATTGGAAGAAGGATAGTTTGCCCACTATAGAAGAATGGGTGTTTAAAGTTTCGAATCTTGCAGAAATGTCTAAGATTTCTGCTTATTTGAAAGATCATTCACAGGAAAGATATATTTCAGTTTGGAGGAGATGGATAAATTATATTCAGAACAAATATGGCACTAAAAAGTTCCATTTAGCTTATGAGTAGATTTTAGTGGGATATTCTTATTAGCACGTTGTTTGTAGTTTAAAGTTTAAAGTAGTTTGTTTAAAGGGGAGTTAAAGCACATTATGAATTTGGTTAATTGTATATTTTTTTTATTTTATTTTTTTATGCATAATTTTTATTTAGAATATGATTATTGTAACTATAATCCTGTATTTAGCTCTGGGAAGTGGGGGGGGAAGTGGGGGGGTTTGGGGTGGGAGGGGTTTGGGGATATATTGTAAAATTTTGTTTTTGTAAAACTCTTTAATTAAAAAAAAAGGAGCAGCAAGTGCACCAAAGGTGCCCCATTAAATTCAGCCCTGAAGATGCTAATAGAAGGTCTCTCAAGTAATCTGATAATCGTAACGAAGGCCTGCCCTCAACTTTTTCCCCATTAAAAGAACTTTTCTCTGGTTGCCAAGAATTTCTTTTCCAACAATCTGGTAACACAGGGGCTAACCCAGGGGCTCTTGGCTCTTTTATGACTGGCGGACTTCAACTCCCAGAATTCCTGAGCCAGCCATGCTGAGGGGAAAGGGAGAGGTTTCCAAGCTGAGCCATGCTGGCTCAGGAATTCTGGGAGTTGAACTCCACGAGTCATGAGGGGGCCAAGGTTCCCCCATGCTGGCTCAGGAATTCTGGGAGTTGAAGTCCACGAGTCATGAGGAGGCCATAGTTCCCCCATGCGGGCTCAGGAATTCTGGGAGTTGAAGTCCACGAGTCATGAGGGGGCCATAGTTCCCCCATGTGGGCTCAGGAATTCTGGGAGTTGAAGTCCACGAGTCATGAGGGGGCCATAGTTCCCCCATGCTGGCGCAGGAATTCTGGGAGTTGAAGTCCACGAGTCATGAGGGGGCCATAGTTCCCTCATGCTGGCTCAGGAATTCTGGGAGTTGAAGTCCACCAGTCATGAAAGAGCCAAGGTTGCCTACCCCTGGGCTAACCCATCCAGACGATTGAGGTGCCTGTATATTTCCCTCCAGTCTCACCTTTTTCTTCTTGCTTATTCCAGGAGCCGGGCTTTCTAGGGCCAGCCTGGGACTCTTGAGACCAAATGTCTTCTTCACCTGCTGTGAAATCTGGAAAAATAAGTGCTTACATAGCGGTTAAAGTCGATCCTGACAGCGACTATTCTACACCAGGAGCCTTTGATCTGGAGAGGCTGTTCTGGAAAGGCAGCCCCAAATACACGCACGTCAACGAAGTCTGGCCCGGCCTCTACATAGGAGACGAGTAAGTTGTCCCCAAAAGCCTCTGGGGATCAGGGAGGTTTTCATGCTTGCCATTCCAGGTGGCCCTCGACTTACTTAAAATTTCTTCTTGTAAATGAGGCAGTCCTTAAATTTTATGACCTTTTCTTGTCACACTTGTTAAGCGAATCGCTGCAGTTGTTAAATGAGTAACGTGGCTGTTAAGTGAATCAGTGGCTTCTCCACTGACTTTGCTTGTCAGAAGGTCGCAAAAGGGGATCGCTCGGTCCCATGGACACTGCAACTGCCATAAAAAAGGTGAATCAGTTGTCAAGTGTCCGAATTGTGATCACGCGACCATCGGGATGCTGCAATGGTTTCAAGTGGGTAAAAACAGTCCCGACTTTTTTCCTGTGCCGTTGTAACTTCAAACAATTGTAAACAAATAAGTCGGGGGACTATCTGTGCATCCAGAGCAGGGGCATTTGCGAGGGAGAGGTTCAGAAACCCGGATGGTAACTGTGCCTGTGGGGACCAGAGCCCTGGACGCCTCTGAACAGGTCACACGTAGGAAAAAAAAGATGGGGCTCATATCATTGTGGCTATCATTTTGGTATTTTGTTCCCCCCCAAAAAAAAAGCCTTTTCTGCTTTGATGCAGGAAAACAGCCCTTGATCGGTACAGCCTTGAGAAAGCCGGCTTCACCCATGTCCTCAACGCAGCCCATGGACGGCGGAACGTGGACACAGGGCCCGGCTACTACAAGGACATGGCCATTCAGTACCACGGAGTGGAGGCAGACGACCTGCCCACCTTCAATCTGAGCCAGTTCTTCTACTCCGCAGCCGAGTTCATCCACCAGGCCCTGCAGGATGAGACCAGTAAGCCCACACATGCTGGCAAGCGACCGATGCGCACGTTCACTCTGCACTGGTAGTTCCTTACTCCTTGGGTTGAGGAGTCCTTAGGGGGAAAATGATGCACACCAGACTCTTGGAAAGCTACAACCACACAGCTCCTCCCCACCTGGGGCTCAGTTTAAAAGATCGATTCAGATATAAATCAGGGTACGAATATTGGAGAGTCCCTTTGCCCAAAACTCTGGAAAGCTCCTTAACCTCCTGAGAGCTAAAACCCGAGGCTTTCTGTTACAACAGGTGGCAAAACTATCCCACGTAAAAACCTCCAGAAAGCAGTTTTTTTTTTTAAAAAACTGCCCACCGTAGACATCTTCTGGGTGAAGAATCTACAACAGGCACAAGCATCTTGTGTTGAGTTGTACCCCTGATTTTCACCTATGTTCCACCTTCCAAGCCTAGAGTAGGACCCGGGGTTTCTGGAGGGGGGTCAAAAAAGTCAAATGGTGTGCAACTTTGTATGTGAAGCTACGGTATTACTATCAGGAGGATAAGTCACACGTGGCCCTGTTTATTCCTTCTTAAAAATAAAGCCCCCTTCAGGTTGACTCCTTTGACACCCAGGTGACTTTTAGGTGATGGTCAATAAAATATTTGCCATTGTTCCATTTGATTTCTATGATTAGAAAATTTACTTAAAAGAGAATATCATTGTCTTTTACATTTAACAGTACAAGACAAAATAGAAGCGTATTCCTGATTTGTCACAAAACAGACCTTCAGATTTGGAGGGTATTTTTTCTATTGTTTAAAAGAACAGCATGCAATTTCTCTCTCTCTCTCTCTCTCTCTCTCTCTCTCTCTCTCTCTCTTCTCTTTCTCTCTCTTTCTCTCTCTCTCTTTCTCTCTCTCTCTTTCTCTCTCTCTCTCTTTCTCTCTCTCTTTCTCTTTTTTTCTCTCTCTCTTTCTCTCTCTCTCTCTTTTTCTCTTTCTCTCTCTCTCTCTCTCTTTTTCTCTTTCTCTCTCTTCCTCTCTTTCTCTTTCTCTCTCTTTCTCTCTCTCTCTTTCTCTCTCTCTCACTTTCTCTCTCTCTCTCTCTTTCTCTTTCTCTCTTTCTCTCTCTCTCTTTCTCTTTCTCTCTCTCCCTAAGCATGAGCTATACCTAGACTATCATTTACACCACTGAAATGTGGCTTGACTCTATCCCCATTTGCCTGTTCATTTCACTGATTGCAAGAGCACTTGTTCTCGTGAATCTTAAAGTCCGTGAGGAGCACTGCACTGGATTCTAATCGCCACCGGATCCTAAGAGATTCAAGATCCTTGCACCCACTCAGGCCATCTGTGTCCTGCCCAAGAGCCTGTCAGCACTGTCAAAAGTCTCTGATGCTGTATCTCAGGGGTCTCTCTCTCTCTGTTTCTTGATGTTTGCAGACAAGATCCTAGTCCACTGTGCCATGGGGCGCAGCCGCTCGGCAGCCTTGGTCTTAGCCTACCTGATGATTTACCGGCACATGACCGTGGTTGATGCCATCGGCCAGGTGCTCAAGCACAGGTGCATCCTCCCAAACCGCGGATTCCTGAAACAGCTCCGAGAACTGGACATAAAGCTGGCCTTGGAAAGGAAAAACTGCGCCCGCAGGCTGAGCACTAGCAAAGAGAAGGCCAACCCAGAGATTTAACATTCCCTGTCTTTGAAAATAAATAGCTGCAAAATAATCAAGGACTGTGAAACAATTAGGTAAAGAGACTCATTTGTTACCCACTAAGGAGGGAACGAGGCGGGAGCGGAGAGGGCGGTGTATAATCGGTAGCCCTTCAAATGTCTCAAGTTATTTTCAGCTTGATTTTATGCAGAGAAGGAAGGATGGGGGCAACCTGTCAATGGGGGCCTTGGAGAAGATGAGGAAGCCAGCTTTTCTATGTGCAAGGAGAAAGGAAAGCGGCAAGCAAATCTGACGAGAATACTGTATTAAACCAGTTGGTGTACAGTGTGCAGAAAGAGAATATACACACTGTGTAGCTCTGGGTCAAACTGTGGAGTTCTGGGGACGTTCTGAACTCAGTGGTGGCTTTGCAGATGTTTTATTATCCAACTAGGGTGCCAAAAGAAGAGCAACCTGCTTGGAGAGCCAATAAGCATCTAAAACAGATCACCATCATTATCCTCGTTGCTCTTGTCAATGGTCGTCATTGCCATCATCCTCATCTTAAATCACTCCACTGCGGAATGAAATTCTTTGGGTCATTAACCATCCACTGCATCAGAGCAGCATGTTAAAATTATAATCCATAAATGTCCATGAAGACATCTTCATTTTGTAGTGGATTGATTTAGGACCATTTATCACTATCAACACACTTCATTATTTTCTTCTGGAGGATGTTGATTTGTGTTCTCTTTTGTTTTTAAAGAACAACCAGGGAAGCACAAGCCATCCCCTCCAGAAGCACATTAGCAGGACCAGCTTAGGTTGTCCACATGTATTTTTGTGGGTTTTTTACCGAGAGCAGTTAAAACGCCTGCTGGACTTCTCCTGGTGTTCAAGTGCTCACATTTATTCCCACCAAGTTCCTGGGCAGAATTATTTTATATACTTTGTCACCCAGCTCCACATTGGATTCTACTTAACCTTCCCTCCGTATTATGTGGAAATACCTTGGATTTGCAAATTTTAACACGATATTCAGCGGGCAGTGACTACAAAACTCAGAACCATTTAATCAGTGGCAGACACTGGGGAAAGATTTCAAATTCTTAAACTCTACAAGCATGACCAGTTTTCAACACTGAAGATTTTTTCTGGTTCAGATTTATTGTCAGTAGATCACAATGTCTTCCAGACATCATTTCTGCACACCTAAAGCCACAGCAGATGAACCTAGAGGCGAGGTATTGCGATATCTGCATGCTGGCGCTTTACCCCAAACTTTTATCGTTCTCCAAAATGACAATGTGGAGAGCATTGGAGTTAAACAGTGAGCAAACTTAATGCAGGTCTTCACAAATGTTGACTAAAAAAACCCTAAAAACGCAGCTAAGTATTAATCTATTAGTTTATCATCTATTCCTTTTGGATAACTCTATTTCGGCAATCATTTATTATACTAAGGTTGTGTGAAAATCCCTTAATAGGTTTTTCAGTCCAATTATCCTAACTTGAGTAGTTGTCCCCCACAAAACTATGCTAGCCAACCCGAATGACTCTGTGCCTTAATATTGTGACCAATGATCTATACACAATAAGATATAAAGGCTGTATTTATATGGAAGCCTTCCTACAAAAATTTCAGTTTAATGAAACACGGTACACAACTTTGTGCTGAATCCATGTCTTCAAAGTGAAGAACATCAGGCACGTTTTTATTCTAGTGATCAGATTACTCAGCAGTCTTATGTATACATTCACCTACGTCCCACTAGCTACACTACATTCACTACTTATTCCTCCTGTCTGTGAGAATCCGGCTTGAATCCCATACTGAAAGTCATCAATCCTTCACAAAACTGAAGAGCTTGACAGATTCATGTACCCTTGGTTGCTAGAGGTTGACCAGGGGTCAATCTTCAAGTATTTGAAGGGAAGTCAAACAGGTATTTATCCCATTTAGCAAGACGTGGGGAAGCAGACCATGGTTAAATGTTAGGAAGAGCAGCCCAGAAACAATAGAACAAATTATCATGGTGGTTTACGGGATTTCATGTAAAGGTTAAACAACTATTTCCTTAAAATGCATCCAAAGGGAGACGGATTCACTGATCTAACGCCTCCTTGCAGTACAAGGTGTGCATGATGCAAAAACATGGTGAAATATCAAAATACAACGAAATAGGTACCAAGGTCACTGAATACAGTTACCAGGAATTAACCTCAACTCAAGGCATCTTGACCTTTGAAACCTATTCTCCCTTCTTTAAAAAACCTAACACATTATCTTCTTAGACTGCTAGAATAGCCATTATTTTATCCCGATTAGGCTGCATTTTTTCACTTCCACTAACTCAACTGCTCTGGGACATCCTTTAATAACTCTCAACGTCTGAACATTAGATGCCTCTACGTATCTCTTCCTTCTCTCACTCAAGCTACCCCAACCTTGGAGCCTCACCTAATGACCCCCTAAGGCCATCTTTACAACCCATCGTCCCTTCAGCAGAAGGAAAACCACGTGACACAGATGTACATTTCTAAAATGTGTACTCCGAATGGCGTGAGAAAGCGGAGGCTGCACCGTCATTTCTGCACCAGGAAAGACCAATCTCGATAGACTTTGGGGGAGAGGTGGGAAATTCAACCCAACCTTTCCTCCTCCCCAGCAATTTAGCCCTGAGATGTGAACGTTTTTGAGCCTCAGGTCATTTGGGGAATGGAAGGTGGGGAATGAAACGTTGGCTGGCTCCTCTCTGCGTCCGCCTGCCTTGATCTCTGATTCGGCAAGATAGAGAAAGGTAGAGAAAGACCTCAGCCAGGCTTATCACGCAGCCTGAGACGTTGCTGAATTTCCAGGACTTCGATCTTGTGATCCAGAACAAGTGACAGGAAGCGCCATCGTTTCCAGTTTGCACCAGTTATCTCGAGACAGTAGGCTAAAGTGGCTCATAATTTATTTTTATGTTAAAATGTACAACTTGTTTTTGTTTTATAAGTGACTAAAAAGTTGACATAAATACAAGAAGTTTCACCGTGTCTATTTTTTTTAAAACATGGATCGAGCCATTTTTGGCCCGATACTGTCACTCTGTACAGGTACAAAGGCTACCAAAGAAAGGGGGGGCTGAGGGGGGGGGAAGGAAGCCATATAAACAGGTCACAAATACCATTCACTTTTTTTTTACATGCGTTCTTTAAACTTCATTTGTTCTATTCACACGCTACTGCCCTATTTTGTTAAAAAATAACTCCAATATTTTATAAAGATAGAAAAATCTACAGATGGAATGAAAACGTAAAGTTTAGAGGCATTTCCATAAAATAGCAACTTTACACCAAATTCACAATTTTTTTAAAAAAAGAAATCCTGCACATTTATCCGCATATGAAAATGTTTCAAAAACTTGATTAAACACAGATATGCTTCTTTCAAACGATAAGTGTTTGTATCTTAAAAAAACAAAAACCCTGTGTAACAGTAAGCTGCCTTTCCCCCCACCTCTTATCCAAAAATGATCCGTTATCTGAACAAAAAAGGAGAATTGTCTTTAATGAAATATTTGCCGTTGAAAGGTGCATTCCACCATGATCGTCTCCTGGATCAGCTCCAAGAGAAATTTATCAGATTTGTGCAACCACGCAGAGGAATTTCCCAATGAACTGCACCCAGAAACTGATCAAATCAAAATTGGAATCATTTTCAATGCTTTTTCTTTCTTTTAAAATCTAATTAGCAAAAATATATATGTATGTATGCATGTAAGTATATATATATATATTTATATATATTTATATATATAAATACCTCTTAAGGTAAAGGTAAAGGTTCCCCCGCACATGTGTGCTAGTCGTTTCCGACTCTAGGGGCCGGTGCTCATCTCCGTTTCAAAGCCGAAGAGCCAGCGCTTGTCCGAGGACGTCTCCGTGGTCATGTGGCTGGCATGACTGGACGTCAAAGGCGCACGGAACGCTGTTACCTTCCCACCGTAGTGGTCCCTATTTTTCTACTTGCATTTTTACGTGCTTTCGAACTGCTAGGTTGGCAGAAGCTGGGACGAGTAACAGGCGCTCACTCTGTTACGCGGCACTTGGGATTTGACCCGCCAAACTGCCGACCTTCTGATCGACAAGCTCAGCGTCCTAACCCACTGAGCCACCGCGTCCCTTAAATACCTCTTAAAGAGGGACAACCTAATCAAGGCAAAAGACCCACCAATTAAGGAAATGGCTTACTGTTAAGCACAACACTTGTACAGTACTACAAAACGCACTGCACTAACAAAGACAGCGGCATGCGAGAAGCGTCCACTTGGGGAACAAAACAGTCCGTGAATGCGATGCGAGAAGGCATTTACATGGTGGAGGCGAGGGACGGGCGAGGAGGGCTCCTTGAACGGGGGGGGGAGGGAAGCTGATGGCCGGCACAAGATCGGATGCCCTCCAGAAGAGCTGGGGGAGTGGGGGGGGGTCAAAGAGGAACAGGCACATCCAGTAATGGCAGTGAACCCTCGGCTGAGTTTGCGTGTTCGCAGCGCAGGTTTTCCCGCACCACGGAAGTTCAATTGTGTTTTTTTAAAAAAAACAACTAAGAAACCCCCTGCCAATTTCAAAAAAGGCAAAACTGCGAAGGACATAAAAATAAAAGGACGTCATGTAAGGCTTTTTGCTGCACACACGTGTCTCATGGTGCCACAAACCAGGGTGTTTGCATTTACACCAATTGCTGGTTTTGAATCACATGCTCCCAAACAGCCGGCGTTTAGGCAGCCCCCCCCCTCGCGGGCTCACTTGGCCGGGGGGGGAAGGAGGAAGCACCTCCCCCCGCATTTTGGGACCTGGGCTCCTATCTCCGCATGTAGGAGCCGTTCAGAGACTGCTTGGGGTTTAAGTAGCCGTGATGGGCCGGAGGGGAATACATCATGTTGCTGTGGGGGTTGCTCTGCATGGGCTGCTGGGCGTAAGCCTGGGAGCCCATCATCCCCATCTGCACCTGCATGGGGTACTGGGCGGTTTGGTTCATGTAACCGGGATTGGCGTGGTAGCCCCCGTTCATCATCGGCTGAGACATGCTGTAGCCGTTCACGGCGTTCAGCGTGTTCATGTTCATATTCACGGAGTTGACGTTGTAAGCCGGAGCCGGCATGAGGTTGACGTTCATGTTCATGCCGCGCTGCATGGCTAAGGTGCGGGGCGGCCCTTGCATGGCCACGGACTGCGAGGCACGCCCGTAAAGCTGTGGCTGATGGGCGGCAGGGGTGGCTGGTGGCGGCGGCAGAGAGGACGACTTAGTTCTAACAGACACATGGCCCTTGCCGGCCATCTGCGTTTGTAGTCTTTGGGTGTGGGACAAGCTAACATTAGACGTAGCCAGGTTACGCTGCAGAAGGGGAGGGGGCAGGTTCATGGGGGGCGGGGTGAGGTTAGGGGGCGGAGTCATGGTGGCCTGCACTTGGCCTCCTCCGGGGACCGGGTGGGAGGGCTGAGCCAGCTGGACCAGCCCTGGGCTGCCGAGGGCGGGGGAGAGGGAGGCCCCGTTTGCATAGGAGGCGACGGCAGCCGAATGGCTGTAAGGCAACGAAGGGTCCATCAGGGTGTTGGTCAGCTGCTGCAGCTTAGCCAGGCTGAAGGTGGCGGAGGGCTGCGGGTAATGCCCCGCCCCAAACTCCCCCTGGCCCACCCGCTCGTACAAGCCGACGTTAGCGCTGCCGGCCTCGGAGAGGTCGCTCAGCTGGAGAGGCGGGCTGAAGTTAGCAGCCAGGCTGCACTGGGGGAGCTGCTGGCTGCCGCTGGGGGGCCTCTCGACCCCACAGGCCTGGGGGGATTTGACGCTGCAGGGAGGGGGCGAGTGGATGCCGGCGCTGGTCACCAGACTGCAGCTGCTGCTCACGCCCGGCCTCGGCTGCGTCACGGCGCAGCTGCTCTGAGTCAGGCTGCTCGAAGGGAGAGCGCTGTACGGGCAGCTGTTCTGCGGCACATTGTTCCCGCAGAGGTTACTGCCCAGGGTGGAGTCGTAGCTGCTCGGGTTCTCGTAGTTCTCCGTCGTGCTCTCAATGCTGCCCAGGTCGCTAAACCCGCTGTCGACAACCTGCTGTGAGTGGTCCGACACGGACGGGACGTCCATCATGGGGCTGGTTTCCATGTTCTGCAGGGAGGACACCGAGACGCCGCCCTGATCGGAGCTCATCTGAGCGAAAGTGTTTTCCAGCACCGGGACGTTTGGGCTGCTGGCAGAACGAACCGACTGGCTGGGCTGGGACGGGACGGAGGAAACGGGGCTGCTGTGCTCCGGCCCCTGACAGTCCTCTAAGGCAGCGGCCTGCGGACTCTGGCCAGGTTTGGCGTAACTTTGCAGGCTCCGGCAGGTCTCCTGGGTCTCCGCACAGTCCTGGAAGACGTCCTCCTGCTCTGCTGACTCCTGGGTTAGAGACTTGACCGCCTGGATGGTCTCGGAGTCTATTTCCAGCGTTTCCGAATCCGTCTCCTTGAATGCACCGTGGAGTTCGTTGCTGCTGGTCTCCCCGGAGTGCCCCGCGCTTTCCTCTCTTGGGTCAGGCCCGGGTTCCAGGAGAGCAGGAAGCTCTCTAAGGTCACTGCTGCCCTTGGGCGAAAGGCCAGCTTTACAGTCCATCAAGTCCATTTCGCTTGGCCGGCCGCTTAGCTCCCCGGGCTCTAAAAAAGGCCCTCGGTTCTGAAGCACTTCCTCAAAAGCTTCGCCTGAGGCGACCTCCTGGCTTTCCCTCCCCTCTGGACCCGGGTGGCCCTCGGCCTCGTCCTCAGCACCGGGTTCCTCCTCAAGAGGAGACCGCTCCTTCCCCTCACGCTCTTCTGCAGGCTCCTCTTTCTCCAGGCTCTCCTCCTCTCCTCGGTCCCTCTCCGTACCTTCCCTTTCCACGTTGCTTTCGTCCACCTCATCTGCCTTTTGTGTCCGGGGAAGCTCTGGATACTCAGGCACCGGATCTCTCCCTTCGCCCTCGTTTGAGGAAACGGGTTCGGAGCTTTCCCCTTTTTCTGGCAGGGAGGAAGCTGGGCCTGGGCTGCTTCCAGCTCCCTCTCCGCCCTCCTCCGCCTTCCCCTGGCCGTCGAGCTCCATCGGGGTCTCGGGTGGGGTGTATAAATTCAATTTAAACCCTGGTTTTCTCTCTTTGTTTTGCCTCCGCCTGGACGAAGACTGCTTTGCGCTTTTAGGCCATGCCTGCTTATGCACGGCAGGCTCAAGATTGTCTTCCGGGCTTTCTTTAAGGAGATCTGCATCCTCTTCGGCCGTAACTGTGAGGAATGGGGGGCGGGGCGGAAAAACCAAGTTAGTCGAATTCAAAATTATTACAACTAGATTGTATATATTCTAACGTATTCTCATCGTAGTTAAATAACTGCTTAAACCAAACAGAAGAAGCACAAATGCCTGGAAGGTGGGGTAAAACAAATCAAGATGGAGGTTACTAGGGCCCAACTGAAATGCCATGTAGACTTTTGACCGCACCATCACCCACTGCACCCTGACCATTTCTGACCCAGGGACCCCTGAGGTAAAAGAACATCGTTTTCAATTTCTTATGCAGAGAAATAGAATTTCACTGCAATTTTCTTGCATTTTAGCAAGCTGGAGGGACGTGCGCTGGGATGGCTGCTCCCTGCTCTGAGGTGTACATTATTCCAGGAGTTTTGATCTGTGCGCAGAATGAAAGGGGGTCCTTTGGATTCTGCACCCAGGGGGAGGAGGAGGGACAGGCCAAGGACCGGGTGGAAGGGCGCTGGAAAGACTGGGAAAAGCTGGGAAACTCTGCTGGGAAGAAGAGGGGATCATCCAGACGATTGCTGCCGTTCTCTCTGTGTGCCCAGATTTTGTTTTATCCAAACTCCAGAAGGTCAAAGCATTCCAGATTTCCATTCTGTTGATCCACGGCCAAATTGCTTGCAAAGGCAGCAAAGTATTATAAGCTGAGATGCTGAATAAAACCCCGCCTGATTTATTAAATATATTGGTCGGGGGGGGGGGGAAAGCTTAAGAATATTACGATAGAAAACTTTCAAGGTAAACATTTACCTTTATGAGACGCCCAAACATTGCAGAATGAGAATTATTTTCCCAGGCTAAAAAGCTATAGGAAAATAGCCATTATTAGTCCCTAGTTAATCTGCTTTTCTTAAAAATGTGTTGCATCTAAATCACCCATCAAAATAATCAGCTAACAGGCTCTGTTGGATGGATTGAAAAGGAACCTCCGAGTCCCAAAGAATAAGCCTCAAGCAAATCTGAACACAACGTATGAATTAGTGTTTTATGACAGTCCAAGACCAGATCATAAAAGCTAAGTAACCAAATACAACTGGAGGATACTATAAAACCTCATTAATTAAGTAATGTTTGAACACGTCTTTTACTAATACCAAAGGCTGTGCAATTAAATACTGCCTTATCTTATTAGATTATCTAACTATTAAAGGAGTGACATTCTATAAATAGAAACCTAATTTCCAGATGGGGAAAGAAAAAAATCAGAATAGAGCTGAAAGGGACCTTGGAGGTCTTCTAGTCCAGCCCCCTGCTCAAGCAGGACACCCTAGACCATTGCAGACAAATGGCTGTCAGGTCTCTTCTTAAAAGCCTCCGGTGATGAAGCACTCACAACGTTTGGAGGCCAGCTGTTCCACTGGTTAATTGCTCTCACTGTTAGGAAGTTTCTCCTTAATTCCAGGTTGCTTCTCTCCTTGATTAGTTTCCATCCGTTGTTTCTTGACCTGCTTTCTGGTGTTTTTGAGGAACAGGTCGACCACCCCCCCCTTCCTTGTGGCAGCCCCTCAAATACCGAAACGCTGCTATCATGTCACCCTTGGACCAAGGCAGCCACGTCCAATTCAAGTAGCCTCTACGGAAAATCTTGCTCAGTTTAATTTATTTTATTTATTTATTTATTACATTTATATCCCGCCCTTCTCCGAAGACTCAGGGCGGCTTACAAGCTTAGCAGTAGCCTTCATTCTATGTATATGCCTGCTTGTTAGGGCTTTCACACACACACACACCCAAGCGGCATTATTACAAAGTCAGCTTAATGGC
The DNA here is from genome assembly GCF_964194415.1 of Vipera berus. Lineage (NCBI taxonomy): Eukaryota > Metazoa > Chordata > Lepidosauria > Squamata > Viperidae > Vipera > Vipera berus. The sequence continues at coordinate 100,827,323 of NC_138207.1, read as the reverse complement.
CCCCAACAATCTGGGTCCTCATTTTACCTACTTATGGTCACTTCCACATGTTGAAAACTGCTTTCGAAGTATCTCACCTCTGCATGGACTCTCATTCCGCTTACACCGGTTGTCTTGCTCCTCCTCCTCCTCCTCCTCCTCCTCCTCTTCCTCCTCTTCCTGCTCCTCCTCTTCCCCAGGGGGGTGTTGGGACACGGCTGCACTCCCGGTCTTCCCTCTGTCATGTTCTCCATCCGTTTCGCAGGTTGGCTCCAGCTGCGTCAGGCCCTGCTCTTCTTCCGAAGAATTAAAAGGTTCCTTTAAAACTTCCGTGGTTTCGGAAATGGTCTCCGTTGTAACGCTACTATTAACCTTTCGGCGTTTACGACCCCTTTTCTTTTTCAATAGGAAAGGTCTCTAAAAATAATGTGAAATATGTTAAAGTTGGGTGGAGGAATTGACATTCCTTGTTAAGGTTGAACCACTGAGGCAACCTTAACCTACAGCTGTCAACAGAGCATCATCAAGGCTTCGACCTGGCTTTCAAAAGCAAAATACTTGACTACACCTAGGCTGCCTTTTCTTTCTGACTTGCGCATTTAATTTAATGAAAAGTTAAATACAGCTATATCATATAAATCATCAAATCAGTAAAAATGCTTCTACAACTTAAATCTTGCAACAAAGGCCCAATTTTGGAGTTCTGACGAGAATTTTCAAGCTAAAGCTACACAGAATCCTGAAAAAGTCTGGGAAGTAATAATATATAAAACATTTCAAATCTAAACCGCTGCAAATCCACTCTTCTTTTGAGTTTGAAGTAATTGAATCACACTAGAGAGAAATGTTTTGCATCTGAAATGGGCCATATATAACCCTGTGTGTGTGTGTGTGTGTGTGTGTGTGTGTTCATTTGAGAGCATCAGAATTTCATATTTTAATGTGTGCCAGTGTATTCACAGAAAAAAGTGACAATAAAGGCTATCTTATCTTATTTCTATCGCAGAGTTCATTTAATTATTACAAGATGCTGGTTTTGAGGATAATGATAAAACTGGTTTTTTTTTTAAAAAAAAATGTAGAAAAAAAAAGGATTACCTCCAACAATTTTCACATGGTCTCAGACAAAGATTTCAGAAGTGTTAATCTGGTCTAATTGATTAGCAATCAAAGCACAACTAAAAATTAAAAAGGAATCATCATGTTTGGCAATAGCAGATAATAAGAGATAGTAGAATTTAAAAATATTGAATACATTTATACTTTAATACTTCGAGAAAATATTCAAAGAGGGAGAAAAAAAATGGAAATAATGTCTTTGTAACTAGAATAATCCTGCAATGCAGGAGATCTTCTGGGCTACTAAAATGCAATCCAATAAAACAGCTTAACTAGAAACAAACTGGAGACACGACCACGAGGATGTTTCAGTCATTTCAGAGGATGTTCTGGGTTGTTGGGTGCGTATGAATGGGAGAAGCAGAGATCCCGTTGAAAACTGAATAAGGAACTGGAGAATTATGTACTACTGTCTATTAAGGTCAAGCCTAAATCTGTGCCAGACATACAGTCTGATGGTTTAGCTAGCCAGCAGAAGAGGCGGCAATCTGGAAAAAAAGTGAGGGGATGATCCCTGGGCAAGTCTAACTTAGCGCTGAGGGGAAAAAATGTCATTGCTAGTTTTTAAATTCTTTTTTGGGGGGTCCCTGCAGAGTAAAAAGCTGCACAATTACTTTTGTGCAAAGGAAGGAGACCGTAAAATGTGTAATGCGACTCAACTAACACCCACAATGACTAACAGAGAGTAATATTTTATTTGCAAACGTCTGTAAGAAATTAGTGGTATTTCAAAATACGCCTGTTTGTAAGATAAAAGGCAGAAATCTACCTGCTCCAGCTCCTAAATGCAGTAATCCCAGCATTAAAAATCAAGAGATTCTGAATCAGGGTTTGGAACCGACCTTTCTCTTCATTGCCAGCAACTGGGGTTTCGCCAGCCTCGGAGGAGAATTCCGATGACGCCCATCCATCTCTTCCTCCTCCTCCTCCTCCTCCTCCCCTTCTTCCTTTTCTTCCTCCTCCTCCTCCTCCTCCTCCTCCTCCATCTCCTCCTCTTCTCCACTGCTTTCTCTTGGCAAGCCTGTAGGCTTCTCTCTCTCCATCAGCACGGCTGGATTTTCTTGAGGTCGCGAATACTTGCTTTTCGACTGCGCTTTTTCAGGCAATTGCCTATTCCCTCTTGTGGAGTGCAGATCCAGCTCCTCTTTCTCCCAACAACTTGCTTGCTCCATCAACCGCTCAGCCTGAGCAGCAAAAGGGTTAAAATAACAGACCACAGAAACACCATTGAGCTGTCCCCTCCTTCGTGCATTGCTCCGCATTAGAAATAAGCTATGTCAGCTTTCATCAGCGTCAAGGGCTACGAAAGCTGCAACTAAACAGGTTTTTTCCCCCCAAAAGGAAACAAATAAGTTTGCGTTTTATGGGAACTTTTGCATCATTAATAAGGCAACACTGATTTAGTTCTTTGTTAGCATTATGCTCCTGGATAGGCAATTTCAGTCATCTCAGAGATGCATGGAAGCAGATCATGAAAACTTTTTGAACTCTGCGTCCAGTTCTGTCGAAGCCTGTGCACTTAATAGCATTTGGGAAGCGGTGAAAAGACAAAGCCAAAATGGTTCCCGGTTCTTCTGCCTTGACGTTGCACCACAAGCTCTTAAAAAATGATTTGGCATTCATTAGCAGAAACTACTCTTTATAGCTCAATCGTACACACGGAGATTTGTTTTACAGTAGATGTCAGAGGTTCCGGTAACCTCATCACCATTTAACCTATATCTCCATTTAAGTCTCTCCTTTTTACTTTTAACTAAACAGCTTGCAAGCATTTTGGTCATCTCTGTGCTTGTCTGCTTTTTTTTTTCGCCATTCCTTTCTTTCCAGAGCTCAGTCCTCTCACCTTGATTTGGTGCTCTATAGATAAAGTCGTGAATCTTTCAACTGTCTAGAGAGCTGTCATTTGTTTCCTCTGTAAAGGTGTCTCCCAACCTTGGCGAGTTTCAGATACGTGGACTTTTAACTCCCAGGCCAGCCTGAGGAATTCTGGGAGTTGAAGTCCACGTATCTTAACCTTGTCGAAGCTGAGAGAAACTACCTCACGTTGTTCTTTCTTTCTCTGGACTCTGCCTGCTGACTTAAGTCTGGCCCGTGTTTCTTGGAACTATTCCTGCTCATAAGTCCTTCTTAAATCATATGATGCTTGCCTGTTTCCCAACAAACTCCGGTGTACAAATATACTTCCATCTTCACCCCTTATTTGAAATTAATCTGCAGGGGCGAGAACGTTGCCTCACGATCCACAAGGAGAGTCGCTATAAAAATTTCTTAAATAAATTGGTAAAGTTAATAAGGGTTCTGGCGGCTCAACTTCTAAGATGAAAAGCTAAGGGAACTAGATCTGTTGAGCTTAATGAAGAGGCGGCTTTGGGGAGACATGGCAGCCCTCTTCCAGCGCTTGAAAGGCTGCCACAGGGAAGACAAGAGCCTTGGTGGAGCAGTGGGCTAATGCCTCCTTAAGTAACACCAGCTGCCTGCAGTTAGTGCAGGTTCGAGTCCCACCAGGCTCAAGGTTGACTCAGCCTCCCATCCTTCCCAGGTAGGTAAAATGAGGACCCAGATTGTTGGGGGCAATTAAGCTGACTTTGTAATAATGCCGCTTGAGGGGTGTATGAAAGCCCTAATAAGCAGGCATATACATAGAATGAAGGCTACTGCTAAGCTTGTAAGCCGCCCTGAGTCTTCGGAGAAGGGCGGGATATAAATGGAATTTTAAAAAAAATAAAAATAAAAAATAAGATTTATTCTCCAAAGCACCCGAGGACAGGACAAGAAGCAAAGGGAGGAAGCATCTCAGAGGGAGACCCGGCCTATCGACACAAAGAAATGTCCTCACAGTAGAATGATTAATCGGTGGGACAGGTTGCCTCCAGAGGTTGTGGGCACTCCACTGCTGGAAATTTTCAAGAAAAGCTTGGACGAAACATTTGTGCAAAGTGGTATTTATTTATTTATTTATATTTATATACCGCCCTTTCCCGAAGGACTCAGGGCAGGGGGTTAGACTAGAAGGCCTCCAAGCTCCCTTCCAGCCATATAATTCTAAGACTTTAGGAAACGATTGTTCCTCTCCACCCGTGGGTTTTCACTGCCTCTCTCTCACAACAGCCAGATTTACAGCCCACTGCTTTTGTCCCTGTCACAACTGCGGCTGTGCTATACACACCAATGAATCAACCTCATGGAACCTGCTGGGAGAAGCGTCCCGGGCAGCCCAGCGCAGCTTTTTTCCGCTCTGCCCATCATCTTCACGGATTTACTTGTGCTTCTGTTCAGGAGGCGATTATCCCATGAGGCGTTTACCTCTTTTTCAGCTTCTCTCTCTTCCTCGGAAACCGCCGCGTTCGGAACCAGGAGAGGACTCCACCGCAAACTCTCCGGGTCCACTTCATTGAGGCGTGGCTGCCCTTTCAGCTTCTCCATGTAACGGGAGATCGACTTCTCTCTTCTAATCACCATAAACCTATCGGGGAACAATACGAATGAGGATATGGGAACGTACCTGTTTGCTGTAGGGATGGAGGGTCTGGAGTTACAGTTAATTTTTCTTTTAATACATTTACATGCTCCCCCCCCCTCCTTTATGTAGAGACCACTCCTGCCAAAGCATTTATCCTGTTCTTGTGACCGGACCAACATCCACAGGTAAAAAGCTGCCACACACAAGTCCGGTTCCTGGGGCAAAGAACTAAAGAGTTTTATCTTGTTGTTCCTATCTAGCGGTAGCCCCCATGTTTGCAATCTAGAAAAAAGCCAGCTGGTTATTTGTCTATGGAGATTCTCAGTCATCCAGGTCATCGTTGTCCCAAAGATGCTTTTTCAAATGTCCAGCATTCTGCAAGGAGCAGAAATCCTTCCGTTCCCCACCATCCAGTCAGAGCTGAAGAAGCCTCTTGGATGAGAAGCGAAACGTCTTCAAAGAGAAACAAGAAAGTCCAGTTGCCGCCTGAAAAAGCACCTTTGGGACTAGCGGGTTATTCTCTATCTGACTTTTTAACAAGCCAAGAGGACCAGGGGATTAGGAGACCATCCAGCAGCGATGGATGGGGAAGCTGTTAGAACCCGTGAGAGCGGTTTCTGCCGCATGCAGCTAATGCCGCTGAGGGAAGCAAATGATAATTAGTTGACAAAAGGGATATGCCCTCAAGTGGACTGCTGGAAGCTCACGGTGGTGAACACGAAACCCTGTTAACGTAATCAGGAGTGGGATACCAATTGCTGGGGTTGCCATCATGGGACAATGGGTTGCTGCAATTGCCAGAACTCCGGGGGCTCTTTGCAAGCAGCACTTATTTTGTGCCGTTGCAACTCTGAACGGCAGCTGAACAAGTAGCCGCTGAGTGAGGACCACGTGCGGATGAAAGGAAAGCCTGGGCCTGTGCGCTTAACAAAAGGAGCGGCTACTGACTTTTCTTCTCGCCTGTCAATCATGCTGTGGTGCTGGAGGATGGTAGCGATGTCATGGGGACACATCCCGGTGGCTCGGCTAATGGCCTTGATGCTGATCTGCTTCTGGTGGTGGCAGGAAAGGTATTCCCAGACGACGCTTTTCCAATAAGCCAGGTAGGAGACACGGCCCAGATCGGACAGAGGCTTTTCAGGTGACCCCGCCTGTCCCTCTCTTCGAGAAAGCAGGTAGCCTAGCAGAAAAGAAGAAGGGGAAGAATCACAATGGGCCACTCATAGAAGACTAAGGGTCAACCTTATACTCCAAAGCCCCTGAAGGCCAGACAAGAAACAACGGATGGAAACCAACCAAGGAGAGAAGCAACCTGGAATTAAGGAGAAGCTTCCCAACAGCGAGGACAATTAACCAGAGGAACAGAAGTTGCCTTCAGAAATGGTGGGCGCTCCATCACTGGAGGTTTTTAAGAAGAGACCGGACAGCCACTTGTCTGGAATGATATAGGATCTCCTGCTAGAGCAGGGGGCTGGACTAGAAGACCTCCAAGGTCCCTTCCAGATCTATTCTATTCTATAAAGGTAAAGGTAAAGGTTCCCCCGCACATGCGTGCTAGTCGTTTCCGACTCTAGGGGCCGGTGCTCATCTCCGTTTCAAAGCCGAAGAGCCGGCGCTTGTCCGAGGACGTCTCCGTGGTCATGTGGCCGGCATGACTAGACGCCAAAGGCACACGGAACACTGTTACCTTCTCACCGGAGTGGTCCCTATTTTTCTACTTGCATTTTTACGTGCTTTCGAACTGCTAGGTTGGCAGAAGCTGGGACGAGTAACAGGCGCTCACTCTGCTATGCGGCACTCGGGATTCGACCCGCCAAACTGCCGACCTTCTGATCAACAAGCTTTAAACTCCTATCTTACTGAATTTTGGACTTTACTCCAGACTTGCTGGCATTCAGGAAAACATGAACATCTTGATTTTTCCAGCAGGCAATCTGTGAACTGCTTGAACAGTAGTTATTCGAATTTCGGTATATTTTGTCCGGTGCATTGTTATTTTTATATCCGGTCCTTTGTTGTTTTAAATTTATGGTGTTTAATGGTGTTTTTAGCTCACTGTATTGTGCCTTGAATCACTTTGATTAGGAAAACTTTACAAACTGAATAAACATTTTTAACAGTGACATTATTTTGTTAAGATAATTCAGCATTAAATATTGTCAACGGTATGACCGTATCACAAAGATCCTCTTTTCATACTCGTGGTTCACATGCAACTCTCAAAAGCAGTTCCAGGGTGATTGCTTTGATCCTTCTGTATGGCAAACCCACTTTGTGCAACACAGCAAAGAACTGACTGTCAAGATTTCAACCATTTCAGTTCCAAAGATAACTTGGAACATCTTTTGTTTTTAAAGGCCATATTCATCACGCAAATCTAAATACATAATAAAAGTAATAAAGAGTTCGTGGCATAAGAAAACCACCATTTTCCATTCTTTGAAATTCTCAAATTACCCAAATATAATTCCAGATGCATGCCTACAATTTCAAAACTCATGTACGGATATAACACCTCTCACGCAGGAGGAGGATCTCCGTCTTTGGTCTCTTCCAAAGATCTTCAGAATATCAATTTAGAGAGCTTAATTGAATGGGCCTATTATTCCCCACAGTTCAAGGGTCTCTCCAGAGCTTATTTTCTTAATTTTCCAATAAATTAGCGCTAGCTACTTCTCAGAAAAAATGTTAAACGTTCAGGACAAAATTACGCAATTGGTGAATGCTCCTATACACCCAAATTCCGAAGACAGTTTTTGAACCTTTAGCAATTTTAGGACATGTGGATTTCAACTCCCAGCCAGCAGCCAAGAGGAAACATTACCTGAAATACATGGATCAGGTTATAACGTTCCGCTTTTCATTCAGGAGCTCAAGGTAGCTCCTTCTTCTAGCGTTGCCTGTGATGTTAGGCTGGGCTGAGGAGGCCAGACTAGTCACAACATAGCTCTGTCAATAAACTCTGCGTGATTCAGAGTTGTTTCTGGAAAGCTAACTTAACACCAATATCACCAAGCTAACTCAATGGGTGAGGCAGATTCATTTAACAGCTGTCTTGCCAGCTTAACAACCGCAGTGATTCACTTAACAAGTGTGGCAGGGAAGGTTGTAAAATGGGGCAGATTTCACTTAATGAATGTCTCGCTTAGCAACAGAAGTTTTGGGCTCAAGGACCACCCGTGCTTGGTTGTGCATTCTTTGAAAATGTCCGTCGAGCGATTCTTTTGTCCTTTTCCTTCTGACTTCTCCTCACTACGCATCCTGGGAGCGCCAACGTGGTTCACACCGTAACAAAAGCAGTTTGCATATCTGGATTAGGCAGAATTTCATTCCAGCTGGTCACGCTTGCAAAGAGTACCATATGGAGCTGGAAACTTGGGTTTCTAGGGCAACGGGTGCAGATCACTAACCAAGAGGGCCAGGCTGCTTCTCTCTGCCTCATTATCCAGCCTAATGAGAGGCAATGATCTCCTACGGGCTTGGTTTCCCCTCTCAATGAAGTTGGAAGTTCCCAGAATGAAAATCGGAAGCCAAAGCCCAGTGCTTCCATGGCAATGGTCTTGGAAATGCAAATATTTTCATTGAGGGGGAAGAAAGAGTAAAAATTAAAATGTTAAAAAGCTGACTATTAATTCCAACTGAGCTGGCTCAGACCTTCTTTTCTCCTAAATTCTATCTAGGCCACAAGGAGCTTCGTGAGCTCTCTTATTCCAGCCTTGTCCCAGTAGAAAGAAATCACAAAACGAAGTGATCTTGCGGGATTTCCTACATCAGTGTTTTTCAGCCTTGGCAGCTTGAATTTTGCGTGGACTTCCAGAACTCCCCAGCCAGCAGAGCTAGATATTAAGTGACTGTGTTGGTCTACTGCACAGCAATGAAAGCCCAACATCTGTTCCCCATCCGGGCCCAACAAAATGTGAACAGATTACAAATCAAACAGAACATAAACTTTGGGCTCCTAAATATTTCCATTAATTCAGTTTGTTCTTGTGGCTTTAAATGACCATCTAAGCAATCTATTCAATTATCAAATGCAACCTATAACTTCTAGATAAGCTTTGGCTGAGAAGCAACCCACTTCTATTACACATTTTGCATTCTATGCATCACAGTGGCTTTTGCACAACTGGAAACACCGAAGTGGTTAAAAGCATTTTAGCAAGCAGGTTATACCGTATTTCCAACAAACATTGATGACTTAAATACATTTAAAATATTCAGTTACTTACCTGTCCTTTATTTGGAGGTATGATCAGTTATATTAATTATTTAAATTCTGAAATCTGGCCGTAACCATTATTTACCTATTGTCTTCTACAGACAATTTACAAACACAACATATAATACAAGAATTTAAGGAAATATTTGCAAGAAAACAAAATCAGGGATGAAACTATAGCGATAGCTGGTGTCAGGTGCAAATAAGCATTCATTGAGTTCAAAGTACAGAACAGTTTATTATTGCTACTTATAAACAAAAATCTAGTCAACTAATCGTCACAGCTAAATTGACACGCTATATAAGGGTCAATGGAATTCATAGGGAGATGGACCTGTGTCTCTTGTGGCAACACAATGATTCCAAACTAACGACACATTTAATTCCACCTTCCAGCTCAGCCTGCTCTATAGCTAGTATATCATAAAATTATACTAATAATGTTATATGATTTATTACATATCTGACCAAGAAGTTGATTTCAAGCCTTATGATAGATCATATATTGGAGTGATCAAAGCAGCTACCAATCCCAACCAAATGCGCAGCTAAGCCCAAATAATCAACGCCATCTCTCTGCATTTGGAATTGCAACCCTTCTAATTTTGCAAATGTCTTTGCCAAGAAGATGGCATTCAAGGATGAACTCTAATTATTGAAACAGAGAAGATGTCACCAAAAGGGACCATACTGTTACCTCCTTTAATCCCCCCTCTCAGCTACAGCAGCCTCAAAACTCCAGATTCACAGGCCGAGTCTCTCCATTTCCTGTGCCGGGGGAACGTAATGCAACACGCAGCTCTGATCTTTCTTCCACCTACCCTCCCGCCAAAGCTCTCAGAGGGAATTGCAGCTGAATGAAAGGGATAATTCCGTTGTGTGGGTGTTGAAAAAAGAGAAGGCAAATTCTATCCAAGGTATCATTAGGAAGAGGACAGAAGGTAAAACAACATGCTTAAATCAGTTATGTCCAATTGTAGTTGGGTTTGTGTGTACAGTTCTGATTGCCACGTTCAAAAAGAACGGGAAAGAAATGCAGAAACAAGCACGGCGATTTTGCCTGTTACAATTCACACTGTTGTGATTCAGGGTCAGCCTGTGGGTTCGGCAGTTGGGTCGGACGACTCAGAGGAGGAGGGGGGTGTTGAAGACCTTGCTGAGGGGGTTGAAGATCTTGCTGATGATAGCCCTCAGCCAGGCCCCTCCCACTTGGTCACCACGGAGACCCAGCTGTGTGAGCCTGACAGTGTGGATGAAGATGACCCACAGCTGGCCCTGTTCAAGGACGCCCGACGCAGGAGGCAGTCAAGTAGGAGTAAACAGAGGAAGGCTGTGGGGCTTCTCGGAAGGAGGCAGAGAGAGGCCATGCCCTGAACTCTTTATAAAGGGAATGTGTGGGGAGGGCTGGTTTGCTGAAAGCAACCGCTCAGATAGTGTTTCAAAGCTCCTGTTTCTTGGTTCGTGTCTTGTTTGTTTTTTGTAGTAATAAATTTGGCAGACGTAATTTCAGCCTCTTGCCGTTTGTAAAGGGGTTGCCTTTTCTGCAGGGCCGGTAGCAGGCTGGTACAGAACACTCACCTGCGTTCTGTTTCACTTCTGAATAAAGTGCGGCATTTAGGAAAAAAAATCTCACTGAAGTTCACATGCACACGTAAATTCCAGTGTGAACTTTTGAACCCATTTTCTCACAACACACACACACACACACACACACACTTAAGAAACATGTTTAGCTAAATGCAATTGCAAATATATATAACCTAGCAATGACTTGTAAAAGTTTGAGCTACATCATAAAACATGAGGTATAATTCTGTTGTTACATTTATCTAGAATGTGTTGTTCACATCAGAATTCAAAGGCTCAATTTCTCTCATAACCCTACTCCCAGCCCTCACTAACACAATACCGATCAAGTCGACAGCTGCTGTGTAAGTTTAACAGGTTAGGAACCCTTTTAAAATGCTCCAATTGGCCAAAGGTTAATGTAACTCAAGTGTAAAATATCATTACCTAGACATCATGAGAATCTTCAAATCCATCAGTAAAGCAAAACGACATTTTAAATACAAAGAACAGAAGGCAACGTAGATTTGTTAAAAACAGATTCTTATTGCTTTTTGCCAACAAGTGCAGAGGTCTTAATGTTTCGATGTCAACGTGGAGGGAGGAATCCAGGCTACTACAGAGTGGTTTCCTGGTTTTCAACACTGGTCAGGTCATCCCAAAGGTGCTTTTTTCAGGAGGCAACTGGACAGGAAAGTCCAGCTGCCTCCTGAAAAAGCCCCTTTGGGACAACCGTGTCCTGGATGACCGAGAATCTCCACAGACATGGAGCCATGCACTTTGGGATGGACACCCTTCGAATGGTGCGGGAGCGTGAACGGATTTCCAGAAAACATTGCAGACTACAGGAGCCATTGGCGCTTCAGTTGGAGATGCAGGCAACACAGACTCAGCCCCAACATCAACCAGGTGCCTGTCTCCAACTGGGAAGGGACCCAGGGCAGATAAAACAGCCTGCAGCAAGAAGGCTTCACCACCCCATTTGCTTCACCTGCGGCTTGGTGAGGCAACAGGTAGCCGGTTTGTCAGAATTAGAGGTCATATCAAGCATTTATATTTTGCATTTCAAGTGACACCTTTTTCTTCAGAAGAGAAATGTCAGCTGTCATTTTGCTTCAGTTCCTGAACAGCCTCTGACGATGTCCCCTGTTGCGCTCCAATTTAGGAGGAGGAGGAGGCAGACTTTTAAAAAAGGTGTCTTAGAAGTTTCCTAGCAGCACTCAAGTCCCTTCTGCAATCTCTAAAATGTCACACATGAATATTCTGAAAGAAAGTGATTAGTGATATGATTTTATCAACCTATCTCTTTTTCATGATCGCCATTAATGCAAAATAAAAACGCCCCACTCGTATTCATCTTCCTCCCAATTTCAGTGTCGACAACACAGATCATGGAGAAGAAACTCTGAGGTGCCTGAAACGTCAAGTTTCTTTTCTTTTCTTTTTTTAAAAAAAATGTGATTAAATGTGACTTGAATTAAACATTCTGGGGGAAGAAAATAAGATGACAAGATAGATGAAAGAAAAGAGGAGAAACACATTCAGAAAGATAAAACGTGAAGTGGACGGGGAACTTACAAGCCGCAGAGAATTAGGCTAGAGTTTTCAATTATTTAATCACTGGGTTTTAAATAATTAAATACAATTTTGAAAACCACAAATCACTGTCAAAATCCAGGTAATATATCAACGGCAACACAGACAGTCCTTGCTTAATGATCACAATAGAGGCCAGCAAATCTGTTACTCAGCAACATGGGCATTAAGCGAGACATCCCATGACTGTAACTTATGATTTTTATCTGGTGCCTTCCTGTTGGTTGACTAATGTGTTGATGGCCGGCCGGCTTATATACCGCTTCACAGGGCTTTACAGCACTCTCTGAGCAGTTGACAGAGTCAGCCTATTTGTCCCCAACAATCTGGGTCCTCATTTTACTGACCCTGGAAGGACAGAAGGCTGAGTCAGCCTCAAGACGGTCAGGATCGAACTGCAGGCACTTGGCAGTCAGCAGAAGGAGCCTGCAGTACCGCATTCTGACCACTGCGCCACCAGGGCTCGTGACTGCACGCTAGGGCTTATTTTCCAGTTGGGTCTTATTTTGGGGGAAACACGGTACCGTCTTCTCCAAGTCGCTTCTAGCCATCCAATTTGGCCTGGCTGATTGGGCATGTTATAGGTCCCATCAACCAGGGGCCAAGAAAAGTGCCTTCTCTGATGTTTCATTCTGAACCCACATGACACACACTACGGAGGACCGTTTCCCTCCCGTGCCCCCTGGCCCCCGGAGGATAAATGGCATGAACAGACACTCTCCTTGTCCTTTCCTAGTGACAATGCAACGTTTAGTCTGTTCCCTGGCTCCATTCTGTTTTCCTGCCTTTTGATAAAAACTCTACAGGAGCAGGGGAGGAAACATTTTGAGCTCTTCAAAATACGCCGCCTGCCTAAGCATGTGATAAAGAAAAAATAAAAAAAAATCAGGATATACTGTGTTGTTTTTTTTACAGCATGCTCCAATGGTATCTTTCAGATCTGAGACAATTACATTTTTGGAAGGAACAAAAGGCTAAAACATTATGCTCCCGTTTTAAGTACTGCTCAACTAAAATATACTTGGTGCTAAAAGCAACCCGGGAACTGAAGAAAGCCCTAAATTACCTTTTTTGCTTCTAATGACGAATCACGGCTTCTCTCTGCCTTAATGAGCAAGGCGAAAGGAAGGCAATTTAGGCAATTCGTTCAATCTAACAACACCAAGAGCTGACTTCCCGGCGAAGAGAGGGAGCCAGCTTCTTCAGGTGCACGAGAGGATTAGAGGTGTCTTTTGATGGACTTACGAGAGACAAGAGAGCCGCTCGTCTATGCACGGAAAAAGCCCCGTTGCTCTCGCTGAATTTCCACTGCAATATCCGCTCTCCAAACCCACCAGCGCAAAGGCCGCCCTTCACTTACTGAAATCGATGAGGAACCTCCCGAATCCTTGCCTTTGGTACTGGGGCATGATCATGATGCAGGAGACGTTATACTTCTGCTGGCAGAGCTTTTCCTGGGAAAGAGAAACAGGGGAGACAGCTGAAAATATCGCCAAGGCACCGCTTTTGGCCCCCACCCCCACCCCCAAATCTTCGAACGTTACCCCAGAAGGCAACAGGTCAAAATCGAGATTACGCTCTGCCTCAGAAAGCAGAACGAGGCAAAGTAGACCAAATCTGGAAAGGCTCCGTGTTTTGTGGAATTAAGAACTGAAAAACAAATAAATCCCAAAGGGACAGTACGATCAAATTAAAAAAGGGAGAGAAGAGGGGAGATTTATTTATCCGTCCCCATTTTTCTCCCGCGGGAATTATGCAAAAGAGGCCATTCCCCCAGCATTCAATCATACAGGGTGGGATCAAAAGCCACACCTATCAAAAAGACGGCTTTTCATTTTTATTTCATCAGCGGCCACCACTGACCGGCACAACTGCTTATCTAACCTAAAGTTATACTGTACTCTGGAGTCTTAAGCGTATCAATTCTGCTTGGATTTTTAGAACAGGAACTTCACATAAGATCAGACAAAAAAACAATTCCTCCGAAAACAGCAGAAGGAAAAGCTTTAGAGGGAAAAGACTGTAGGAATCCAATCTCAACGTTCAGGTCACTGGGACGCTTCCTATAATCGGTCAGGGGTTCACGTGGGCTGAGAAAGAGGCTTGCCAAGGGGGCTCTGAGACCACCACCGTCCTTACCGTGTGACGGAAGCCACAGCAAGGAAAGGCTGGCTCAAGGGACTATCTTGCTGGTAAACACTTAACTAAAGCCAACTCGAGTCTGCCACCTGGCGCCTTCTGGAACCACGAAGGGGAGGGAATCTGGCAATCAGTGAGCAAACTGGGATAGCAGGAAAACCAGGATGGAGTTTTGTGAAAAGACAGGCACCTCCATGATTCTTCTCTAACAGGGGTGGACAACATCTGCTGCCCCAGCACCCTATTTGCGACTCCTGAGATGTCAGCCCTGGAATTCGGTGGCAAATCCTCTGAATGTTGGGAATTATGGCTCTCGGAGTAAAGTTCAGAAGCAAAGGTGGTGGGGATGGGACTCCAAAGCCCTCATCTCCTCTGTGCGTCCACCCCAGAGGATGACGGGCAAAGCCACCTTCACCTCCCCCTGCTTGGTGACCATCTACAGCCTACCAAGCAGCCACTCGGGAAGAAGGTCCAGAAAAGTTGCCCATTCCCCATCTCGAACAATTTACTACCTTTCCTTCCTCAAAAGGAGCCAAGAGAATGAACTTACAACTGTGCGTGATATAAATTTGTACTTATGCATGCCTGGTAATCTTCTGGCCCAGGATGGCTGGCTCCCTTTGCAATAGCGATCGATTCCCATCTATCATCTTAGCATCCATGAATTCAGCGGCTAAAGGAAACGAGCAAAGCTACTTGGCGTAATTACTTCCACAGATCTACCAAGACTAGATCCGTTTCAAGGGTGTCGACACTGGACACCTTAACCCTCTCAAGAACTTTCTGTTCACCTCTTTCCCTGAATTCTGGAGCTCCCCGAATGAGGCCTTAGTGCAGGGGTCTCCAAACCTGGCAACTTTGAGACTTGTGGACTTCAGCTTCCAGAATTCCCCAGCCAATTCTGGGAAGTGAAGTGCACAAATCTTAAAGTTGCCAAGTTTGGAGATCTCTGCCTTAATGAAATCTGATTCATACGGCATTTCATTTTTAAGAAAAATTCCTGGCACTTAACATGTTTTCATGCCCCAAGACACCAATTATTCTTACGTTCAAAATAAAATAAAATAAAAAGTGAACAAACAAACAAAAATGAGAAAAAATCTAAATAGCACCAACAAGGTTTTTTAACTGGCCCACCTAATAAATGAATAGGCCTGAGAGTCAACCCTGCCCACCAGGCAAACTCTTTTTCAACCCGTGACGAAACATTTCAGTCAGCAGCAAAAATGCAGCCCCAGATATCGAAGGGGGGGGGGGTGGGAGTGGGAGAATTAAGAAAGTCACCCCGTCTGTGGGACTGGCTGTCACGGAGGCATCTACAGTGTGATCAAAACAACCAAGATGGCGGGCAGAAGAGCCACCTTGGCTTTTTTTGACACACACGCACACAGACACATTTGCCTAGTGTGCATAACGGATTGTGCATCTCTCTGCTCACTCATGGGAAGCAGCACAGTCACTCATGCGCTCGTGACCTCCCGTTTAGACTACTGCAACGCTCTCTACATGGGGCTGCCCTTGAAGACCACTCGGAGGCTTCAGCTGGTGCAGAATGCGGCCGCGCGAGTTGTGATGGGGGTCTCCTGATACTCCCGTGTAACACCTCTCCTCCGCGAGCTGCATTGGCTCCCGGTTGCCCTCCGGGTGAGATTCAAGGTGCTGGTGATGACCTATAAAGCCCTAAATGGCTTGGGTCCGGGATATCTGAGGGGACACCTGCTGCCGGCATCAAGTTCCCTTCGTCCAGTGCGCTCCCACAGGGAGGGTCTTCTCAGGGTGCCACCGGTAACAGATTGCCGGCGGGTAACACCCAGGGATAGGGCCTTCTCAGTGGGGGCGCCTGCCCTTTGGAACCAGCTGCCAGTGGAGCTGAGGACTGCCCCTGACCTCCGTTCATTCCGCCGGGGCCTGAAGACCTGGCTCTTTGAGCTCTCTGGCCCAGGCTGAGGATTAACCTTATTTTAACTGGGGTTTTATTTAGACAGGGACACATATAATTTCTTTTAAAAATTTGTTTTTAACTTTTGTATTTTGGTTTTTTAATCACCCTGTAAACCGCCCTGAGTCCTTCGGGAAAGGGCGGTATATAAATGTAATAAAATAAATAAATAAATAAATTAGGACCCCTTATTTCTGCCAAGCGAGGAACTTCAAACGAGTGAGTTTACTTGAGGTAAATGGCTGGTGGATGCTCATTAGAGTACGTGATGTTGTTTTAATTGAACAATTTCACCAGGAAGCCAGAAATTGGCTCTTGGGAGGAAATAGACCAAGATTGCTCTAAAGGAAAGCATGGAGGCTACTGGCTCCTAGATACAAACAATCTTGGTGAAGACTTCAATGAAAGAATTCCCAAATGTAGTCTAGGAAATCAAAAAACTACCCTCGAAGCGCATGGGAGCAAACGGCTTCAGCGCCGTCAAAGAGGAAAACTACACGAAGAGGCCAGCGCATCAGTCGGCAATATAGCTGAGTCCAATTCAGAGGGAGCTTTAATCTTTATATTAGACTTGACATCAATTTTGATTTTGTTTCTCCCCCAATACCTTATCAGTAAACAGTGATTCTTCTCTTTATTGTTCATTATCCATATACCGTATCTATGTACATCTGTATAAAATGCAAATAACGTACACAGAATATCAATAAAGCAGTAAAACAAAATGGCCATTGGAGTCTAAAATTTTAAAGCGAATGAAAATAGTAAAAAAATAATAATACATTAATGTAAATCGCAGGTCTTCGAACTTGGCCCTTTTATGACTTGTGGACGTCAACTGCCAGAATTCTGGGAGTTGAAGTCCACAAGTCATAAAAGGGCCAGGTTTGAAGACCCCCTGATGTAAATGATGGGATAAAGGTGCCCAGAAGAGGTTCTATCTGGTGGACTCTAAAGCAGACAAAATGCAAGTTAGAAACTGGTTGATTAACGGGTGGTTGTGAACAAACTATGTTTCATTAAAATTTGCTCAGGATTTTTTTTAAAAAAATCAGATGTTAAGAATCTATTTATTCTAGTGAACAGATGGCCCTCTTGTCAGAGAAGAAGCTAGCAGCAGCCAAGCAAAAGAAGAGGGTAGGAATTTGGAAAGCAGAGCATTTATCTAATCCAGCATTTCTCAAGGGGTGGACTTCAACTCCCAGAACCCCCCAGCCGGCATGCTGGCTGAAGAATTCTGGGAGTTGAAGTCCACCCATCTTCAAGCTGCTAAGGTTGAGAAATGCAGATCAAGTCAACAGAAAAATCAACGAAGGCATACTGTAACTTCTTTTGCTTCATGCCGTTTCATTCATGTGTGTGAAGAATAAGGCAGAGCTCCATTCCAGAAAGCAAAGGGGGGGAACTCTGGGTAACCCCAAAGAGATGCTAACGTGCCCCATTTGGGTGATCCTACCTGGGACCCAGTTGGGCAGGGGGTGGGTTTTGCAGGAAAGAGAAGCAGCCCCTACACCACTTTTGTTCCCGAGAGATGAAGAGCAGCTTTGTCAGAAGTGAAAACCTCCCACCTTGAAAGGAAAGACGCCTTGTGGAGTTGCAGCTGCTTCTCACCTTGCGTAGCGGAGCCAGGAGGACATTGTGGCAGTGGGCAGGCTAAATTCCCAGTCCCACATTTGGGGTCAGGAGTTCATTTTTGGCTAGCGCAGGGGTCTCCAAACTTGGCAACTTCAAGACTTGTGGACTTCAACTCCCAGCATGGCTGGCTGAGGAATTCTGGGAGTTGAAATCCGCAAGTCTTGAAGTTGCCAAGTTTGGACCTTCTTGGCCCAGCTCTCCTACTCTCTTGTTCATCTCTATCTCACCCCACCCCACCCCACCCCAAAGAAATTCTGGATCAAACGGATAATACACTCCTAAACCAAGCACTGGGCTGCAGTTTTCTAATACTTCTTTTTCAAGAAAATTGTGAGAGACTATCCGGAGGCCCAGAGGCATTTATGTAAATAAAAATGGTTGGAGAAGTCATGCTGGCTTCTGGTTTCAATTGGAACATTATTATTTTTTTAAAAAAGAAAAGAATACCAGGCTACTACGCTCTGCATACCAAGAGCAACATCTGAAGGCACCTCTTCCTTACCCAAAGTAATTTATTTTTTTCATCCTAGTGTAATTTCTCTCAGGGCCCATTGGAACACTGTCACGGCCTCCTCCTGAGATTGGCACCTTTCATGACAAATTGTGGCGGGGGGTTTTCACACAACACTCTAAGACACCCCCCCCGTTTTGCTGTAATTTAAAAACCCAATCTTTAATTTCTGCCCTCATTATCGGTCATTCAGTTTGTCTTGATTTGAAAAATACAGTACGGTCGGGTGGAGTATTTTTCTTGAAAGAGGAAAAACTGAGGTGCACATGTCGAAACGTAACCCAGGTAATCCTGCGTCAGCTGCCCCGTGGATCAGAGGGAAAGCAAATGGAAAAACATTGGAGAAAAGGCCATCATCGCCGCCAGGTTACATTACCATTTCAAAGTGAAGAGACACTACAGGTTTTTTTTTTAAGAAACTGACCCAAGTTAAGACCGGATACAAAGCTAAATGACGTTGATTCGCGTTCCCCAACGCCAGAAGAACGGCACCCGCGGCCAGGGTCTTAATAGGTGCGTCCCATAACGAGGAACAATTGCGTGCAACGTCATCGTCTGTGCTTACAACTTACCCTTCATATAGCCACATTTTTCCCTCTCCTTTTAGGGGCAAATCCAGATGGAAGGGTGGAGTGCCTGGGACGAGCAGAGAAGCCTGGGATGCCCTGAATACTATTGACCCTGTTGCTTAAATCAGTAGCCAGCAAGATGGGTTAAAACTGCAGAGACCCGTCCGGTGCAGTAGAACCCAGGCGCGTAAGGCAGCTTTTGACGGGGCTGCAATACACGGCCCGGCCTCTCAGCACTGCCGTGAAGGTGCCCACCACGAATCGGAATCAGAACAGAGCTGGAAGTCCAGCCCTCTGCTCAAGCAGGAGACCCTAGACCATTCCAGACAGGTGGCTGTCCAATGAAAATGAAAAAAAGTCCAAGCAAGATTTGAAACCATTCATTTCTTTGGAAAATATTAAGACGCACGGAGCTACAGTGCGTCGTGGCTTGTGGGGAACCACGCTGATTTTCAGCAAGAATGGCTGCTTTCGTCGCAGGTAGTCCTCGACTTAGGACAAAAAAAAAATCGAGACTGCCGAGCAAGGGGGGTTGCTAAGCGAGCTGCACCCAATTTCACGATCTATTTTGCCTTGGTCATTAAGTGAATCACAGCAACTGTTAAGTGGGAACCGAGTGACTTTGCCCGCCAGAAGGCAGAGGGAAGGCCACCCGTGGCGCTCACACCGCAAGCTCTGTAAATACACGCCAGCTGCCAAGCACCCAATTTTTGAGCATGTGACCGTGGGAATTGTGTGTCGCCTGCAAGCGCGAGGACCGGCTGCAGGTCACATTTTTTCCAGTGCTGTTGTAACTTCGAGCGGCCACTGAATGAAGAGTCGTAAGTCAAGGGCTACCTGTATTTACATTTCTGTACCTTTGTACGCCAACCGCTGGGCCTCTCTTGAAGTCCCCTGTTTATGTCAGGGACTCGATAGAAAATATCACGTTAAAGTTTTGTGTCCCACCACCTTGTCTTTTCTGCTAAAACGGCACCGGGAGGGCGCCATTTTAGGCAAACTATTGTTCCCTCGGCCTCTTCGTAACATTCGGTCTACGTGACCCTCACCGAGCATCTCCTGCAAAGAAACTCTGCTGACACCTTTCGGCCTAACTGCTGGTAGGAATCTCAACGGGATGACTATGTCCTTAATTTTTCTACTTCTCGGTTCGGAAACCCTGAAACTCACGTCATTCGGCCTTGCTATTCTGCCACGTAAACATGTATATCTTTGTACTGTCCTATCAAACACCCTGGAGCATTTTCAAGCAGAGCAAGGGAGTGCAAACACTTCATGAGAGAAAGAGAGAGAGAGAGAGAGAGAGAGAGAGAGAGAGAGAGAGAGAGAGAGAGAGAGAGAGAGAGAGAGAGAGAGAGAGAGAGAGAGAGAGAGAGGTAACCTCTGACAGGGGCGGCCACACGGGAAGGGACCCAGGACGTCAAGAAGGCCCCCAGGAAGTCCTGCCCTTTCCTAGGTGCTTCAATCGCGCCCTCCTGGCCGACCTCTTGACTCTTGGGTCCCCTCCTGGCCAATCAGCCGAGGGATGAAGAAGAGCGCTAGCAGAGGACTCCCTCCCTCTGTTTAACCCATCCTGCTAACTACAAATCTCAGCAACAAACAGCTACGGGTTTAACTCACAGAAGGGCTCCTTTATCAATAGGGGAAGGCTCAGAGACTCCGTAAGGCAATGCCGGACCAGGGCAACCTGGGGCAACTCTGCTGGTCCCACACACTGCATCCTCTTCACCTGAGCCTGAAAGAAAGAAGAAGACGGGTGGGAGGCTGGTGTTGTGATTCAGGGTCAGCCTGTGGGTTCGGCAGTTGGGTCGGACGACTCAGAGGAGGAGGGGGGTGTTGAAGACCTTGCTGAGGGGGTTGAAGATCTTGCTGATGAGAGCCCTCAGCCAGGACCCTCCCACTTGGTCACCACGGAGACCCAGCTGTGTGAGCCTGACAGTGTGGATGAAGATGACCCACAGCTGGCCCTGTTCAAGGACGCCCAACGCAGGAGGCAGTCAATCAGGAGTAAACAGAGGAAGGCAATGGGGCACCTCGGAAGGAGGCAGAGAGAAGCCACGCCCTGAACTCTATATAAGGGGAATGTGTGGGAGGGCTGGTTTGCTGAAGGCAACCACTTGGATAGTTCATGTTTCTTAAAGCTCCTGTTTCTTGGTTTGTCTTGTTCTGTTTGTTTTTGTGGTAATAAATTTGGCAGGCGTAATTAGAGCCTCTTGCCTTCTTGTAAAAGGGGTTGTCCCTGCCTTTTCTGCAGGGCCGGTAGCAGGCTGGTACAGAACAGCTGGGAAGGGAGGCGCAGACAGGCAGACTGTGGCAAAAATATCCCTTCCCGTCACGGGCCGCTGGCACCGCTCGGCCTCTGAGCAGCCAGGCTTCCCAAAACGTGGCCTTAAATCTGGTCTTAGGTTCCAGCGTTACAAAACCAAGTTACTTCCTTTTTAAATAGTTTTATCACGTTTCTGCTAGGTTCTGAGGAGGGAGGTACAGACTGAACGTACCGCTCGCAAGGGACAAGTTGTATTAAATACGCAACAAGGGTTGAATGGCTGAAGGCAGCGCCTGCTCTGAACAGCCACTATACTGCCGGATTTTGCTTCAGACGTGGGCAGTATAAAGGATCTGTGCGTTGTATTTTGGGCCTAAATCCAACCCTTTTTGAAAGGATAACGGCATCATTATTTTCAAACAGCAAAATGTCTTCCTTCCCATTTGAAGCGCCCTTTTCCCAACAAACATTCTGCATAAAAGCAAGATACTCTGATAAGGGTAAGATCAAACTTTTACCTTGGAGAAGTATCCAACTAAGTGGCACCCTTTTTCATCATTCTTGGTGAGGACATAGAAGAGGAACGGCTCGACGTCGTAGTACAAGGTTTTGTGGTCAAGAAAGAGCTTTGCTAACAAGCAAAGGTTCTGGCAATAAATCTTGCTGATATTCCCATCAACCTAGGAAGGAGAGAATTCCCACGTCAGCATCTTAGCTTAGCAGCAGCAAAACGCAAGTGATGCTCACAAGGAACAGTCAAAGCCTCCCTGCCATTCGGCCTGTGAAATGTACACAAAGGTACATTTCCAAATTTGCCATTTTTGTTCATTTTCTCTAATTAGACATTAACTCTGTGGGCACGTTATTTAAGCTATGTTAAGCTTTAATAAGCTTATCAGCCTCGAGTGGGTTATGCAAAAAAAGCAGAACATAACATTACTCTCGCTTCCTCTACTACCACATCTGCAGATAAGAAACAAATCTGGCATGTTTTAGAGCGGTTTTCAGATCGAATTAAAGATGCTAAGAGAATACAAAGAATACAAAGGTTTCCAAGTTCAATAACAAGGACAGTTCCGCACTCGTTCAGCCCAGACTGATTTTGGTTTGGTATTACTTTTTAAAATTTATTTTTGATGCCTTCAAGTCAGTTTTGAGAATACCTGGACGTGTCCCTGCAGTTTCCTTAGCAAGATTTTGGAAGCAGTTTGCCATTGCCCGATTCCTAGGGCTAAGAGAGAATGACTGGCCCAGGGCCAACTTGCTGGCTTCCGGCCTACGACAGGAGTAGAACTCACAGTCCTCCAGTTTCTGATGCCTTAATTACTGTACTAAATTGGGTCTCTGATTGAAATTTAAAAAGGTAAAGGTAAAGGTTCCCCCGCACATGCGTGCTAGTCGTTTCCGACTCTAGGGGCCGGTGCTCATCTCCGTTTCAAAGCCGAAGAGCCAGCGATTGTCCGAGGACGTCTCCGTGGTCATGTGGCCGGCATGACTAGACGCCAAAGGCGCACGGAACGCTGTTACCTTCCCACCAGAGTGGTCCCTATTTTTCTACTTGCATTTTTACGGGCTTTCGAACTGCTAGGTGGGCAGAAGCTGGGACGAGTAACAGGCGCTCACTCTGTTACGCGGCACTCGGGATTTGATCCACCAAACTGCCGACCTTCTGATCGACAAGCTCAGTGTCCTAAATACATTCTTATATCTCTTAAGAATTAGGAAATTCTTCAGTAATTTTTCAGTGAATTTTTGCCCTCTCGTATACACATTAACAGCTTATATTTTGGTCACTGGCCAGTAAGCCATACAGATTTACATATATTCCAGGTTAAGAATACTGAAAAGTGTTTCTATAAAATGGAATATATCAAAGGATTATTAGTACGACGATAGGAAAAAGATTCATAAATGAAAGCAGAATCTAAAATACTCGTGGGTGTGATGAACCAAAAAACAAACCTGGTCATATAACTGGATAAAATACAGTACCTACAGAGAACACCTTAAATACTTGGGGACTAAAAATTATTTTAAGATACTGCTTTTTTTAAATATAGCACTGCAATTTTAAAACAGAAGTCTTAGAATACTTTTATAAATATACTTTCCGGTATCTTCACAATATTTTCCCCATACTCATTAATTCTTTTTCTTATCTATCAAAACAAATATTTTATATATATATATATATATATATATATATATATATATATATATATATATATATATATATATATATATATATATATATATATATATATATATATATATGATACAGTTAACTATTTGTGCAACTGTATTCTGTATTATTATTATTATTATTATTATTATTATTATTATTATTATTATTATTATTATTATTTATAATAATAGTACAGAATGCAGCCGCGAGAGTCGTGTTGGGAGTCTCCCGATACTCCCATGTTACACCTCTGCTCCGTGAGCTGCATTGGTTACCAGTTGTCTTCCGGGTGAGATTCAAGGTACTGGTAATGGTGTTTAAGGCCCTACATGGCATGGGTCCGGAGTACCTTAGGGAGCACCTGCTGCCGGCATCAACTTCCCTCCGCCCTGTGCGCTCCCACAGAGAGGGCCTCCTCAGGGTGCCACCGATTATTATTATTATTATTATTATTATTATTATTATTATTATTATTATTATTATTATTATTATTCAGAGGAAAACACAGCTCAGAAATACTGCCTAGGTATCTAATCTTCAGCCACACACAATACTTCCTGAGGACAACGGAATATCACCTACCTCAAACACCGAAAGGTCTTTCCTCCTGTAGATCTCGTTGGCTGGAGGGTGAAACCAACCACACTTCTCTGCGTGCCTTAGCAAGATATTTTTACTTTTCATGTATTGAAGACAGAATTCACACAAGAAAAGCTTTGATAGTCTGTTGAAGTTTAAAATCAGAGTATCAGTACGAAAGGCTTTAAACAAATTCTATTCACCTTTATTTCTTCCAGGTGAATTAAAGAGACAGAAAGAAAGTTTAAAACAAGATATTCCGCCATGCCTGGAGTAAAACAAGCCGCTTACGTCGATCATAATTAATAAATTATAAATAAATAAATAATCAAAATAATCATAATAATATACAGCACAAAGGAACACTCCCAACTGACAACTCTATATAAATATTGCATTAATTCAGTTGGAGCCCATCATCCCTACACAAACAAGTAACAGGACATAAATTTGTCAACTGAGAGTTGATAAATAATTTGATACCTATTGGTTTTTTTTAGGGGGGGGGACAGAATCAAGCACATTTTAAAAATTATTTCAATGACCATTAAATGAGCAAGAAACTAACGTTGTATATTGGAGAGGTTGCCACAAAGAGGAGAGGGCCAACTTATTTTCCAAAGCACGAGAAGGCCAGACAGTGCATGGAACCTGACCAAGGAGAGAAGCCACCTGGAACTAAGGAGAAACTTCCTAACAGCCAGGACAATTAACCAGTGGAACAGCTGGCCTCCAGAGGTTGTGGATGCTGGAGTTTTTTTTTTAATAAGAGACTGGACAGCCACTTGTCTGAAATGGTATAGGGCAGGGGTCTTCAAACTTGGCCCTTTTATGACTAGTGGACTTCAACTCCCAGAATTCCTCAGCCAGGCACGCTGGCTGAGGGATTCTGGGAGTTGAAGTCCACAAGTCATAAAAGGGCCAAGTTTGAAGAGCTCTGGTATAGGGTCTCCTGCTTCAGCAGGAGGATGGACTAGAAGACCTCCACCGTCCCTTTCAGCTCTATTCTGATTGATTGATTGATCACTATGGTTTTAGGAGCAGAGTTTTACAGTACAGAATTTGACTTTCGCATAGCCTTTGATTCTGAGATGTCTTGTAAATGGTAGCAGCTATATTTGGTGCAACGGGACAATACTGAACGCATCATTGTAGGGATCGCATTTTCTTTCCATTGCCCTGTGATGTACATATGGCATACCTACGTACAGGGGCGGTCCTCTTACCTTGCATATTCATGGGGATAAGGTGAGGAGTACCAAGTCTGGATCTCATATTTTCCAAACTCTATCACAGAAGGGTAACGTCCATTGACCTCTCCGCCGTTTTTACAACCTATCTTCTATTAATGACAGTTTTAAAAAAAATGTGTCAGTGTACGAAGGCTGTTCCCTTTCTGCCCCTAGATTTCAGTAACAATTTCACTTTTTTCCAAGGATTGTTTGCTACTAGAGGTGAGGAGATACTTTGCTGCAGGGAGTGAACGTAAAAATGGCAGCGGTCACCCCCAACAGAAACATGAAATCTCCACAGGTATCCAAGGACTGAGAGCAAATGTTTAGCCCAGCCAAATAACTGAGGTATAGCTACGTAGCAAGGCTACTTAGCCCTAGTATAGGTGGTTCTCGACCGACGGCCACGACTGAGTCCAAAATTTATGCTGCTAAGTAGGACAGTTGTTAACTGAGTTGTGTTCCATTTATGACCTTTTTCTGCCACAACTGTTAAGCAGATCACTGCAGCTCCTAAGCCAGGGGTCTTCAAACTTGGCCCTTTTATGACTTGTGGACTTCAACTCCCAGAATTCCTCAGCCAGGCATGCGTGAAGTCCACAAGTCATAAAAGGGCCAAGTTTGAAGACCCCTGTCCTAAGCGAATTTGGCTTCCCCCATTGACTTTGCCTGTTGGAAGCCAACTGGGAAGTTCAACAATGTTGATAACATGACCCTGGGATGGTGCAACCATCTTAAGTACATGCCCGTTGCCAAGCGCCTGAATGTTGATCACATGACCACAGGGATGCTGCAACGGTCCCACGTGTGAGGAACGGTCACTTTTTCCAGAGCCATTGTAACTTTGGTCACTAAATGAATGGCTGTACAGTGAGGACTACTTGTAATAATCCCAAAGATGCTTTTTCAGGAGGCCACTGGACTTTCTTGATTTTCTTTGAAGACGTTTCGCTTCTCCTGCAAGAAGCTTCTTCAGCCCTCTATAATAACTTTTTCTCTTTGAACAAGTATCTAAGCTCGTTCTAATATTCTTACTCAAAGTTCAGATTTTTACTGATTTTTACTCTTACTCAAAGCAAGAAAATGCATAGGATAGGTCAGGAGATCTTGACCACAAACAATCAGGATCATTTTAAGACGAGTGAACAAAAATTGTTACAGGCAAAGCAACTACTTGAAAAGAAAAAAAGAAAAACACTTAAAAATTGGGCGTATCAGCCCAAAGAGCAACAGCTGGTATTTAAAGAAGAGAATATTTCTTAGCTGGGGGACAAACTCATGGTCAACAAAATTCCCATCAACGTTACATTATATAATTATACGATTCAAGTTTACACTTCTGAAAGAATGCAGGCGGCCAACACGAAAGAATAAAATTACCCAATTTTAAAACATTTTAAACTTTGTGTAGAATTACCAGGTTTTTCAATAGAAGAAATACACACCCAATGTTAGATTTCAAGGAGAATCAAAGACGATTAAAATTGTTAACTAGAAGATTGTGGCTGACACCGGCCCTCGCTCTTACTTACCTCCATTGCCAGTTCCTGGGCCTGCTTAAACATGTTCAAATCTTCTTCTGTAACAAAGTTCTTGCTTCCCACCACAAACAGATCTGAATTTTCTTGTTTGATGCTTATTTTGATTTCTGTACCTGTTGTTTAAAATCAGCAGAGAATTCCTTCACCAACACGAGGGCAAAACGCGCCTTAAACTAACAAAATGCAACTTCTGTTTCTCTTCCTGGACAGTGACGACTTTCAAACCCTTGAATTTTCCACGGGAGATAATAAATCTATCGGTTTTAAGTACCTTGACGGTTAAAAACCACTAGGCAAATATTTAAAAGATGCTGCCAAGGTCTCTCGTAACATCTGTTAAAATGCTTCCTATTACAGTTTGCACGCCTCTGCTCCGTAACTGTGAATTTCTAAATATAAAAATGCATCGTATGGTTGCATTAACTTAATCTTAAAAAATAGCAAAAGCAGATTAGAAATAGAGGAATACAAGGGGTTTTTTTCCCATAAAGAAAATATGCATTTAAAAAAAAAAACCCAGAAGGAATAAATCTCACAATCGTACAGATTCAGCGTTGGGTAGCGGGGGGAGGGGGGCGTTTTTCCATGGAAAAGCAATGGAGGAGAGAGGAAGATGAAATGGCGAAATGGTGATCCTAACTGTGTGTCAAAATGGGACCACAAGCACAGAAAGGGCATCGAACACAATGAAGCGACTACCGATACGCAACCAGGAAAAGCAGGGAGGCCACGGCATCCACAGGACGGACAAAGGAGATAAAACATTAGCTGGAGAAGCACCTGGCGGGGTTAGTTCAGCGCTCGCTGCTTCGATGGAAGAGTGACGTAAGGACGAGAACCAGTCAAGTCCTGGGTGACAGAATAAGAACCTGGCTCTGGAATCTGGAGGCAGCTTGAGTTGGGGCTTGGACCTGCTGCTTCCCATCACCCCGCTCAGGCTTAACTCTTCCGTCGGCCAAGCCCCCCTTCCCTGGGGGGGGTCCCCCACCTGGGGGTCCCCTTTACACTTCAGCCTGCCTAGAGCCACCCGCTTTTTAAGGGTCGTTGTCTGCTGGAAGTCAGCCCCCTCTCCTCCAGCCCACCCAGAGGGGGTGGGGGTGGGGGGAACCAACCTACGGCCGACCCCGTCCTTTCCACGGAGAGCAGGGCTGGGCCCGGGCCTGGGAGAGAGGGCCGCTTTGCGATGCCGACGCTTGGGACGGGCCCAACGGGGCTGCCCCTTTGGGCCCGACTGTCCCCGAGCGGCATAAATGGGGGACAGTCCGTCCGAAAGCAGGCTGCGATGAGGACGGCCGCTCGACTGACCGGAAGAGGCCTGGAGTGAACCAGAAGAGACGGACATGCCGGACTTTTGTGAATTGGGGCACTGATCGGAGGGGGGGGCTGGGGGTGGAAGTGAAGAAGGTTTTAGCTTTTGTGTGGTACCTGTAGCCAACACATGAGAAGTACAGGAGGGTTTCTGGGAGGCCATTTTCCTTGGACGATAATGCTTTGAAAAGTCAATTATTTCACCTCGTGATCTGCGACCATCGGGTGACGGTGTGAAAAACTTAGTGAGGCCATCAATGAGCCCCTGGGTTTTCTTGTTAACTTTAAGTGGAGCGGCAGGTATGTAGGTGGAGGTGGAGGTGGTGGTGGTGATTTTGGTGGCGGTGGCACCAGGCCAGGTGAGGTCTGGAACAGCCAATCTGCTGCTTGAATCCTTCACAGATGCAGCATGAGCAGATGGAGGTGTGGTACAGACTTTAGTCTTTTGAACCCTACCAGGTGACCCCCTTCCTGGAAGTGCGCTCTTGGATCCTTCGGCACTGGGAGCAGACCTAGCGGAGAAAGAGGGAGGGAAAGGAGAGGCGTCAGAGTAGAGAAACAACGGGCCCCCGGGCGCCCCTGCTTCCCTCACCGCGACCAAAACACAGGCCCAGCCTATCAGCTCAGCCCTTTGGGGAGCGGCTTGCCCCGCCAGAGCACAACCATCCATCGACGGCGCTGGAAAACGTCAGTTGTGACTTGTGTTTTACACTTAGGACCGCTGCAGCATTCCCAGAGTCACCAGGTCAAAACTGGGCATGGGTTTGTGAGGGTGGCCGTGTCCCGGGCAGGTCACGAGATCCCCTTCTGCGACCTTCAAGGAGGAATGCCAGATTCCCTTATGACGGTGTTACTAACTGGACAACTGCGGTGGTTCACTTGCAAACTGTAGAGAGGTCGTAAAATGGGACAAAGCTCAGCTAGCAACTGTCTTGCTTAGCAACAGCAACAATTGTGGTCGCAAATCAAGGAGTACTTGTACAACAATCCTTCTACAGGTGCCACCTGCATGTAAACGAAATCATGTACGTCCGTCTTTCTCAACCTGGGTCAACTTTAAGATGGATGGATTTCAACTCCCAGAATTCTGCGAGTTGAAGTCCATCCATCTTAAAAGTTGCCCAGGTTGAGGAAGACGGACGTACTTCCTTTGCATAATGTCTTTCAATAAATGTGCTGGCAAAAGCTTACTACGACCATTTCCATTCTATTTCAGGCCTAGAACCTTGATAGTATTGTAGACGAAGCTAATTTTATTCTTAAAACTGCTTTATTTTTTGTTCATTTTGATGATGTGTAATAAGCACCAAGCTTGAAGGAAATATTTGCTAGCCACATCTAAGTTTTTGAATGAAAAGGAAAAATGAAAGGATCGTGAAGCATTCTGTACATTCAAGGTGCTGTAGATCCACACACAGGTAATGATGTCCTTTTACCAAGCTCCCAAAAAAGGATCCCTTTTTTTTTCTTCCCAAATTTTCTGCTGCTTCTTAAAAACAGTTAGAAAAACTTTCTCAGAGTAGGCATTATTCATCGTGGTTAAATTACATTAAATTCAGACTACACTTTAACATCGACTGAAACCCCTCCCCCACGTGGAGGTACCCTAGTCATTTCATGGCAAGAAACCTAATTAAGAAACAATTAAAAAAAGTGATTAAAAGATCCAAGTCCTAACACCTGCCTATAGTGGCAGCTTAAGAAAAAAAAAGCTGAGCACGCATTGATTTCCAGCCAGTCCGGTGAAACCTTAGATAGCCAGAAGTCAATTTATTCGTCACAGAGTGACAGAATGCTGTTCTCTAATAAATTCTGCCCAAATGTCAAACCGACAGGACAAGAAGTCAATCGTTCCAGTAAACCACCTTCTTTCTGAAGGAGGTCAGAGTGCATGGCCCAATTCTGAATTTAAAAACCCTGCAGGGAGACAGTTGCCTCCCTGAGGCTCCACACGGATTTGATAACCACGGTGGCAATTTACAGACCTAATCCAATATACAGTTAATAATACACTTTACGCAGCATAATATACAATTAGGACAGTTTAACCCTACTAATAAGAATGCTTTCATTGACTGTCTATGAGGCTGCATCTGGCAAATAAAATTCCTGCCTCAGGAGCACAGTTACAACTACAACATGCATCCAGAGGGTCACGACAGATAAGTTTTAAGTCAATTTACTCTATTAAGGCAACCACTATAAAAACAACATTCAGACAATATAGAGGAAGGCGATACTCCAAATGTAGCACGCTCTCATATAATACATATAGATTACTTACAAAAACACCACTTTTACACTGGCCATAAAACGCTACTTAAAGTAAATTAGTTCCTAAAGAAGAATGTCGTTCTATACACCATTAAGATCAAAATGCAAACACAGTAATTTATTTTTCTTCAACTGCAAAAAAGTGTGCCAGCCTAGCAAAACGTCACAGAGGCATAAATAAGATTAACAAAGGAAAACAGGCAGTGGGGAAGCGATGAGCGAGAAGCACTGAAATTTAGTGAGAAAGAGGATGCGGTTTGCTTACGGAAGCAGTGAAAGGTTAAAGAAATGACCTTTTAAGTAAATGTCAGACCCATCTCAACGGTGTTAGTGATTAAAAGGAGGATATTTCACTTTCTCGTTCATTTTACATGTAGGAATATCCACAGACAGGAAGAGTTATCCAACTGAAAATCAACAGAAAATTTTGTAAATACTTCAAATCAATTTAATCCCTTCGTACATCTCGCTGAATATTCAATATTCTATAGAAGGCACATCCCCCCTCCCTTAATGGGAGGAGGACAGGTGCCATTAACCGTCTTAGCGTGAAGAGGAAGGTCACAACCCAAGGGAGCCATTTGGCCCAAAGAAGGTGGTGGCATCCTTCCATTGCAGTCTTCTTTCTCACCTCCTACTAAGTTTATTAGCTACTCTCCCTGGGCAACGGCATTACTCTTCTCATCTTTCCACGTAGCTGTTTGAATATGTCAAGCCCTGGCATTAGCTATGAAGCTACGGTTGTGATTGATTTCTCTCTTTTTTAGATTTATTTTTTTTTAAAAATTCTGCCTTTATTATTTTATAAATAACTCAAGGCAGGGAACATGCCTAATACTCCCTACTTGTCTTTTCCCAACAACATCAGCCCTGATAGGTTGGTTGGGCTGAGCGAGAGGGGGACTGGCGCAAAGTCACGTCAGTCATTCATGTTTAAGGCGGGATTAGAACTCACTTTCTCCTGGTGATTGGCCCAAAGTCACCCAGCCAGTTTTTATGCTAAGACGGGACTAGAACTCACCTTCTCCTGGTGATTGGCCCAAAATCACCCAGCCAGTTTTTATGCTAAGACGGGACTAGAACTCACCTTCTCCTGGCGATTGGCCCAAAATCACCCAGCCAGCTTTCATACCTAAGGTAAAACTAGAACTCACCTTCTCCTGGTGATTGGCCCAAAATCACCCAGCCAGTTTTTATGCTAAGACGGGACTAGAACTCACCTTCTCCTGGTGATTGGCCCAAAATCACCCAGCCAGCTTTCATACCTAAGGCAAAACTAGAACTCACCTTCTCCTGGTGATTGGCCCAAAATCACCCAGCCAGTTTTTATGCTAAGACGGGACTAGAACTCACCTTCTCCTGGTGATTGGCCCAAAATCACCCAGCCAGCTTTCATACCTAAGGCAAAACTAGAACTCACCTTCTCCTGGTGATTGGCCCAAAATCACCCAGCCAGCTTTCATACCTAAGGCAAAACTAGAACTCACCTTCTCCTGGTGATTGGCCCAAAATCACCCAGCCAGCTTTCATACCTAAGGCAAAACTAGAACTCACCTTCTCCTGGTGATTGGCCCAAAATCACCCAGCCAGTTTTTATGCTAAGACGGGACTAGAACTCACCTTCTCCTGGTGATTGGCCCAAAATCACCCAGCCAGCTTTCATACCTAAGGCAAAACTAGAACTCACCATCTCCTGGTTTCTAGTCCGGTGCCTTCACAAAACTAGCTAATAACTTAGCAGATGCCAACAAGCTTCAGAAGCCATGTGTTTTCACATTATTGTTCAGGCCACAAAGGTAAATTAAGCAATATCATTTCCGTATCATTCCCTCAATGATGTGGGTCAGTTTGAGTTATCTACATATTTTTTTATATATATATATATATATATATATATATATATATATATATATATATATATATATATATATATATATATATATATATATATATATATATATATATATATATATATATATATATATATCATAGTTTTTTATGATTTGTCTTCATATTAATAATAAAAAAGAGAAAGAAAAGCAAATCAGGAAGATAATGATGGAGACAGATATACTGTCAAAAGGAAAAGAAAAAAAATGTACAAAAAGTGTTTTAACGAAAGAAGTAAAAAAATACAACAGCGATAAAAACGTAGTATGATATGTCACTGTCACAATAAATAGCTAGAATTCCAAAATAGCACTTTGTGGGAGACGTAATAAGGATTAAGCTTTTATAAAATACGCGTTTCCACAATGTCCTATACCTACTAAGTTTTAAGATAAAGCAGTATATGGATTTTGACAACCGGAATGGATTCTCCACACCCTTCCTAAAGACTGATGCCAAAGCAGCGGAAAGTTAAATAGATTAAAAATCAGACTGTGCTTGTCGTTTACAAGCAAATTGTCTAAACTACAGACATAAACTTTGCATAGGAACGTGTATTGAAATGTGGAACTCATTTAAACAGGAATAGAGTATTTTTTTTATTTTTATTTTAATTGCATTTATATCCCGCCCTTCTCCGAAGACTCAGGGCGGCTTACAAGCTTAGCAGTAGCCTTCATTCTATGTATATGCCTGCTTATTAGGGCTTTCACACACACACCCAAGCGGCATTATTACAAAGTCAGCTTAATTGCCCCCGACAATCTGGGTCCTCATTTTACCTACCTGGGAAGGATGGAAGGCTGAGTCAACCTTGAGCCTGGTGGGACTCGAACCTGCACTAATGGCAGGCAGCTGGTGTTACTTAAGGAGGCATTATTTTTTTTAATTCCATTTATATCCCGCCCTTCTCCGAAGACTCAGGGCGGCTTACAAGCTTAGCAGTAGCCTTCATTCTATGTATATGCCTGCTTATTAGGGCTTTCACACACACACACACCAAGCGGCATTATTACAAAGTCAGCTTAATTGCCCCCAACAATCTGGGTCCTCATTTTACCTACCTGGGAAGGATGGAAGGCTGAGTCAACCTTGAGCCTGGTGGGACTCGAACCTGCACTAATTGCAGGCAGCTGGTGTTACTTAAGGAGGCATTAGCCCACTGCTCCACCAAGGCTCTAATATACTGTATAGTACTTAAAATAAAATTTGCATTAGATATAGGTGTTGTTTTTTTAACATAAAGAAGGTTAACACTCACAACGTGTTTCTGTCTCATCTGAGAACCAATTTTCTGGTCTTCTCAGTTGTGACTGTGGCAATATAACCGCCCACACTCTAAGCACAAACACAGAGTTGTCTGCTTCTTTGGGATGAAGAGCCAGGGGTCTTCCAACTCTGGCCCTTTTACGACTGGTGGACTTCAACTCCCGGGCGTGCCTGGCTGAGGAATTCTGGTAGTTGAAGTCCACCAGTCATAAAAGGGCCAGAGTTGGAAGACCCCCCTGGGTAAGAGCCTCCGATGCTCTTACTTTGCCTTGGGGCAGGCTGTCCCCATTTCCTCTTGCTTTAGAAAACAAGAGTTAGGGGTGGAGGACCAGATAAGCCACGAAGGAAGCTGTTCTGCCAAACAACACGTGCATCGAACAAAACAAATTCCAAGGCACTTTTTAAAATAACGTGATTTTTAAAGTGACAATAAAGTTATTATTCCTGTTCTGTCTTGTTCTATTCTATTCTATAACCTGTTTCCTTGTTTCTGTTTCCATTCCATATTCTATTCTATTCTATTCTATTCTATTCTATTCTATATTCTATTCTACAATCTGTCTTCTATTCTATTCTATTCTATTTCATTCTATTCTATTCCATTCCATTCCATTCCATTCTACAATCTGTCTTCTATTCTATTCTATTCTATTCTATTCTATTCTATTCCATTCTATTCTACAATCTGTCTTCTATTCTATTCTATTCTATTCTATTCTATTCTATTCTATTCTATTCCATTCCATTCTATTCTACAATCTGTCTTCTATTCTATTCTATTCTATTCTATTCTATTCTATTCTATTCTATTCTATTCTATTTTATTCCATTCCATTCCATTCTATTCTACAATCTGTCTTCTATTCTATTCTATTCTATTCTATTCTATTCTATTCCATTCCATTCCATTCCATTCTATTCTACAATCTGTCTTCTATTCTATTCTATTCTATTCTATTCTATTCTATTCTATTCTATTCTATTCTATTCTATTCTATTCTATTCTATTCTATTCTATTCTACAATCTGTCTTCTATTCTATTCTATTCTATTCCATTCTATTCTATTCCATTCCATTCCATTCTATTCTACAATCTGTCTTCTATTCTATTCTATTCTATTCTATTCTATTCTATTCTATTCTATTCTATTCCATTCCATTCTATTCTACAATCTGTCTTCTATTCTATTCTATTCTATTCTATTCTATTCTATTCCATTCCATTCCATTCCATTCCATTCCATTCCATTCCATTCCATTCCATTCTATTCCATTCCATTCCATTCCATTCTATTCTACAATCTGTCTTCTATTCTATTCTATTCTATTCTATTCTATTCTATTCTACAATCTGTCTTCTATTCTATTCTATTCTATTCTATTCTATTCTATTCTATTCTATTCCATTCCATTCCATTCCATTCCATTCCATTCTATTCTATTCTATTCTACAATCTGTCTTCTATTCTATTCTATTCTATTCCATTCCATTCTATTCTACAATCTGTCTTCTATTCTATTCTATTCTATTCTATTCTATTCTATTCCATTCCATTCCATTCCATTCCATTCCATTCCATTCTATTCTATTCTATTCTACAATCTGTCTTCTATTCTATTCTATTCTATTCCATTCCATTCTATTCTACAATCTGTCTTCTATTCTATTCCATTCCATTCCATTCCATTCCATTCTACAATCTGTCTTCTATTCTATTCTATTCTATTCTATTCTATTCTATTCTATTCTATTCTATTCTATTCTATTTTATTCCATTCCATTCCATTCCATTCCATTCCATTCTATTCTACAATCTGTCTTCTATTCTATTCTATTCTATTCTATTCTATTCCATTCCATTCCATTCCATTCTATTCTACAATCTGTCTTCTATTCTATTCTATTCTATTCTATTCTATTCTATTCTATTCTATTCCATTCCATTCCATTCTATTCTACAATCTGTCTTCTATTCTATTCTATTCTATTCTATTCTATTCTATTCTATTCTATTCTATTCTATTCTATTCCATTCCATTCTATTCCATTCCATTCTATTCTACAATCTGTCTTCTATTCTATTCTATTCTATTCTATTCTATTCTATTCTATTCTATTCTATTCCATTCCATTCCATTCTACAATCTGTCTTCTATTCTATTCTATTCTATTCTATTCTATTCTATTCTATTCTATTCTATTCTATTCTATTCTATTCTATTCTATTCTGCGTTCTCTTTTCCTCTAGTCTAGTCTATCCGTCAAACAGCTTACAGTGGAATGGGGAAAATTATTATTAATCTCATTTTAAAAAGGTCACAAGGAAGGGATCTCCTTAACAGAAAGAAAAACAAGGCAGAATACTTACAACATTTGTTGCTTTAGTTTGTTTTTGGGTCGTCCGATAGGCTTCGTGTAGCGTCGCCTTATCTGGGAAGCGCGCTCGTGAAGCAATCTCCGTCCCTTTTTCTTGGGCCTGCAGACTTGGCAAAGCCACATGCCTGGATTCAACACGAAACAGAGCCTGTTAATCCTGCCGCTGCCTCTCCGCCCTCAGGACGGGCTTCCCAGTCAACCGACCGAGGAGAGACAACAGACAGTTCGCTCCTCTTGCACCAGGCTAAAACCCAAATGACAGGCCGCCCTCTTGACACAAAGATGAACCCGTGAACAGCCAGATACTAGTTCACGTATTCACACCCCGCAGGTCAACGTGTTATCCGTGCATTTCAAGCTCGGTATGCAAAGACATGCTGGCAGGTATCAACACCCTACGGCAGGGGTGTCAAACTCAATTTCATTGAGGGCCAAATCAGCATTGCGGTTACCCTCAAGGGGCCGGGTGGGTATGGCCTGGGTGGGTGTGGCCTACTGGGTGGGCGTGGCTAGAGTGCGTATGGCCTACTGGGTGGGCGTGGCTAGAGTGCGTATGGCCTACTGGGTGGGCGTGGCTAGAGTGCGTATGGCCTACTGGGTGGGCGTGGCCAGCTCTACATGGTTTGCATCAAGGGTGCCTATGGGGGCCTGGGCAGGAGTGGGACAGATCTGAGGGTCTCTGGCGGAAGGAGGGTCTCTGGGCCAGGGCCAAGGCAGTGGGGGCCGTTCCCTCACTGTTTCCAGGATGGCTTCGCGGGCCACATGAAACCACTTCGCGGGCCTGATCTGGCCCCCGGGCCTTGTGTTTGACATGTCTGCCCTACGGTAACTAGATTTTTTTTCCCCCAGCAACGAAAAAGACAGCAGATGACTCTTTCTCAAAAGAAGTTCTATTTACAGATGCCAATGGATGAGCCTATTTGTAGCTCAGGGCTGAACTGTGGGGCCCTTGGTCCTCTCCTAGTTTGGCTGTTTCCTTACAGACCTTTCATGACCAAACTAGGCAACGTCACAGTGCTAAAAGGGAGATCCTCTCTACTCTCTGCACGTCGATTGCTGGTGAGAAGGTATTTCGGACCTTGTTCTTTCCTTTCCGGCTCTTTTTAATGACATGTAGATGTTGTTTATCTTACGGGCCTGCTGATGTCCGATTCGTATTGCGTGCCCAGCTTTCAAGAATTCCCTGGCGGTTTTTGGACCTGGTTTGATCTAGGATGCTCACAGTTCCCCAGTTGAAACTATGGTTAAGTCTCTTCACGCGTTGTGAAATTAAGATTTTAGATTTAGATTTTATTAGATCTATATACCGCCCTTTCCCGAAGGACTCAGGGCGGTTTACAGGGCATTTTAAAATCATACCAATACAAAATACAAAGTTAAAAAGACAAATAAAAGATTAAATTATCCCTGAAAATAAAACCCAGTTAAAATTCTCAGCCTGGGTCAGAGAGCTCAAAGAGCCAAGTCTTCAGGTCTCGGCGGAATGAACGTAGGTCAGGGGTAGTCCTGAGCTCCATGGGCAGCTGGTTCCAGAGGGCAGGCGCACCCACAGAAAAGGCCCTCCCCCTGGGTGTTATCCGCCGGCAATCTTTTACCGGCGGCACCCTGAGAAGACCCTCCCTCTGCGAGTGCACTGGACGAAAGGAGCTTGATGCTGGCAGCAGTGTTCCCTCAAATATCCCGGACCCAAGCCATGTAGGGCTTTATAGGTCATCACCAGCACCTTGAACCTCACCCGGAGGGCAACCGGAAGCCAATGCAGCCCACGGAGTAGAGGTGTTACATGGGAGTATCGGGAAACCCCCATCACAACTCGCGCGGCCGCATTCTGCACCAGTTGAAGCCTCCGAGTGGTCCTCAAGGGCAGCCCCATGTAGAGAGCGTTGCAGTAGTCTAAACGGGAGGTCACGAGCGCATGAGTGACTGTGCGTAGGGCATCTCGGTCCAGGTAGGGTCGCAACTGGCGCACCAGGCGAACCTTGGCAATTAAGATGTTTTCATCATGTCTTTTGCCAGTCTTCTCTCCTACACGGTGGTTGTTACAGTCCATGCACTGTATTTTGTACACGACTCCTGTTTTGTTCCTTCTTTCCGGGGCTGCTGGATAAATGGTTCACTTAGGATGTTTTGGATAGCTCTAGTTGGTTTGTGTGCTATGGTGATCCCTTATTCACACATTAAATGTATTTTTTTAAAAAAATAAAATTGAGATGGTTTAGCCTACGCATCATATGAACTCTCAATGATTTTCAATATTTTATGGTAAACAACCACCACAAAGTAGGTGCAGAGTATAAGCTCCTATTTTAAACAACTCCCAGACAATTTTATCCTTTCCTTTGGGGACTATGTTTTGAGGCCACGTTCCCTGTCTTTCACGCCAGGTATTGATCACGTGGGACTTGCTATTATCTATCAGGCTTTACTGAAATAACAAAGATGCTTCGTGACAGATTTTGATGGAAGCAGGTTAGGTTTTCATAGCTAAAGTGCCGAATGGACAGCAGAGCCTAAACTGCTTGAAACCACAAATTGAAAGCTGGGGTTCTTCCAACTATTGCATTCTTTGGGAAATGTGGAAGGCTGCATATTCTACACATCTGTAAGACAGCAGAAATACATTTATTCAACCTGGGAATGATGAAAGAGTCCGTGTAGGTGTGGACTAAAAACTCAGCTCTCCTATTCTGATATTTTTCTATCAACAAGGCCCTGAACAAAAAGCAGCCCTCCCTCACAATCTTCCTCAGTGTGTAAAGAAAGGAACACACACACACACACAAACACACACAAACACACTTCTATTACAGTCTATTACTCCTTCTGCGGTACACCTGAGTAGGACGCTTGACATTCCAAGGTATGTATCTTCTGTGCACAAGACACAAGATACAATTTTTCAGTGTCAATCAACCAAAAGGGGTCAATTAGACCAAAAAAAAGCCTGGCCAGTCCCTGGGGCCCTTCCCTGCCCTCCCTTTGGGGGTTTCCAGGGCTCCTTGTGGGGGGAATTGAGGCAGGCCGAGCCCTGGAAACCGGCCTCTCCCCCACAGCTCAGCCAGGGGCGGATCCGGCCCAGCCCTGGGGGACGAGAAGACGCGGAGAGGGAAAAGTCCAGCCGAGGACCGAAGTCCTCAGCTTTACGGGAGGAAACAGTAGGGGAAGACAGCGGTTGACAGTACAGGAAGTCCTCGTCTTACAACAATTCATTTAGTGACTGCTCAGAGTTACAACGGCAATGGAAAAAATGTGACCGTTTTTTGCACCTACAGCCCCTGCAGGATCCCCCGTGGTGACGAGATCAGAAGCTTAGCAACTGGCTCATAGGTATGATGGTCACAGCGTCCCCGGGGTCATTCTACTCCGCGAGCTGCATTGGCTTCCGGTTGCCCTCCGGGTGAGATTCAAGGTGCTGGTGATGACCTATAAAGCCCTAAATGGCCTGGGTCCGGGATATCTGAGGGAACACCTGCTGCCGGCATCAAGTTCCCTTCGTCCAGTGCGCTCCCACAGGGAGGGTCTTCTCAGGGTGCCACCGGTAAGAGATTGCCGGCGGGTAACACCCAGGGATAGGGCCTTCTCAGTGGGGGCGCCTGCCCTTTGGAACCAGCTGCCAGTGGAGCTGAGGACTGCCCCTGACCTCCGTTCATTCCGCCGGGGCCTGAAGACCTGGCTCTTCGAGCTCTCTGGCCCAGGCTGAGGATTAATCTTATTTTAACTGGGGTTTTATTTATGCAGGGACAAATATAATTTTTTTTTTAATTTGTTTTTAACTTTTGTATCTTGGTTTTTTAATCACCCTGTAAACCGCCCTGAGTTCTTCGGGAAAGGGCGGTATATAAATGTAATAAAATAAAATAAAATAAATTCACCTGATCCCCTTTTGCCACCTTCCCTCCAGCAAAGTCAGTGGGGAAGCCAGATTCACTTAACAACCGGGTTACTAACGGAACAACTACAGTTGACTCCCTTAACCGCTGTGGCCAGGGAGGGCATAAAATGGGGCAACATTCACTTAATTAACTGTCTTGTTGAGCAGCAAAAAACTTGGGCTCGGCTGTCGCCATAATTCGAGGTCTGCCTGTACTTTAAATAGACCTAAGTGATAAGTGAACACTGTAGTTGAATGTAATAGAGCCAGAGTGTAGGGTATTGGAGCAATAAGTTATTAATGTTTTTTATTGGCCTTTGTTTGTTTCATTTGTCTAGCCGCCCATCTCAATCTCCGTTTCTAGAACTGGGTAGAATGCAGAATAAAACAGCATAACAAATAAGGTTAGTTCTTGTGAACAAGGGGGAAAAAAAACCACCCCAAAATAAACTCATTTAGTGTATAGTATGAAACCGTGGCGTAAGGTAACAGCCCTAGTTGGAGAGCTCATAGAAAGAGGATACGTGCCACTCATGGTCTGTGTGTGTTATAGAGAAATCTTTGAGTCAGATGTGTAAATGTGTGATAAATCCTCCTTGGCAAGATAAGCTGCTCATTTTTAAAAGCTGTTTTTATTCTAAGCTTTTGATTAATTATCCAGCTGAAGGTATTGGAAAGGAGCAGCACAGGAGACTTTGACATAAAGAGAAGGAATTTCCAGCGCTGAAATAAACAGCACGAAATCAAAATATAACCCACCTTATCAGCAGCAAAATGCTGATTAGACTAATGATTATCATGTTAAGTTTCAAGGTAGAGCGAGCAAATTTTAACACATTTTTTCTTCCCAAGTACCGTTAATTTTATAAAACACGAAGGCAGAGAATAGCCCCATCCCTACGAAGCGGTGGCCAAGAGACCCAGCAGGGAAGCCAGACTAACTAATCTTTCAACTATCATCAATCAAGCCTACATTTAACAGTTCAGTTCTAGGTGGTGCAATTTCCTTAATTATCCGTATTGAAGATTCATTCGTAATTCTAGAAGCAGTCATGAAGCAAAAGTTTCCAGATTGTATTACAAGGAGAATAAGGGAAGAAAGAATCGTGCAGCAAAGCTGAACAGGGCTAGACGCATTTATGTCTCATTGAGCATTATTTAGCATATCATCGAAACATTAACCAAGGCCCTTAAAAAGGAGGGTTTCATGGCATGCCTAAATTTTAAAAGTGTTATGAATGCAATTAGTAATTTTTAATTTTTTAAATTTTAACTCCATTTATATCCCGCCCTTCTCCGAAGACTCAGGGCGGCTTACAAGCTTAGCAGTAGCCTTCATTCTATGCATATGCCTGCTTATTAGGGCTTTCACACACACCCCAAGCGGCATTATTACAAAGTCAGCTTAATTGCCCCCAACAATCTGGGTCCTCATTTTACCTACCTCGGAAGGACGGAAGGCTGAGTCAACCTTGAGCCTGGTGGGATGCGAACCTGCACTAATTGCAGGCAGCTGGTGTTACTTAAGGAGGCATTAGCCCACTGCTCCACCAAGGCTAAATAAAGGTAAAATAAAGCAAGGGCAGAGGTGCTTCAAATGTCCAGCATGCTCAGTCGTAAGCACACACTGGATTCCACATAAGCATCTCTTGGAACCACTTAGCGACGGCCTAAGCGAACGAGCCTCCGAGGCTCACAGATTTGGCCAAACTCACCTTTTGGCATTCGAGAAAGTGGCGGGTCACAGCACTCCATGTGGAAACCTCTGTCACAAGAGTCACAGAAAAGCATATTATCCTGAAGGAGAGAAAGGGGGGAGGGGGGGAATAAATAAAAGGAATTTTAAATAAGTAGTCGGCACATTCATGGCCCAAGGCTCTTATTAAATGATCAGCTGGGCTACCCGGCTAGGTCTCGTTCCCTGTCATTCTTTTCATGTAAATATTTTAGAATAGAATGTAGAATAGGATATTCTTTATTGGCCGAGTATGACTGGACACACAAGGAATTTGTCTCTGGTGCATTAAATATTTAGATAAATATGTAATGATATTTAACAATTTTATTATAAATTAACACTGGGGGCAGTCCTGATAATAGTTATAGGGAAGGTGATATATAAATATCTGAAATACAATTAGTATACATTCCAATATGAGTAGAAAATACTAGCATTTATGTATTAGTCCCATATGAGCCAAATGGGATATAAAATTTTACTTACTGCATTTTTGCCTTGGATTCTGCAGGCGCTGCACGTCTTGCACTCGATACACTGCCATCTTAAGGCCTTCACGTTCGTTGTTAACTCCAAACAAAATTTAAGACAGGATGGGTGTCCTATTAAACAACCAAGAAGTACAACATTTATTTTAAGCGTTCTGTTGCAATAGAAACAATGGTCCAGGAAGTTCTCAACTTACAACGGTAGCGGAATTGTGGCTGTTAAGCCATCGAGGCTGCCTCGTGTGACTGGACCTGATTTTGTTGTTGTTTTGTTTTTACATTTTTTTGTAGTGATCACTAAGCAAAAACCTCGATCGTTAAGCTAATCAGTTATCTATGGACTTCAACTCCCAGGGCTCCTGAGCCAACCAGGCTCAGTCGAAGTCCACAGGTGGTAACGTGGGCACAGCCCTGCTCCAGGGGAATAAAAGAATAAAAACCACGTCCCTGCGTCTTGCCTGGCAATCCCATCCCCAGATCTAAATGTCCAGTGCAACAAGAAGAAGAAAATAACTGGACAAGGGGAGGGGGGCAAATCCTATTAACTACAGTAGATATAATTACTTCTAAATTAAATCTTCATTTCTTAGGAGGCTACCTGAAAAAAAATGCAACCCCCCCCTGCCTTAACCAACGCACAGAAGACACAAGGCATGGCTTCTCTTCGCAAACCTTTCGTTTTTAGATAGTTGAGGCCTTAAAAAAACAGGGACATCTGCTCTGCCGCCAGAGACTTAGCCCTATAATGCAAGTGAACTACTGGATGCCAGATGTAGGGTTGAGCTGTCACATCTGT
This sequence comes from Vipera berus, assembly GCF_964194415.1. Taxonomy (NCBI): domain Eukaryota; kingdom Metazoa; phylum Chordata; class Lepidosauria; order Squamata; family Viperidae; genus Vipera; species Vipera berus. The sequence continues at coordinate 100,784,776 of NC_138207.1, read as the reverse complement.
ATCCTGCCTCCTGGACTACCTGGGCCTTTGATCTCATCCAAGCATAGCTTTTCTTACATTTTACAGGCCTGCATCCCTCGTGAAACAGATGCAGCCGTAAAAAGATAAAAGTATCTTTTACAGACGTTCGTCTGTGAAGCACATGAACTTTGACAAATGAAAGTCCTATAAGAAAATACACGCAAAATAAAATTAGTCATTTCCACTGGTACATTAGTGAGGGTCCCTTCTTAGATGCATTTTGAGAACCACACTACGCAGTATTTCTTTCACACTGAGCAGCGCTTATTTCATACTTTCCTCTGTCGATTGCCTAGTAATTAGAGCTGGGCATACTTAAAAAATGATCGGGAAGCTGCATTCCACCCCCTGAGAGAGTCAGTGATTTTCTGAAACAGCCACCTCTGGTTTCAAGGTTCTGCGTGAACCCGGGAAAAACTGTGTCTACCCTTAACACATTCAAGTCAGAGCTGCTTTAGTGAGTGAAGGGGTTGCGTTTGTGTTCCCCTGCCTTCTAAATCACTCGTTCCAAACAGAAGCACCCACGGGTGTCAAGATGAAACCCCACCCCATTTTAAGATCCAGTGATACAACACCGAAAAAGGGCCAAAACCTTTAATTGCACGGTGACAGATGTCATCCTGACTTTTGGGTCGAGTACTCTGCTTTTAAATCATTTTTAAAGCTTGTGCAGCCCTCCAAACCGTCACAATCGCATTTCTGAAAACACTTTCTGTTCTGTTTAACCCATTTCAGAATTTGCACTAAGGCGTCCTTGGTATGAGAGTGAGGAAGACTAAGTATGGGTGCTGCTCGTTATGAATGGACAACGGGTTTGCCCTCTTTCGTACCCTCTGGGTAAAAATTCTAGCTGGAGGCTCTTTGCACGAGGTCTTCAAACTTGGCCCTTTTATTTATTTATTTTTATTTTAATTCCATTTATATCCCGCCCTTCTCCGAAGACTCAGGGCGGCTTACAAGCTTAGCAGTAGCCTTCATTCTATGTATATGCCTGCTTATTAGGGCTTTCACACACACCCCCAAGCGGCATTATTACAAAGTCAGCTTAATTGCCCCCAACAATCTGGGTCCTCATTTGACCTACCTGGGAAGGATGGAAGGCTGAGTCAACCTTGAGCCTGGTGGGACTCGAACCTGCACTAATTGCAGGCAGCTGGTGTTACTTAAGGAGGCATTAGCCCACTGCTCCACCAAGGCTCTGGCTTGTGGACTTCAACTCCCAGAATTCCTCAGCCAGGCACCCGTGTTTGAAGACCCCTGCTCTTTGCCCTCCCTCACGGCAAGATTCACAGAGCCAAGGAAGCTGCTTCCGGTTGTGTCCCTCAATCAATCCCCATTCGGGTTATGCAGCCTGTCCGTCTCCTTCTTCACTCATAGACAAAAAAAAAATAAATGCACTCAGTATAGAACAGAACTAGCATCTATTTTCCCCAACATTTCCTTGACTCCTGTCGCAAGCTCTGGATTTGGTTATGGAAAACATTTAAGAAAAAAATGTCGATTCCTCTCTTTCCCTTTGATTTCTTTTTATTTTCCATCAGGATCTAGAGACCATGGTCTGTTCTACTTCTTTATACTGGGTGGTTTTCAAAGAAATCTTCCGCTGGACGAACTTCAGATTAAAAAGAAAAGGGGAAAAGAGGCAAGAGGAAAGTTATCATAAAACGTATAGGGAACGGTGGCTGGAATTGGGTATGTGTAGTTTAACGAAGAGAAGGACGAGGGGGGGACAGGATAGCAGCCTTCCAGTATCTCAGGGGCTGCCCCAAAGAAGAGGGAGTCAAGCTATTTTCCAAAGCACCTGAAAGCAGGACAAGAAGCAATGGATGGAAACTAGTCAAGGAGAGAAGCAACCTAGAACTAAGGAGAAACTTCCTGACAGTTAGAACAATTAACCTGTTGTGATTCAGGGTCAGCCTGTGGGTTCGGCAGTTGGGTAGGACGACTCAGAGGAGGAGGAGGAGGGGGGTGTTGAAGAGCTTGCTGATGATGGCCTTGAGGCTCCGCAGAGCCCTCAGCCAGGCCCCTCCCACCTGGTCACGACGGAGACCCAGCTGTGTGAGCCTGACAGCGTGGATGAAGATGACCCACAGCTGGCCCTGTTCAAGGATGCCCGACGCAGGAGGCAGTCAATCAGGAGTAAACAGAGGAAGGCAATGAGGCACCTCGGAAGGAGGCAGAGAGAAGCCACGCCCTGAACTGTATAAAAGGGGAATGCGTGGGAGGGCTGGTTTGCTGAAGGCAACCGTTTGAATAGCTCCTGTTTCATGGTTCGTGTTTGCTCTCTTTGCTCTGTGTTTTTATGTTAATAAATTTGGCAGGCTTAATTCCAGCCTCTTGCCTTCTTGTAAAAGGGGTTGTCCCTGCCTTTTCTGCAGGGCCGGTAGCAGGCTGGTACAGAACATAACCAGTGGAATAACCTGCCTCCAGAAGTGGTGAATGCTCCAACTCTGGAAGTTTTTAAGAAGAGACTGGCCAGCCACTTGTCTGAAATGGTATAGGCTTTCCTGCCTGAGCAGGGGGTTGGACTAGATGACCTCCAAGGTCCCTTCCAACTTATTATGATTATAAATGGAATGGGTAAAACAAGAGAAATGTTTAATTAAGAAATGACGGGGGGGGGGAATGGAGCTCGCTGAAGCAGTGATCAAAAAAGGACCTGAAGTCAGTGCAGAAGTGAATCACGTAACCACCACCAAGACAGGAGCTCAAATAAAGATTCCTAAAGCCAGCCGCAAAGGCATGCAGACTTCCTTGCGTGATCCACTATGAGTAAAATATATCCCATAACCAATGGAAAAATAGTTCAGTTTCCCAAGGTGCTCTGTCTGAGATTTCAAGATAACAGGGGTTAAGAATCAGTGGATTTAGCCAAAATGGACTTTATCCGATCGAGCACTGTATGTTGTGGCTTAAAGAAAGACAAGAAGTTTCTTATTACACGATCTGGGTTACTTGTCTGCTGGGCGAAAAAAATGTCTGGGTCGTGTCTAACTACCCTGCTGGATTTCTGTCACTATCCCAAGCGACTTCCTTTCGATTTTCTTCTTCTACTACCCCACTTTTTCTCTCTCTTCTCTTTCCATTGCAGCTCCAGTAATGGCTGTGAACACAGAATCTCTCTCCCTCAAAAACGACGCTCTTGGTGAATCTGATGAAATCCACAAAACAACCCATTTCTTAGCCTTTAACGCACCGCAAAGCGTCCGCCCTACTCAGCCCACCCAGCTCACTCCACTGCTTGTCTCAGGTAGATGACATACTCAACCTTTCATTTTTAAAAGACTAAAACGGACAGCAGGCATTCCAAAATGCTACCTCTGGGTGGAAGGAACCTCGGAGGGAATCCCACTCACTTGCGCCCTCCTGGGAACGGAGTTCTCCATCCATCCATTAGGGGCATCTTGGCAGGACCCTCAATTTGCAAATATAAAGATGTGCCTCGGCCAGACCGACTGACTTACCGCTGCTACCGCAGTCAGCGCAGGAGAGCAGTTCCTCCGGCTTTTTCTCACGGTTTGACTCTTTTGTCCCCAAACAGAAGCTACATATGGGAATGGGATCAGCCCGGGGCTACGGAAAGAAGGGTGAGATTCATAGTTAGTTCTCTTCCAAAGAACTGTTCCCTTTTTTCTTGACCTCAGTGGATTAGGATTGCGGTTTGGATTCCTTCTTTATTGGCAGAAACAAACATTTTTAAGTTCAAATACTTTAATTCTTGTTCCCAGGATGTTATTCATTCCTAACAACTAGGAATAAATTTGGCCCAAATTTAGAATTATTCTTCGTATCATTCTAGACCAGGGGTGGGATTCAAATACGGGAACAACCGGTTCTCCCGTGTGGATGCCGCTTCCGGAAGTCCATTCTGGGCCTGGGCCACAAAAAATTAGCCACTGGTTCTGCCGAAAAAGCCAGTTCCTCCGGATTTTTCTCACGGTTTGACTCTTTTGTCCCCAAACAGAAGCTACATATGGGAATGGGATCAGCCCAGGGCTACGGAAAGAAGGGTGAGATTCATAGTTAGTTCTCTTCCAAAGAACTGTTCCCTTTTTTCTTGACCTCAGTGGATTAGGATTGCGGTTTGGATTCCTTCTTTATTGGCAGAAACAAACATTTTCTCTTTTATAATTTTGTAAGTTCAAATACTTTAATTCTTGTTCCCAGGATGTTATTCATTCCTAACAACTAGGAATAAATTTGGCCCAAATTTAGAATTATTCTTCGTATCATTCTAGACCAGGGGTGGGATTCAAATACGGGAACAACCGGTTCTCCCGTGTGGATGCCGCTTCCGGAAGTCCATTCTGGGCCTGGGCCACAAAAAATTAGCCACCGGTTCTGCCGAAGTGGTGCGAACCGGCTGAATCCCACCACTGATCTAGACCTCATAGGTACGTATTAGGAAACAGGAATTGTTTCCAGCATAGGAAAGGGAAGTATCCTAGATGCACGAAAAACCAGCTCCTCTCCTCTGCAGCTGAAAGAGGAAACCTTCATCGTTATCAAGAGATACAGACGAAACATGGTAACTTACAGCCCTCCCAGGCTCACTGGGACAGCTACGTGTGTTAACACTGGAGGGTGCATAATTCACAAGTCAGCATACACTTACCTGGGAGTAAATCTTATTATAATCATTGGAGGTGACACATATTCCTGAAATTAGCTCCAAGTTGCGTTTGGGAACAGGAGGAATTTTAAACATTTAGGCTTTGCAATATGTTTGAATTGTATGAAATCCACATTCAAATTGTGCAGATACATTTAATTTTTCAGTTCAACTTTTTTATATACATACAGAATTCCTGGCCTTTAAAGGAAGAGTTGCAATTGTCCTTTTCTTTCAGATACTCACATAGTCTCTAAAGTTTTATAAAAGGGTATGTAACTCGTGACCTCTCGCCTTGACTACTGTAATGCTCTCTACTTGGGGCTTCCCTTGAAGACCACTCGGAGGCTCCAACTGGTACAGAATGCGGCCGCGAGAGTTGTCTTGGGAGTTTCCCGGTACTCCCATGTTACACCTTTGCTCCGCGAGCTGCATTGGTTACCAGTTGTCTTCCGGGTGAGGTTCAAGGTCTTGGTTATGATCTTTAAGTCCTTACATGGCATGGGTCCGGGTTACCTCAGGGACCACCTGCTGCCGGCGTCAACTCCCCTCCGCCCTGTGCGTTCCCACAGAGAGGGCCTCCTCAGTGTGCCTCCGGTCAGGGAATGCCGACTGGTGGCCCCCAGGGGGAGGGCCTTCTCTGTGGGCGCTCCGGCATTATGGAATCAACTGCCGGTGGAGCTCCGGATGTCATCAGACCTCCGAACCTTCCGCCGCGGCCTGAAGACCCACTTATTTGAATTAGCTGGTCTGGCCTGATGGGGGAATATGGGTTTTAAATTGTTGTTCTTAGTATTGTATTATTGTTTTTTTAACTGGGCATTGGTTTAATCTTTTTTAACATTTGTATTGTTATTTATATATGCCCTGTGAACCGCCCTGAGTCCCTAGGGAGAAGGGCGGTATACAAATTAAATAAAACCTAAACCTAAACCTAACTTCCTTGTCCAGGTCAACGAAGATGCCTCAGTAAGACAGATAGTTGTTACCAATAGTACTTCCACTGACACTTCAGCCGTAATCAATTACAACTATTTAAACAAGGTCGAGCACTCAGCATTTAATCTGAGGTATTCTTAAATATAATACTGTTGGGTCACCTTAAAACAAGCCAACGGAGGCCTGGAGCCCGCTTAATATTTAAACAGAGTCATTCACATCTGTTTTCATCCGAGAGCAAAGTTATTGTACATCACTTGAAGCAGCTCATTAATATACTCTCTGCATCTTTCAGAGGTTGTAGGAATTGCAAAGCTTTTAGAAGCATCTGTCATAAACTCTAAACAGCGCAGCTAGACGTGCATACTTCTTTTCTTTATTAGCTCGTCAAATAATCAACCTTATTTAATCTAAGCAAAAAGAATGGAACTTTAAATGAAAATAACCAATTACTTTTGATATCAGCCTTTTTCATCATTCGACTCATCTCTTTAGGTGGCTCACTTGATGGCAAGTGTTCCAAAAAAGTATTATCCACTCATAATTAAACTGAACAGCTGTCATGTTCAATTACAAATCTGTAGAGTTTTCTCCTTTAACTTGAAATACGTAGTTTTTAATTGAAGTTTGATCAAATATTTGAACAGCAGGCATTTTAATGATTCTCTCACTGCATTAATGAAGAAGGCAAACTATACAACCGCCATGTACCATCGTATAAATAATAATGATCTTATTTGCACAAAGCTACTTAGGTTTATTCTTAATATGTTATTAGCACTCAGAATCAAAGCAACAAAGATAAAATAAAAATAGTAAAAATAGTAAACCAATCTGGGGGTATAAAGTCCAGGTACCGTATATGTCAGCATGCAATCAGATTATTGATTGATCATAAACTAAGCGGGATCAAACCTCATTAAGACCTAAACGGGAGACTACTTGGAACTGCAATGTCCCCATTCCCTCTCAGAGACGTCTTCCTTGTTAGCTGTTTCTTAATTAAAACACTGAACATCCACTGTGTTTATGACATTATGAAATGTCATACACAAATGTGTAGTATATAATTGTGAGCAAACCAGAAGCCCTTCAAACATTGTACTTGCATTATAATTTGTGTTACCCAACTGCACAGAAGTTCCTTGAAAGTTTAATAACAACAGGTCGGCTGTCAAATCATCGTCATCCGTGGAAGATAAATCAGCTTTGAAGGGGCGTTAAATAGAATAGACATAACCCAACTACTTAAATCATCAACTAAAAGCCATCATAAAAGAGGTCTAATAAATAACCTACCTAAAAGAAATATCATTAAGACAATGAATATAAGAATGTGTCGTATCACTGGCTTGGACACTGCAAGAAATAGAGAAAAATTCTAAGGCAGATTTTAGCACTGCCTTTCCTGTCTAAGCCCATCTGGTTGTTTGTTCCAAAATGTTTTTCTACTTTCTCTGACCTTACAAATGTCATCTGTACAATTCTCCAATACACGTTTGGCATTGTTCTTGTATGCTGCAGGAGCAACATTACTCCTCCACCATTCTCCATTCAAACTGGAACAACATAAATATTATACTAATTCATTTCTATACCATTTTTCCTAAAGTGTTCGGGGGCTTGGCTGGTCTTACGCTCATCCATTTCCCACTCAAAATCACATTTACATCTACCTGTCTTGTTCAGTGAAGACTGTTCCCCGAACTACTGCCTCTTTAGCTGTGAGGATTTTATGCACCTTCCAATAATTAATTCAATCATTGTCAGATATGTAACAGCTGCTCTTTTTATCTGCAGAGGGCAGAAGCTCTGGCAGGAGAGAAAAGTGGAACCAGCAATACAACATTTCATTCATTCATTCATTCATTCATTCAATTCATTCATTCATTCTGGACAGGGAAGCAATTTCCTCTCCGTGGAATTATGTGTAATTATGTAAATATTCCGCTCCATGTGGTTTTGGTCACCACACATTGCAAAAAAAATGTTCAGACTTTGGAAAAAGTGCAGAGAGGATCAAAGGCCTGGAGACAAAAACGTAGGAAGAACGGTGGCAGGATTTGGGAATGGCCAGTCTAGAGAAAAGAAGGACTAGCGGGGACATGATAGCAGGATTGCAGTATTTGAGGGGCT